>NC_043965.1:712325-1067325 GCF_902148855.1 Sphaeramia orbicularis | reverse complement strand
TCTTCAGACCAAAACGATCAAACTGTTCCATTCTGTTGTATTTTCTGTCTCATTAATGTCAATAAAAACAGAATGTTGTGGTTTTTGTTTCAGAGGTGACGGTCAAACAATCAGATCTGAGGATGTGTGAGGACGACAAACGGCTGTGTGTGACCGACGACAAAGACTGTCACCGAAGCAGCACGCAGAGTAAAAACAACAGGAGAACACACTGTAAAAAACACTGTAAAAACTGTTCAAACAGAGGAAAAACAACAGGAGAACACACTGTAAAAAACACTGTAAAAACTGTTCAAACAGAGGAAAAACAACAGGAGAACACACTGTAAAAAACACTGTAAAAACTGTTCAAACAGAGGAAAACAACAGGAGAACACACTAAAAATACTGTAAAAACTGTTCAAACAGAGGAAAAACAACAGGAGAACACACTGTAAAAAACACTGTAAAAACTGTTCAAACAGAGGAAAAACAACAGGAGAACACACTGTAAAAAACACTGTAAAAACTGTTCAAACAGAGGAAAAACAACAGGAGAACACACTGAAAAAAACACTGAAAAAACTGTTCAAACAGAGGAAAACAACAGGAGAGCACACTGTAAAAAATACTGTAAAAACTGTTCAGAGGAAAAACAACAGGAGAACACACTGTAAAAAATACTGTAAAAACTGTTCAAACAGAGGAAAACAACAGGAGAACACACTGTAAAAAACACTGTAAAAACTGTTCAAACAGAGGAAAAACAACAGGAGACACACTGTAAAAAACACTGTAAAAACTGTTCAACAGAGGAAAAACAACAGGAGAACACACTGTAAAAAACACTGTAAAAACTGTTCAAACAGAGGAAAAACAACAGGAGAACACACTAAAAAATACTGTAAAAACTGTTCAAACAGGAAAAACAACAGGAGAACACACTGTAAAAAACACTGTAAAAACTGTTCAGAGGAAAAACAACAGGAGAACACACTGTAAAAAACACTGTAAAAACTGTTCAAACAGAGGAAAAACAACAGGAGAGCACACTGTAAAAAATACTGTAAAAACTGTTCAGAGGAAAAACAACAGGAGAACACACTGTAAAAAATACTGTAAAAACTGTTCAAACAGAGGAAAAACAACAGGAGAACACACTGTAAAAAAACACTGTAAAAACTGTTCAAACAGAGGAAAAACAACAGGAGAACACACTGTAAAAAACACTGTAAAAACTGTTCAAACAGAGGAAAAACAACAGGAGAACACACTGTAAAAAATACTGTAAAAACTGTTCAGAGGAAAAACAACAGGAGAACACACTGTAAAAAACACTGTAAAAACTGTTCAAACAGAGGAAAAACAACAGGAGAACACACTAAAAAATACTGTAAAAACTGTTCAGAGGAAAAACAACAGGAGAACACACTGTAAAAAACACTGTAAAAACTGTTCAAACAGGAAAAACAACAGGAGAGCACACTGTAAAAAACACTGTAAAAACTGTTCAAACAGAGGAAAAACAACAGGAGAACACACTAAAAAATACTGTAAACACTGTTCAAACAGGAAAAACAACAGGAGAACACACTGTAAAAAACACTGTAAAAACTGTTCAGAGGAAAAACAACAGGAGAACACACTGTAAAAAACACTGTAAAAACTGTTCAAACAGAGGAAAAACAACAGGAGAGCACACTGTAAAAAATACTGTAAAAACTGTTCAGAGGAAAAACAACAGGAGAACACACTGTAAAAAATACTGTAAAAACTGTTCAAACAGAGGAAAAACAACAGGAGAACACACTGTAAAAAACACTGTAAAAACTGTTCAAACAGAGGAAAAACAACAGGAGAACACACTGTAAAAAACACTGTAAAACTGTTCAAACAGAGGAAAAACAACAGGAGAACACACTGTAAAAAACACTGTAAAAACTGTTCAAACAGAGGAAAAACAACAGGAGAACACACTGTAAAAAACACTGTAAAACTGTTCAAACAGAGGAAAAACAACAGGAGAACACACTGTAAAAAATACTGTAAAAAACTGTTCAGAGGAAAAACAACAGGAGAACACGCTGTAAAAAACACTGTAAAAACTGTTCAAACAGAGGAAAAACAACAGGAGAACACACTGTAAAAAACACTGTAAAAACTGTTCAAACAGAGGAAAAAACAACAGGAGAACACACTGTAAAAAACACTGTAAAAACTGTTCAAACAGAGGAAAAACAACAGGAGAACACACTGTAAAAAATACTGTAAAAACTGTTCAGAGGACAAACAACAGGAGAACACACTGTAAAAAACACTGTAAAAACTGTTCAAACAGAGGAAAAACAACAGGAGAACACACTGTAAAAAACACTGTAAAAACTGTTCAAACAGAGGAAAAACAACAGGAGAACACACTGTAAAAGATACTGTAAAAACTGTTCAAACAGAGTAAAAACAACAGGAGAACACACTGTAAAAAATACTGTAAAAACAGTTCAGAGGAAAAACAACAGGAGAACACACTGTAAAAAACACTGTAAAAACTGTTCAAACAGAGGAAAAACAACAGGAGAACACACTGTAAAAAACACTGTAAAAACTGTTCAAACAGAGGAAAAACAACAGGAGAACACACTGTAAAAAACACTGTAAAAACTGTTCAGAGGAAAAACAACAGGAGAACACACTGTAAAAAATACTGTAAAAACTGTTCAAACAGAGTAAAAACAACAGGAGAACACACTGTAAAAAATACTGTAAAAACTGTTCAGAGTAAAAACAACAGGAGAACACACTGTAAAAAACACTGTAAAAACTGTTCAAACAGAGGAAAAACAACAGGAGAACACACTGTAAAAAACACTGTAAAAACTGTTCAAACAGAGGAAAAACAACAGGAGAACACACTGTAAAAAATACTGTAAAAACTGTTCAAACAGGAAAAACAACAGGAGAACACACTGTAAAAAACACTGTAAAAACTGTTCAGAGTAAAAACAACAGGAGAACACACTGTAAAAAAATACTGTAAAAACTGTTCAGAGTAAAAACAACAGGAGAACACACTGTAAAAAATACTGTAAAAACTGTTCAGAGGAAAAACAACAGGAGAACACACTGTAAAAAACACCCTAAAAACTGTTCAAACAGGAAAAACAACAGGAGAACACACTGTAAAAAAACACCCTAAAAACTGTTCAAACAGGAAAAACAACGGGAGAACACACTGTAAAAAACACCCTAAAAACTGTTCAAACAGGAAAAACAACAGGAGAACACACTGTAAAAAAAAAAACACTGTAAAAACTGTTCAAACACAGGAAAAACAACAGGAGAACACACTGTAAAAAACACTGTAAAAACTGTTCAAACACAGGAAAAACAACAGGAGAACACACTGTAAAAAACACTGTAAAAACTGTTCAAACAGTAAAAACAACAGGAGAAAACACTGTAAAAAACACTGTAAAAACTGTTCAGAGGAAAAACAACAGGAGAAAACACTGTAAAAAACACTAAAAACACAATAAAAACTGTTCAAATGGTAAAAACAACAGGAGAAAACACTGTAAAAAACACTAAAAATGCTGTAAAAACTGTTCAGAGGAAAAAACACAAGGAAAAAACACTGCAAAAAAACACACTGTTAAAAACTGTTCAGACAGGAAAAACAGAAGGAAAAAACACTGTAAAAAAATGTTCAGAGTAAAAACACAAGGAATACACTGAAAAAAAACACTACAAAAAACACTATAAAAACAACATTAAAACTGAGTAAAAATGTCCTATACACTATCTAAGAGTAAAAGTACACACCTACAGAATACCAGCACACGTCTAGTAGAGTAACAGTACTCGTCTATGGAGTAAAAGTACACATCTACGGAGTAGAAGTACATGTTTACAGAGTACAAATACACCTTGTTGCTGTTGTTCTTCAGATTCCGTTTTGTGCCTGAACTCTTTTTTTTTCGGTCTTTTTTTCTTTTTTCCATCTTTTTTTCGGTCTTTTTTTCATCTTCTCTTCAGAAAACTTCAACATGTCGTGTTTTTACCTGGAATGTGTCCGATCGGTCACATGTGAGTGGAGCGAAGTTTCCCATGATTCCACTGGGGCCGGCACCTCCCTGATCTTCAGCCAACCGCGGTGAGAACCGAACGATCCACAGACGTTTAAATGATCAGAGGAAAGTTCAGCTCAGACGCTTTGGACTGAAGTCTGACACTGGGACTGGGAATGTTCCAGGAGATAGTTCCACCTTTTCTGGGAAATGTAGTTAGTTTAAAACCTGAGAAGAACTGTGTGTGTCCTCCTCCTATCGCTCTCTCCTCTCACTCCTCCTTTTCTTCCTCCTCCTCTTTCCTCCTCCTCCTCTTCCTCCTCCTCTTCCTCCTCCTCTTCTGTCCTCCTCTTTCTCCTCTTTCTCCTCTTCCTCCTCTTCCTCCTCCTCTTTCCTCCTCCTCCTCTTCCCTCCTCCTCTTCCTCCTCCTCCTCCTCTTCCTCTTCCCTCCTCCTCTTCCTCCTCCTCTTTCCTCCTCCTCCCTCCTCCTCTTCCTCCTCCTCCTCTTCCCTCCTCCTCCTCCTCCCTCCTCCTCTTCCTCCTCCTCTTTCCTCCTCCTCCTCTTCCCTCCTCCTCTTCCTCCTCCTCTTTCCTCCTCCTCCTCTTCCTCCTCCTCTTCCCTCCTCCTCTTCCCTCCTCCTCTTCCTCCTCCTCTTCCTCCTCCTCCTCCCTCCTCCTCCCTCCTCCTCTTCCCTCCTCCTCTTCCCTCCTCCTCTTCCCTCCTCCTCCCTCCTCCTCTTCCCTCCTCCTCTTCCTCCTCCTCTTCCCTCCTCCTCTTCCCTCCTCCTCTTCCTCCTCCTCTTTCCTCCTCCTCCTCTTCCCTCCTCCTCTTCCTCCTCCTCTTCCCTCCTCCTCCTCCTTCCTCCTCCTCCTTCCTCCTCCTCTTCCTCCTCCTCTTTCCTCCTCCTCCTCCTCTTCCCTCCTCCTCCTCCTCCCTCCTCCTCTTCCTCCTCCTCTTCCCTCTCCTCTTCCTCCTCCTCTTCCCTCCTCCTCTTCCTCCTCCTCCCTCCTCCTCCCTCCTCCTCTTCCTCCTCCTCTTCCCTCCTCCTCTTCCTCCTCCTCTTCCTCCTCCTCTTCCCTCCTCCTCTCCTCCTCCTCTCTCCTCCTCCTCCTCCTCTTCCTCCTCCTCTTCCCTCCTCCTCTTTCCTCCTCCTCCTCTTCCTCCTCCTCTTCCCTCCTCCTCCTCCTCTTCCCTCCTCCTCTTCCTCCTCTCTTCCTCCTCCTCTTCCTCCTCCTCTTCCTCCTCCTCTTCCTCCTCCTCCTCCCTCCTCCTCTTCCTCCTCCTCTTCCCTCCTCCTCTTCCCTCCTCCTCTTCTCCTCCTCTTCCCTCCTCCTCTTCCTCCTCCTCTTCCTCCTCCTCTTCCTCCTCCTTCCTCCTCCTCCTCCCTCCTCCTCTTCCTCCTCCTCTTCCTCCTCCTCCTCTCCTCTCCTCCTCTTCCTCCTCCTCTTCCTCCTCCTCTTCCTCCTCCTCTTCCCTCCTCCTCTTCCTCCTCCTTCCCTCCTCCTCTTCCTCCTCCTCTTCCTCCTCCTCTTCCCTCCTCCTCTTCCTCCTCCTCCTCCTCCTCCCTCCTCCTCTTCCTCCTCCTCTTCCCTCCTCCTCTTCCTCCTCCTCTTCCTCCTCCTCTTCCCTCCTCCTCTTCCTCCTCCTCTTCCTCCTCCTCTTCCTCCTCCTCCTCCCTCCTCCTCTTCCTCCTCCTCTTCCCTCCTCCTCTTCCCTCTTCCTCCTCTTCCTCCTCCTCTTCCTCCTCCTCTTCCCTCCTCCTCTTCCTCCTCCTCTTCCCTCCTCCTCCTCCTCTTCCTCCTCCTCTTCCTCCTCCTCTTCCTCCTCCTCTTCCCTCCTCCTCTTCCCTCCTCCTTTTCCTCCTCCAGGGGGGATAAGTTCTCGTCCTGTCAGAACATCTTCATCCCGGCTGCCGTCCTCAACATCTCTGCTCGGTTCTGGTCCATGGTGTCCCGGCCTCAGACGGTGCCTCTGTACGCCGCAGGTCCGTCCGTCCGTCCATCGCAGACGTCCCCGCTGGGGTCAGAACGTCCACAGACTAACACTACTCTGCTCTTCGTCCTCAGTCAAACCTCCACGTCCTGTTCTGAGCGTCGACGGAACTACGTCCAACTCCATCACCGTCACCTGGAGGCGGAGCTACGAAGACGGAGGAGGAGCAGGAGGATGTCGTCTTCGGTACAGAGCAGAGGACGACCCAACCTGGTCTGAGGTCAAAAAAACCCACATTTATCTCCATCTTCTCACAATACTCCTACATATGTTTTTATTTTTCTTGCATTTTTACGTTCAAATTTGCGCTCCTTCTTGTAAATGTGAGTTTTTTGTCTAACCTTCAAATATTCACGTTGATTCAAATACATTTATACGTTTAATCGGAGACTTTTTACTTAGAACTTTGAGAGTTTTTATATTAACCCTTTCATGCACGAATTATGAGAACCTTGATGAAAATTTTTTCCTGAGTGTTTTTATTCCTCTTTAGGCATGAAAAAAACAATGTGATCGAAAAAAAATTCTTCTGAAAAAAAAAAAAAAAAACATAAAAAAATAGTAATGAAAAAAAAAATTCTTACGAACCTATTTTTCATTGAGTTGCAAAAATGACCACTCAGCTGGACACCACACGTTTAATTTTTGATGCACAGAAACATGTATTTAGTGATAAATTGTATGAAAACTATGGGGAAGGCTTGTGATTCTGGGGGTTTATGCTCAGGAGAGATCTACATAATGTTGCCAATTCATGTCAGAACAGATATGTAGTGTCTTAAAACTTAAAGATATGTGTAAAAAAAACAAAAAACAACAACAACGAAAAGAACAACAAAATTCATGAATATACAAGAGAACAGCTGTAGAATAGCTGTCCACTGTAGTGACCAGTATGCATGAAAGGGTTAAAGTTTTTTCCTGTGATGTGAAACTTCTCTTTTTCAGCTTATTGAATATTCTCATATATCCTGGTTAAATATAGAATAGAATAAAATAGAACAGAACAGAATCAAACAGTATAGAAATTGAACAGACAAGATAGAACAGAATAAACTAGACTAGAATAGAATAAAAGAGAATAGAATAAAACAGAATAGAATAAAATAGAATAGAACAGAATAGAATCTCTTTGTCATTGTAACATAATTAAACAGTACCGTCCAATCTGCACATCGTCTATAAAACCTAATATTCAACTCAAGTCAATTTCATTTATAAACCATTTACATTTTTTTTTGCCAATTTCTCTTTTTTTTCCAGTAAATTTAAGTTGTTGAAGAGATTTATGCAGAAAAACTGAGTCCATAGTTATTATATACAAGTGTTTTTGTTTGTTTTTTTTTACAGTGTTCTGATGATCAATGAGTAAAATTCAAATCGTTACAAATAATCGTTCCACATAAACAAACGGACAAAATGAGGCAGATAAAGACATAAACTGTCCGCACTGACCATGAGCGTTAAAATGATCGTGTTTCTATTTTTTATTTTACGTCCAGTTTCCGGTCTCTGTCTCCGTTCGTCCTCATCAGACGTCTGTCCACGTCATCAGGCGTCTCCGCCCTTTCACCGCCTACAGCGCCGCCGTGGCGTGCAGGGCGGAGTCCGGCATCTGGAGCGACTGGAGCCTGGACGTTACCGTGACGACGAAGGAGACGGGTAACGAATGAGGAGGGGAGGTTTCGATAGAAAAGACAGACCTGTAAACATTTGTCTGATTGGTCTGTTTTCCATGGTCCATCTGAGCTGAACTGTCCCATATTTATATAAATGTGTTCCAAACACAAGTGTGGAATGTTGGTTTGTCCATTCAATCCCAAATGTGCTGATGAGTTTCTTTAATCTGGTAGATGTCAGTGTGGGTCCTTTAGTTTCTTTAGTTGTGGTAGATGTCGGTGTGGGTCCTTTAGTTTCTTTAGTTGTGGTAGATGTCAGTGTGGGTCCTTTAGTTTCTTTAGTTGTGGTAGATGTCGGTGTGGGTCCTTTAGTTTCTTTAGTTGTGGTAGATGTCAGTGTGGGTCCTTTAGTTTCTTTAGTTGTGGTAGATGTCAGTGCCGGTCCTTTAGTTTCTTTAGTTGTGGTAGATGTCGGTGTGGGTCCTTTAGTTTCTTTAGTTGTGGTAGATGTCGGTGTGGGTCCTTTAGTTTCTTTAGTTGTGGTAGATGTCAGTGTGGGTCCTTTAGTTTCTTTAGTTGTGGTAGATGTCAGTGTGGGTCCTTTAGTTTCTTTAGTTGTGGTAGATGTCAGTGTGGGTCCTTTAGTTTCTTTAGTTGTGGTAGATGTCAGTGTGGGTCCTTTAGTTTCTTTAGTTGTGGTAGATGTCAGTGTGGGTCCTTTAGTTTCTTTAGTTGTGGTAGATGTCAGGTGTGGGTCCTTTAGTTTCTTTAGTTGTGGTAGATGTCAGTGTGGGTCCTTTAGTTTCTTTAGTTGTGGTAGATGTCAGTGTGGGTCCTTTAGTTTCTTTAGTTGTGGTAGATGTCGGTGTGGGTCCTTTAGTTTCTTTAGTTGTGGTAGATGTCAGTGTGGGTCCTTTAGTTTCTTTAGTTGTGGTAGATGTCGGTGTGGGTCCTTTAGTTTCTTTAGTTGTGGTAGATGTCAGTGTGGGTCCTTTAGTTTCTTTAGTTGTGGTAGATGTCAGTGTGGGTCCTTTAGTTTCTTTAGTTGTGGTAGATGTCAGTGTGGGTCCTTTAGTTTCTTTAGTTGTGGTAGATGTCGGTGTGGGTCCTTTAGTTTCTTTAGTTGTGGTAGATGTCAGTGTGGGTCCTTTAGTTTCTTTAGTTGTGGTAGATGTCAGTGCCGGTCCTTTAGTTTCTTTGGTTGTGGTAGATGTCAGTGTGGGTCCTTTAGTTTCTTTAGTTGTGGTAGATGTCAGTGTGGGTCCTTTAGTTTCTTTAGTTGTGGTAGATGTCAGTGTGGGTCCTTTAGTTTCTTTAGTTGTGGTAGATGTCAGTGTGGGTCCTTTAGTTTCTTTAGTTGTGGTAGATGTCGGTGTGGGTCCTTTAGTTTCTTTAGTTGTGGTAGATGTCGGTGTGGGTCCTTTAGTTTCTTTAGTTGTGGTAGATGTCAGTGTGGGTCCTTTAGTTTCTTTAGTTGTGGTAGATGTCAGTGTGGGTCCTTTAGTTTCTTTAGTTGTGGTAGATGTCAGTGTGGGTCCTTTAGTTTCTTTAGTTGTGGTAGATGTCGGTGTGGGTCCTTTAGTTTCTTTAGTTGTGGTAGATGTCAGTGTGGACAATTTTGTGCCAGATACAAGATATTGTTCTAAGCTACGGGTGGATCAAATTGTAGAAGAATCAAAGTCATTTTGAATTTTTTATGAATTTTCAAAAATTGCTCAATGAGGAGAGATAGGCTTGACCTTGCTGTGACCTTGAACTTTGGCCTACTTGGCCCACAATTTAATGGGTTGGTCCCAGGGCCTAGGCCTATCTGTGGGGACAATTAGGTAAGGATGGGTGGAAGAGTTTTCCTGTAAAGTTGCTAACAAACAAACAAACAAATCAAAGTGATCGCAGTACCTCCTGGCAGAGGTAATGAAAGAATGGAAGTCCTTTTTATCATGAAATTACTTCCAATAAAGAAAGTTAATAAAAAAAAAAAAGAAAAATCACTTGTTGGAAGACCAAAACGTTTTCATCAAAAAATGAGAGTTTTGGCGTAATTATAGTTTTTCCATTAGATAAATTTTTATGTGCAAGTTGTATTCACGCACTTTGAGGGTCAATGGAAAAGTGGCTGTTATGGACGTTTGAGGAGGATTTGAAGACATTGTCCACGTTTTCACTCCATGAACTTGAATAATCTGTAATATTTGTGTTTTCCAGAACCTTCCAAACCTCCAGACGTTTGTTACCGAGTGTTGAGAAACCGGACGGACGGATGTGTTCTCCTTCACCTCATGTGGGAGGTACGACGTTCGATAAAAAAACCCAAACACAGGAAGTGAAATTAGGACGGAAGACCACCGTTCAGGCCCAAGTTCTGTCCAGTTCAAAAAATAAAACAAAGAAATTACAGAAAGAAACCAGGTATAAAAAAAGCAGAATCAAAGAATTGAATTGTTAAGAAAAATATCAAAACCTGAAGGTAAAATTCATGTTAAATCACCATAAAATTTCAGGACGTGATAAATGTATTTATTTATTTTATGTTGTAAAACTGACGCATTTTACAAAAGCTGAATAGATGTTTTATTTTTGGTCTTATGTAAACAACATCGGTTCAGACGTGTCCACTTTTCTTGCATCATTGTCTAAAATCTCAATTTATGCCTGAGAACATCATCTGTGAAGTCAAAGTGGATTTGACCTTTGACCTTTGAGTTTGTGACAAACGTTTGTGTCAAATCTGAGGATGAAGACGGACAGACGGACAGAGCTCTTTCTAGAGACGAGACGACGTAGACTAATTATCAGGCTAATTATGATCCAATTAGTAATAAACTGCAATGACATTGTTGTGTTCTGTGAAATCAGAGGGAGTTTGACCTTTGACCTTTGACCGCTGAATTCTACTCAGGTTACTAAAGACGTTTTGAGGACAAGGACAGACACATGGACAAAGCTCGTTTTAGAGACGAGACAATACAGACTAACTATTAGACTAATTATTATCCAATTAGTAATGAATTCTAATGACATTGTTACGTTTTGTGAAAGCAGAGGGAGTTTGACCTTTGACCTTTGACTGCTAAATTCAACTCAGGTTACTGAAGACATTTTGAGGATGGAGACAGACAGACGGACAACACTTGTTTTAGAGACAGGACTGTACAGACTAATTATTAGACTAATTGTGATCCAATTATTAATAAACTGTAATGACATTGTTACGTTTTGTGAAACCAGAGGGAGTTTGACCTTTGACCGCTAAATTCAACTCAATTCACCAAAGACGTTTTTGAGGATGAGGACAGACAGACGGACAAAGCTCCTTTTAGAGACGAGACTGCACAGACTAATTATTAGACTAATTATTATTCAATTATTAATTCATCGTAATGAAATCGTGACTTTGACCTTTGACCACTAAATTCAACTCAATTCACCGAAAAGTTTTTTGAGGACGGGGACAGACAGACAAAGCTGTTTATAGAGATGAGACAATACAGACTAATTATGATCCAATTATTAATTAATTGTAATGAAATCGTTTGTTTTGTGAAACCAGAGCGACAGTGACCTTTGACCTCAGACCTTTGACCTCTAAATTCTAACCGGTCCATTGTCGATGTGAATGTTCGTGTTGCGTTCGAGGACTGTTTTCCGCCATTAAATGCACAAACAGGGATCCATCGACTCATGTTAACGATGACACGTCCCCGCAGGGTCTGGACGTCCATGATGTCGGCGGTCGTCTCCTTGGATACGAAGTGACCCTGCAGACGCGGGTCAGACGAGTCCACAACGCTACGGAGCTGACGCTGCCCCTGGTGGCGGCGGACGGGAACTGCAGCGTCACAGTGCGAGCCTTTAACGGCGCTGGACCGGGGCCGGCGGCGAGCATCAGTGTCGATGCCAACGCACACGACGGTGAGTTCAAAGTCTGTGATTAAACATGAAAGCAGACGGACGGAAGAAACTGGGGATTTTTTTTGTTTGTTTTCTAAATCTTCTTTATTATTGTTGAGGATTCTATTGATTCTTTTTGCCAGTTTTTGTGAATTTTATTTGTTTTTTGTTCATTTTTTTCCATTCTGCTTGTTGTTGTTGAGAACTTTGTTCATTTTATTTTTGTATTGTTGTGGATTTTGTTATGTTTCTTATATTTTGGATCATTTTGTGCATTTCATTATTTTTTTAAATATGGGAAAATACATGATTTTAACAGGAAAATGCAAAATATGGAGGATTATATCAAAATAAGTGGTGAAAAATAACTTATTTGGGAACTGACCTAAAAATAGTTCTGGGTCCTTATGAATCGGTTATGACAAAGTTACATAATATTTGAATAAAATTTAATTAATTTTATTATTATTAGACTTATTTATTATGGATTTTTAACATAAAGTAAAGAAATTTAGAAACCAAAAAGCATCTAAAGACATAAATGAACAAATAATATTCATAATAATCATAATAATAAAGTATTATTATTATTATTATGATTATTATTACTATTATTATTGTGGTTGTTGTTATTCTTATTCTTATTCTTATTATTAATATTAGTAGTAGTAGTAGTATTGTTATTCTTATTATTGTTGTTGTTACTATTATTATTATTATTATCATTATTATTATTATTTAGACCCGTCCCATGTTAAAGGTGTAAAAGTGTGCTGGTTCTGCTGCTGAGTTTAAAGGAACTGGTCGTAAACGTCTAATTTCAGCCGGATGATGTTTATCTCAGACTGAGGTCGAACTGCGTCGTATCAGTTACACAACTTCCTCTGTCAGTTCTGAGGAAGAGGCTCGAAGGCAACGGCGTCTCCGATAAAAACCTGTCGCAATCGAACGACTCTCATGAAAAGTAAAACCAGAAGCAGCTTCATTTCATGTGGAACCTTCTAAAGAATAATAATAAAAACTAAAAGAGTCAAAAAACTGTCGAGATGAGACTTCAAATAAAGCAGTGGATTGAAATGATAGAAACTGGGTCTAATTACATCTAAACTCAGTCGATACAATGATAAAATCTACAGGTTTCACACAAACACCAGGTCAAAGGTCAAAACAAGACCCTGTTCTTCCATCTAAATGGATCAATGATAATGCATGAAGCTCCACCCACAAAGAACAGGGTTATTTTTATTCATTTTAGTGATTATTTATTCTATTTTGTTGGTTAATTTCTTTATTTTTTAACTATTATATTTTTTTTATTACATTGTTATCTATTATTATATTTATGTCCTAAGATTATTGAGGATTTTAATGCTTTTAGCTATTTTTTTTTTTTTTTCATTGGTTTTTTCATTTTGTGCATTTTTTCATCTTGTTCATTAAGTTGTTGAGGATTCTGTTTACATTTGTTTATTTTGTTGATGATTTTTTTTTTTAATGTTATGCAATTTGTTGATCATGTTGTTTATTTTGTGCTTTTTGTTGATTTTTCGCCGTTGTTAGTGTGTGTATGATAATACTTTTTGCTAATTTTTGAGAATGTCATTAGTTTTTTGTTTATTTTGTTGATTTTTTTTTTTTAATGTTGTGCAATTTGTTGATTATGTTGTTTATTTTGTGCTTCTGTTCATTTTTGCTTTTGTTGGTTAGTGTATGTTAATACTTTTAGCTAATTTTTGAGAACATCATTAGTTTTTTATTTTGTTGATTAAAAAAAATGTGGCACAATTTCTTGATTATGTTGTTTATTTTGTTCTTTTTGTTCATTTTTTGCTTTTGTTGGTTAGTGTATGTGAATTATTTTAGCTAATTTTTGTGAATGTCATTAGATTTTGGTTTATTTTGTTGTTGATTTTTTTAAAAAAATGTTGTGCAATTTGTTGATTATGTTGTTTATTTTGTGCTTTTTGTTCATTTTTTGCTTTTGTTGGTTAGTGTATGTTAATACTTTTAGCTAATTTTTGAGAATGTCATTAATTTTTTGTTTATTTTGTTGATTATTTTTTTAAATGTTGCGCAACTTGTTGCTTATGTTGTTTATTTTGTGGTTTTTCATTTTTTGCCTTTGTTGGTTAGTGTATGTGAACTCTTTTAGCTAATTTTTGAGAATGTCATTAGTTTTTTTTGTTGATTTTTTTTTTTTTTAATATTGTGCAATTTGTTGATTATGTTATTTATTTTGTGCTTTTTGTTCATTTTTTGCTTTTGCTGGTTAATGTAGGTTAATACTTTTAGCTAATTTTTGAGAATGTCATTAGATTTTTGTTTATTTTGTTTTTTTTTTGTTTTTTTTTCATTTTGGAGGATTTTATTCTTTTTTTTTTTGGTTAATTTTTAGATTAATTTGACCTAGGCCTTTGTGTATTTGTAGTTTTATATGTGAGTGACGTGTCCAGTGTTCGTCTTCATAAACAGATGTTCTTTTCCACTGATAAATAAACCCGTCATTTGCTTTTTATCGGCATGTTACTGATCCGTTTTTTTTTTTTTTTCCCCTCAGTCTGTCCATCTGTCCGTCACCTGTGGGCGTCCGTCCCCCCGTCTGGAAAAGGCCTTCAGGTCCAATGGGACGCCCCCAAAGCCCCGCCCTCTGACCCTCCTCCTGTCAGTCACTTCATTGTTCAGTGGCGTTCTGAGACTCGCCCGTCAATCGTCCATCAGACCAGAGTGGGCGGAGCCACCACCGAGACCCTCATTCCAGGTGAGACCATGTGACAGCAGGTGGAAGACGCATTTCCTGGTTCACGGTTTCATGTTTCCGTCGTGTCTTAAATGTTTGTTTTTCAGACATCGAACGCGACGACTCGTACCTGATCAGTGTGTTTCCAGTTTACGATCATCAGTGCGGAGATCCGCGATCACTGCCCGCTAGCCTGCAGCATGGAGGTAAATATCAGGTACCAGACGAAAACAAGGTAAACACGAGATTAAAAAGACTAAATACGAGATAAATATGAGATAAAAAAGACTAAAAATTAGGTAAATATGTGACTAAAAAAAGACTACAAATGAGGTAAATATGAGATAAAAAAGACTAAAAACGAGGTAAATATGAGATTAAAAAAAAGACTAAAAATTAGGTAAATATGAGATTAAAAAAAGACTAAAAACGAGGTAAACACAAGATTAAAAAGACTAAACATTAGGTAAATATGAGATAAAAAAGACTAAAAATTAGGTAAATATGACATATGAGACAAAAAAACAACGCAAATACGATACAAAAGAGTAGAAACGAGATCAATATGACATACGAGACTAAAAAACCAAGGTAAAAACAAGATTAAAAAAAGTAAAAACAAGGTCAGTACGACATGAGACTAAAAACAAAGTGAATTCAAGATTTAAAAAAAACAGAAAAAATGAGGTCAATACAACATACAAGGTTTAAAAACGACAAAAATATGAGATAAAAAGAGTAAAAATTAGGTCAGTACGACATACGAGACTAAAAAAACGAGGTAAATACAAGACTGAAAAGAGTAAAAACTAGGTTAATACGACATGAGACTAAAAATGACGTAAATACGAGATAAGAGTAAAAACAAGGTCAGTACGACATACGAGACTAAAAAAACAACAAAACAAGATTTTTTTTAAAAAAAAGAGTAAAAACAAGGTCAATATGACATATGAGACTTAAAAAAAGACATAAATATGAGATTACAAAAAGAGTATAAACAAGGTCAGTACAATATACCAGACTAAAAAATGAGGTAAATACGAGATAAAAAAGAGAAAAAACGAGGTCAGTACAACATATGAGACTAAAAAAATGACATAAATACGCGGTAAAAAAAAAAAAAGAGTATAAACAAGGTCAATAAGAGATACAAAAGACTAAAAATAAATACAACTGAAACCTTGGGAACAAAAGTAAAGGAACAAGATAAAAATGGGGGGAAAATCCAAGTAACAGACACAAGAAAAAAAGAAGGTAAAAGACCCTGCAGGACAAAAACAAGACAAAACTGAGGGAAAAGAAACGAGATGAAAACTATGACTATAAATACAGAAAGAAGACGACAAAAACCAGGGAAAAAATGACAAACAACCCCATTTAAACCATAGACACTGAGGTAAAAGACACGAGATGATAATGAGGGAAAACAAAATAAAAGAACCAACGAGACAAAAACCAGGTCAAAGATGCAACAAGACAAAAACGAGGGAAAATAAACGAGTCTGAATCTGCAGAACAGGAAGTGGAATTAGAACAAACACCTCGTCTGTAACTGATGTTGACATGAATCTTTCCTTATTCACTCAGTTCTCATGGAGGTTGTTGGACTGAAACTGGTGGGCGTGACCAAAACCACAGTGACTGTGATGTGGGCATGGCAGAGGAAGACGCTGCCAATCAGAGTGAAGACGTACAGACTGATGCTGAGGAGGGACTCGGACGAACAAAGTAAATCCTCCGTTTTTCAGATTATTTTGGTCGTAAAGTTCACATTTAACGCCTCGGAATTTATTTTTCACATATTTTTTTTCCTGTGATGCTGTTTTTAAGCGACATTTCAAAGGGTGTTTTTCAGTTATGTGGACATTCTCCGCCTTTTTCAGTGGTGTCCGTGCACTTGGACCAATGGCAGAACACCTTCCTGGACCTGAAGCCCAGCACCGAGTATTCTCTCATCCTATTGGCTGACAACATCTCCAGGAACATCATCACTGTCAGAACAGATTTTGGTGAGTTTTACTGAAGTTTTCCAGCTTGTAAATAAAATCTCACGTAATTTATGAGTCTCGCTACTTGAAACATGTTAATTATAAACTATTAAGTGGTGATTGAGCTAAGATTTCATGTTTTAAGAACTAACGGACGAGAAGACTTCACCACAACTGTAAATAAAACCTCAATACAGAAGAATAAACAACTTAAATCACCACATTTTATTATAATTATTAAACTTGTGTTTCATTTCACACACAAAAACAATTCACTGTTGTACATAAATGCACGGAGCATCCAGAGGAAAATAAACTCGTAAAAGACAGAAACACTGAGAAAACAAACCAAAGAATTGAAAAAAAAAAAGTAATGCAAAATACAATTAGGGGATAATATCCAAAAGTGAATGAAGATGGGTGTCAGACAGAAGTGAATATTATGTGTACAGAAGATATGTTCAAGAGGAAGGAGGTAAAAAATGAAGGATAAGGGGGTCCAGAACAGAGCCCTGGAGAACTCCACTGGGAATAGGGGAAGATTCTGATCGGAGAGTCATTTGATGTAAACTGGTCTTAACAGGAGTGAAGAGGACGTTAACGGAAGGAGGTAAAATATGAACGATAAGGGGTCCGGAACAGAGCCCTGGGGAACACCGTTAGGAATAGGAAAAGACTTATCATCTGTCGGAGGAGGATGTTATGGAGATTGATATTGAATAACAAGGGGAAAAAACCTGAAATCCGAGATGGAACGTAAGAACATAACGGAGGTTCTAATAGTTTTGGATTTTTCATTCTAGTTTAGTTTTATTTAGTTTTGACTTTTTTTTTCTCTAATTAAGTTTGTTTTAATTCATTTTTAGAGCAGGTTTGCTCATTGTTATTGGTTTTCATTTTTTTTCTAAATGCTTAGTTTTAGTTTAGTTTTAGTTTAGTCGTCTCTTTTCTCTTCTTCTCTGTCGTCGTATTCAAATAAATCCCAGACAGGACTCTGCTGCTTTCTCCCAACTTTAGTCTCCATGTTTCCAGGTAGAGTGGGGACCAGAAGACGACTATAAATGACAAGTGACGAGAAGTGATGGACTGTGAAGTACCCTATGGTGGCGCTAGCTAAAATTGCTAGAGTGAAATAAATCGCTTTTGCATAAATCTGACATTGACAAAGACAAAAACAAAGGGAATTTTATGCGTAATTTTAATACGTTTTAGTTAGTTTTGTAAACGCACAATAGAGTTTCTGTTAGTCATCGTTTTTTTTTTTTTTCTTTTAATTATAGTTTTTATTTATTTCAGTTAACGAACATGTTTTTTCAATTCTAGTTTTCGTCATTTTGTTAGTTTTCGTTAACAATAATAACCTTGGTTAGGACAAGAATAAATTAATACCAAATACGTATCCAAATATCCAAATAAATTAAGGGGGAAGGAGGTAAATAATGAACAATAAGGGGTCCAGAACAGAGCCCTGGGGAAAACCGCTGGGAATAGGAAAAGACCAAGCATCTGTCTGAGGAGGCCGTTATGGAGATTGATACTGAATAACAAGGGGAAAAATCTGAAATCCGAGACGGACGTCAGAACATAACGGAGGCTTAAAGTCGGAGCCTCTGCGACACGTCGGGGATGGTTTCCCTGCAGACGTTCCTCGGTCATGTGGTGTTTTTCTGTTCCAGATAAGGTTCCGATGGTGGCTACAGTGACCCTTCTGCTGATTTTTGCTCTGTGTGTCTTCATCGTCTCCATCTCCAGGACTGTGTGAGTCGACACATTCACATCCCACATTTAATATGAAAACAAAGCTTTAAACCAGGGCTCTCAAACTCATGTTCTTTCAGGTTCCACATTCAGTCTGATTTGATCTGCAGTGGGCTGGACCAGTAAAATAATAACATGATAACCGATAAATAATGACAACTCCAAATTTTTGTCTGTTTTAGTGCAAAAAAACCCATTAAATTATGAAAATACTTACTTTTCATAAGGATCTAGTCAATGATGAGAACAAGCTCCAGCCTTCGTTAAAGTCAGTCCATTCCTGAATGTTCCGTAGACATGTGGGTTCATGTTATAAACCGTCACTGTGCAGGTACAAGTGGTACTTCTTCCCTCCCATCTCCAGCCCTAGAGGCAGCACCACCGGCCAGTGGCTCATGGACCCAAAGCAACAGGTAAGTGGACTTTACTCCTCTGGTAAATACAGCAAATGAGTCCAATTTAGGGGAAATAGATGGACCATTTCTGCGTTGGTAAACAGTGATGATGGATTTTGTGGGCGGGGCCTAACTGGTGGCAGAAAGTGACAGTTGTGGTGTCAACAGTAGATGGAAGCTGGTGTCAGGACAGAAACAATACCAAGAATGCAGAGTACACTGGAAGCCCAGCCTTTGTATTTACTAAAATGCTTTGATTACATGTACTTAAGTGATTTCAGTTTTATTCCATTACTATAAGATGTTCAGTGTGTTCTACTAATTTGTAGACATTGTCAAAAGTATGAAAAAGTTTAAGCAGAATGGATTTAAATCACTCAGTTTTAGTCCTGACCACACCTTTTTATCTGTGCATTGCATTGTGGGTATTGTTCCTGTTGTTGTAAATGTGTTCTTTTTCTGTGCAGGGGTTCAGCGGGGTTGTGCTGTTAACTTTATATATTGTAGCGTGGATGGAAGTTAGACAGGAGGTTAGCTCTATGCAATTTGCCAGCACAGAAGTGCTTTTAATCTGACAAGGCATAAAGATTTATATTGTACAAGAACAATCGTAGATGAACAGTAAATCCATAGTTCTTCCTATGGCTCTGACTCATGGTGCAGCTGTACAAAAATACAAAAACAAACACACAAAGGCCAGACATACAGACATTAAATCCAAATTAACACAATTACACAAAGCAATTTCTATTGCAAAAGATTTTTAATTTAAATCTACTCGGAATTGAGTCCAATGAACTGATGATATTAAGTCTAATGATTTTACAAAGCAACTGACAAAGCAACAAATTTTAAGTTAAATGAACTTGGCATTTAGTGTGTTGTACTTAAAATAGCAATTCCATTCAAATCAAGCATTTAAGTTTAATACACTCAAGTTTTCATTACCAGTGTTGGGCAAATTACTTTTTTAAAAAGTAATTAGTTATAGTTACTAGTTACTTACCCAAAAAAGTAATTGAATTAGTAACAGAATTACTCCTTTAGAAATGTAATTAGTTACCATGGAAAGTAATTATTGCATTACTTTTTTTGAAAAAACTTCAAATATGTAAAAGAAAACTAATTTTTGAGCATGTTTCAGGGGTCAGTTGCATAGAGTAGAACAGTACAGACAGTACTTCATTTAAATTCATATTTATTGGAGTGTGAACAAAATTAAAGACATCCCTGAAATAATAAAGCAGTGTTATCCTTGGAGGATTCTACTGCCTCTCCTTCTGATCCTTTGGCAAATTTGAGTTAAGGAAGACAAGTGATCGAATGTTTGCGTCTTGAGGCGACTTCTGTCTGATATTAGTCCTGTCTTAGAAAATACTCATTCAGATGGAACTGATGTTCCCACTAAACGGAACTTCTTAGCCATGACTTTGGTGAGGCTGGGGTCCACCAGGGCCCAGCTGACGTCCACCAGGGCCCAGCTGAGGTCCACCAGGGCCCAGCTGAGGTCCACCAGGGCCCAGCTGAGGTCCACCAGGGCCCGGCTTTTCCACGACATAAGGGGATCTGCGTTTATAGGGAGAAGATGCTCCTCCGGTTAATCCCACATCTCCACTTTTTTCAGTGGCTCCTCCCTGATTCAGCGGTAAATGTGTCCAGTCCAGTCAGTCGGACTGTCACTGATAACTCTACGTTAAACCACGTTTAACCCTACGTTAAACTGTGCACGTAGCTGCGTTCCAGTGAATGTGGTGTGCTGTGGACAACTCAAACTCGCAGATGTCATTAATCGTTCAGGTGAAGGCAGCGCAGACAGCTCAGACTCACGGGGCACACAGGTGAAGCATGAAGGCAGTGTGGGGGATTTGAATAGAAGAACGGCTCGTAAAGAATCAGTTCTTATCACTTAACAGAGCCGTTCAAAAGACTCGACTCATCCGCGAACGTCACACCTCTAGTGCCTGGCTGAGCGAGTCAGGACGGATAACAGCTGTTAGACATTAGTGCAAAGTAACGCAGCACATTTTACTGTCGGTAACGGCATTGTAACGTTTCGAATAGTAATTCATTAGATTACCTTTTACTGGAAAATAATAACGGCATAAGTAACACTGTTATTTTTAACGCCGCTATTCCCAACACTGTTCATTACTCATCACTTCAATTTTTAAAGACAACCAGTTACCTCAGATTTTTTAAGTAAACTCAACTTATCCGGTCTTACAGTGTACGGTCTTGGTCAGAACGGTCTCAGAGAACGGACTTCCCAAGAACGCAAGTTTATCTGTAATTGAAGGGCCGTGTACTGGTGACCTTTGACCCTGTCTCTGCTGGATTTACTCCATCTGTTCCAGAACAGATTTCCTTCAAATTACCACAATGTCACTGATTTGATTGCAATACATTTGTACGTGTATTAACATGTATTTATACGTGTGTTTACATGTCATTTATATATTTTGTACATTTTTCCAAACCATAATACATGTCGTCGGGTCAGCCGCTCAGGTCTCGCTCAAGCTGGCACGAACTGCATCTTGGGAATTATTTCCCAGCCAAGTCTACCCGAGTCACCAACCAGTGCATCCTTGGTTTAAGCTAGCAGACGAGAACAACATCTGGGTATTCCATGCGTTCTTGGTTTATGCGAACTTGCAATTGGAACAGAACTAGGGCCGCGACTGACGACGTTTCACAAGAACACGAGAATGGAAGAATAGACAAACAGCCAGAGTAATGGAAGATCCAGATCCTTCTCCCATTATTTTATCAATCAGTCAAATCAAATTTTATTTATATAGCGCCAAATCATAACAAAAGTTCTCTCATGACACTTTACATATGGAGTCGGTCCAAACCAGACTGAAGCCAGTTTACAGAAACCAACAGAATCCTCCAGGAGTAAACACTAGTGACTGGAGACAGTGGAAGGAAAAACTACCTTTAACAGGTTTAAACCTGGAGCAGAACCAGACTGAGGAGGATGGACAAGTGACTGGACCAGCTGGGGTTAAAGAGAGAGAGTAAAGGAAGAGAAAAAGAGAGAGCGATAGAGATAGAGAGAGACTGGGGGAGAAGGGGGGAAGTAGGGGGAGACACATGGTCAGTCTTATCTATCCAATCTAATTTTAATGGTCAATCAACCAGAGACCAGGTGTAAAGATAAGTTGACCATTAGCATCGGGGTGAGGTTTCCTGATCCAGACTCACTGTGGGATTAGTGGGCGGAGCCAACCAAATGCCTGAAGCGACAGTGGACGGACATGTGTTTATATGTGGGTGAAAAACCCAGTGTTTACACTAAAGAAAAGTTCAAGGCAGAGAAACCATGACCACCATGACAAATCCCCCCATGACTAGAACTGTGGACTATAGGGTCATGTCCAGGATACTGAAGACCCAGATTAGTCTGATGGTTCTTGTGTGTTGGACCGACGTCCTAACGAGTCAGAGACAAGGACAGAAAACACAGTTGGACCAGACGTGGACGATGAACCTGAAGACCTGGACTTTCAGACCCTCATCACCATCTCAGCTTTGAGAATCATCCAATGAAGTGGAGTCAAGACTCAGAAAAAGTCCACTTTAATAATAAAAAATTCGCTGAAATCGCAGAGTGGTCAGATCGAGTGCAGGTGTTCAATTAGTCCCAGCATCGTTTGATTGGTTCAAAGAAATAGTGTCGGTGTCACTTCCTTTCAAACTGTCCAACCTTAAACTTTTGTCTCTCCAAAGGATCAACAGAAACCTCCCCAGAAGAACATCCTGGACATGGACGACTTCAAGGTGATGGACGTGGTCGGGGACAAGAGTCTGATCGTGGTCGGACCGGTCCTGAAATGCCCCTCAGAGGAGGAGTCTCTGCCGTCCTTCAGCCGCCTCATCGTCAAACTGGGCCCAGAGTCCGACGCCCCGCCTCCGGTATCCACCCAGCAGAGACCCGGTCCAGGGTGGTCCTTCCATCTGGACCACCAAACGGTCTTCGACGAGGTAGAGGGGCAGGAGACGCGGTGTCTGACCTCACATCACCATCAAACCCAGATGTGTCGTCTGTTTGAGCTGCTGAACCCGGACCAACGCCACGACGTGCTGTACGCAACGCAACAAACCCACCGACTCATGGACGGAGACGTGGACCCGTCCTACCTGACCTGTGAGAAGGATTACATATCGAACAGCTGTTTTTATGCACAAGAAGTCTGACGCAGAAGTCGACGAGTCAAACGGTCACTGATTTCATGAAATCACGTTGTATTTCAGGCCAGTTCTTGTGGCGTTTGGCGTGCTATACCTACGCATTTTCAACCTTTCACGTGTTATTCGACGCCATTTGATCGCATGTCAATTTACACCAAGATCTCCGGGTTCACATAACCCTAACCCCCAGTGCGTGGTGTTTGACGCGGTGTGAATGTACGTTTGGAAAGCTTAAAACACACCAATAAAAAGTGTATGTTTATGCAAGTCATGACATCACGTTGCACTGCTCTGTGTTTAATCACTTCTGTTACTGTTACTGTGATACGAGCAACAGGGTTGAGTGAAGACTAAGGCCAAATGCCAATTCAATTAGTAGTAGTAGTAGTAGTATTAGTTGTTAGTAGTAGTAGTAGTATTGGCAGTAGTAGTATTAGTAGTAGTATTAGTTGTTAGTAGTAGTAGTAGTATTGGCAGTAGTAGTATTAGTAGTAGTATTAGTTGTTAGTAGTAGTAGTAGTACTAGTAATAGTTGTAGTATTAGTAGTATTATTAGTTGTAGTATTAGTAGTTGTAGTAGTATTAGTAATAGTAGTACTGTAGTAGTAATAGTAGTAGTAGTATTGGTAGTATTGGTAGTAGTAGTATTAGTGGTAGTAGTAGTATTAGTAGTAATAGTAGTAGTATTGGTAGTAGTAGTAATAGTAGTGGTAGTAGTAGCAGTAGTACTAGTATTAGTAGTAATAGTAGTAGTAGTGTTTGTAGTAGTAGTGTTGGTAGTAGTATTAGTAAAAGTTGTAGCAGTAGTAGTATTGGTCATATTAGTTCTAGTAGCAGCACTAATATTAGTAGTAGTATTGGTAGTAGTATTAGTAATAGTAGTAGCAGTAGTAGTATTGGTAGTATTAGTAGTAGCAGTAGCACTAGTATTAGTAATAGGAGTAGCAGTAGTAGTAGCAGTAGTAGTATTAGTAGTAGTAGTAGCAGTATTGGTAGTAGTATTACTAATAGTAGTAGCAGTCGTAGTAGTATTGGTAGTAGTATTAGAAATAGTAGTAGCAGTAGTAGTAGTATTAGTAGTAGTAGCAGTAGTAGTAGTAGTATTAGTAGTAGCAGTAGTAGTAGTAGTATTGGTAGTAGTATTACTAATAGTAGTAGCAGTCGTAGTAGTATTGGTAGTAGTATTAGTAGTAGCAGTAGTAGTAGTAGTATTGGTAGTAGTATTACTAATAGTAGTAGCAGTCGTAGTAGTATTGGTAGTAGTATTAGTAGTAGCAGTAGTAGTAGTAGTATTGGTAGTAGTATTACTAATAGTAGTAGCAGTTGTAGTAGTATTGGTAGTAGTATTAGAAATAGTAGTAGTATTAGCAGTAGTAGTAGTAGTATTGGTAGTAGTATTACTAATAGTAGTAGCAGTTGTAGTAGTATTGGTAGTAGTAGGAGTAGTAGTAGTAATACTTGCTCCTGTTAGTCCTGTCAACATTTCCTGTTCCATTTCAGAATAAAAGTCCTCTAATGTTTCAGTGCACACAGTCCTTTTAGTGCTAAACAGGGCTTTTATTCTGAAAGTGTTGCTTCCTGTGCTGCTTTTAGGACACACACCTGCAGTGACCCAGATCAGACAGTAATATTTAATCCGAATTCTGAGACATGAACACCAGGACGTCATCTGGGACCAGTTCTGGTTCCGGTGTGGGCAACAAATGTCGTACCCCCTCAAATACAAGTTTCTGAAGGTAGGGGAAAGGAAATGAGCACAACAACGGGAGACGAGTAGAGGCGAACCGGTTCAACTAGTAAAACGTCTTTAGTTTCACTTTCACTGTAGCCCCCCCCCGGCATCATCTGTTCTTATTATTTGTACATACTGTATGTGTTCTATTTTCTGTGCAGATGGAAATATATGTTTATGTTTATGCATTTGGCAGATGCTTTTTTCCAAAGCGACTTACAGGGGAAAACCAATTAAATCACCAAATCAATCAAATTTTATTTATATAGCGCCAGATCACAAAAAAGTTCTCTCATGACACTTTATATATAGAGTTGGTCAAAACCAGACTCTAAGCCAATTTACAGAAACCCAACAGAATCCTCCAGGAGCAAACACTTGTGATGGTGACAGTGGAAGGAAAAACTTCCCTTTAACAGCAGAAACCTGGAGCAGACCCAGACTCCTGGAGGATGGACGAGTGACAGGACCAGCTGGGGTTAAAGAGAGAGAGTAAAGAAAGAGAAAAAGAGAGAGCGATAGAGATAGAGACTGGGGGAGAAGGGGGGAGACACATGGAGGCAGTTGAGGATAAGTGAGTGGTGATGATGAAGGCAGGAGAGAGGCAGGACCACCGCAGCAGGTCCAGAGATAATCCTGGAAGAATCTGTGATAATCCTGGGAAAAACCTTATTAGAATATTTAAAATGGAATGTCTGACAGTGCTAGGGCAGGAGGTGCTCCTGGAAGAGCTGGGTCTTCAGGAGCTTCTTGAAGATAGGCAGGGATGCCTCTGTTCTTGTAGCACTTGGTAGAGCATTCCACCAACGTGGAACGACCCATGAAAAGAGCCTGGATTGTCTTGTACAAGGTCTGGGGACCACCAGACTACGTTCCCCAGACGAGCGGAGTGGTCGTGGGGCGACATAAGCTTTTATCAGTGCACCTAAGTAGGTAGGAGCAGACCCACTGAGAATTCTGTAGGCTAGGATTAAAGATTTGAATTTGATGTGGGCAGCTATGGGTAGACCAGTGGAACTCAATGAGTAAGGGGGTGACATGTGCCCTTTTAGGGTGATTGAAGACCAGATGCGCTGCTGCATTCTGGACCATCTGTAGTGGTTTGACAGCACAAGCTGGGAGGCCCGTTAGAAGAGCATTGCAGTAGTCAAGGCGGGAGATAACCATAGTCTGCAGCAGGAGCTGGGTGGAGATAACCATAGTCTGCACCAGGAGCTGGGTGGAGATAACCATAGTCTGCACCAGGAGCTGGGTGGTCTGTTGGGTTAGGTATGGCCTGATCTTTCTTAGGTTGAACAGAGTGAAACGACATGATAGGGTGACAGAAGCAACATGATCTGTGAAGGTCAAATGATTATCAATCATGACTCCCGAGTTACGTACTACACTGGTAGGAGCCAGAGGTATGGAGTCAATAGTGATGGAGATGTCCTGCTGTATGGTTGGCTTAGCTGGGAAGACCAGCAGTTCAGTTTTGGACAGGTTCAGCTGAAGGTGATGGGCTTTCATCCCATCCCAATATAAAAGACAGTTCATGCAAACACACCTGTTTGTACTCTTTTATTCCCTCACCCAATGAGAATCAATAAGAGAATCGGATCGATAAGCAAAATCCATAATGGAATCGGAATCATTAAATTCTTATTGATTCCCATCCCTAGGTAGAGTCAAGGTTAGAGGTCAGAGGTTAAAGGTTAGAGGTCATTCCAATCCAGTGTCTGATCAGCTGGTGGGCGATGGTCTGTCGGGGGGGTACGATGAAGGCGGGGCTGGACCCTCTGAACACGGCGTCAATCACCTGAAAGGAAAAACCAACAGGACGCTCAGTTTGGTCCGGTCCAGGTTCAGGTGTGACTGAAGTGGGCTGACTTTTAAACACATCCATGCCTTTATCTGGAACGTCCTCTGTAGATATAACAAATACGAACGGTTCTATTCAGTAGGAAAGCCTTTCAAAATAAAAGTGGATGGAGACGGTTCACTGTTAAACAGGGCTCTTTTCAGACACACACACCTGCAGTGACCATCATCAGACAATACAACGCCAACGACTAAATCTGCGCTCAGAGTGCAGGTAAATGTGGCCCAAACTGTCGCTGTCGTTTGGATATGATTGTTTTATTTTTCCTGTTGTCGTTCTTTATGCTAATGCTGTAGCCCCACGGGGTTTTCTGATCTCACCTGCACAATTTGTTTCTTTGTTTGTCCGAATGTTTGATTTGTTGTGCAAAATAAATAAATAAATAAATCTCATCGTTTGTGTATCATTCATTCTTTTCATATTCAATTGAGAATCCACAATCGGAAAACGACAAAATGACTCGTTATTTCATTATTTGTGTACAAATCGAAACTCAAAAAAACAGTTTTTCATTCTTTCGATTGTTCGCACAAATTAAAAATTATAAATAATCAAACGGACCAAATGTGGGGTTTCATGTTGACATTTTTTATATCTGATTTGGTTTGACCCTGAAGTTCCTCTTTTCTATTCTTTTTTTTTTTTTTTTTTGAGTATTTTGCTCATTTTTTCTTCACTTTAGAAGCATTTGTTCACTTTTACGCCATATTTGTTTTTCCGTAATTTTTTCACGTTTCATGTTCCAGTTTTTCTGTTAATTTTTTTCCTCTTTTTCCAGTATTTTGCTCATTTTCTTTTCGCTTTAGGAGGATTTGTTCACTTTCATGCCATATTTAAAGTTTTTCCGTTATTTTTTCCGTATGTTTCATGTTTCAGTTTTTCCGTTCATTTTTTCCTCATTTTTCAAGTATTTTGCTCCTTTTCTCTTCACTTTAGAAAGATTTGTTCACTTTTATGCCATATTTCAAAGTTTTTCCCTTAATTTTTCCATATGTTTCATGTTTCACAGTTTTTCTGTTAATTTTTTCCTAATTTTTCAAGTATTTTGCTCATTTTCTTTTCGGTTTCTGAGAATTTGTTCACTTTTATGCCATATTTAAAGTTTTTCTGTTCATTTTTTTCCTTATTTTTCAAGTATTTTGCTCATTTTCTCTTCACTTTAGAAGGATTTGTTCACTTTTATGCCACATTTTGAAGTTTTTTCTGATTTCACAAGTTTTTGTACATTTTATCCTATGAATAACTGCGGTCAAACTGCATTTTACATCACTTATTTTCATATATTGATAGGATTAGCGGTTATCAGGTATCAGTGGATGACTTTAACTCCTAACTTCACCATGGCGACACAGCCTCCACCTCCATCTGCTGCTGGAGCTCATACCTGTTGCCGCGGGAACCATCGGGCCTCCTCGATCTCGTTCTCGTCCACTTTGATGTCTGTTGACACGGCGACGGCCAGGCATCCCATCATGAGGTTGGAGGGCATGGGCCAGGGCTGGCAGGTGACGTACTGGACCGCTCCCACCTTTACGCCGCTCTCCTCCTCCACCTCCCGCCTCACCGCCGCCTCCACCGTCTCACCTGCCGCCGGACGCCACACGTTAACGGACACAAACGTGTACAACGACCATCAGATATTCAATATAAAAACTATGATGCTAAGTATTCGTAACGGTTTCATTAAATTACATTTACATATAGACGTTTAACAGAAAGACACTAAATTACATAAGGAATATATCAAATCACCGTAATTATGATCATTAACCTTCACGCATCTGTATAATCTACTCCCATCGAGAGTTACAGATGACAAAAACTGCTTTAAAAACTTTACAACATAGAAGAAAGACTGAAAATAAGCTTCCACAAACTGCTGAAATAAGTCAAAAGCTGTAACTTTTTATACTCATTCACAACTAGACATTAAAAAAAGGAGCAGAAAAGAGGTCAAATGAAGTAAAACAGGAATTCTTAATTAATAAATAAATTAATAATTAATAAATAATCAACACTTAATTGCTAACTAATAAAAACTGATGGCCAACATCTGGAAAATGCACCTTTTTGAGAAAATGTTAAATATCTTGTTTTTTTAGCAGATGTTTTATGAAAAAATAGTTCAAAAACAGTCCAATGGATTTTTTTTTTCCTGTTTTTTTTTTTTTTTTGGCTCCAGTTCTGATCAAAATGATCAAATATTGAATAATTATCAGATTTGAACCTTTTTAAATACCAGTTTGATTATATGAAGCAAATATTTTCCCTAAAAAACCACACAGAGTGAGTTATTTTCAATATACCAAATGTTTGGAGTCTGGGGGATTATTTTTAATCAGTCTTGGATTTGTCAAAGATGAACCAAACTACTGACTTTAGAGAATTATTATTATTTTTGGTCAGTAAGTTCTCATTTGTCCAGGTCGTCGTCGTTCTAGGTAATTTTTCTAGGTTCAACTGGACTAGTTTTAATGTTTTGAAACCGTTTCCTCTCATTCAGAAGTTTAGTTTTTATTTTAGTTTCTGTTTAACATCACATTTAACATTTACTTTGAATAAAAATTTACTATTAAAACCACATTTTTCATCTCAACGCTGTGACAAATCTAATTATGTATTCTGTCGTTTTATGGTTTAATTTCGCATTAGTAGGAAACCAAACAAACCCAGGACTGTAAAAAAAAAAAAAAAAAAAAAAGTAAAAACACCACCCCCACCCCCCCCACTTTAAATGGAATAGAACTCATGTTTGGGTTTTTTCATAAAGCTCAGACTCAGAAGTGTTTCCAGAGTCTGTACGTTCTTATACGTTCTGACTCAGATTAAACCAGTGTTTTTCAACCTAGGTTCAGGACCCCACATGGGGTTGCCTGGAATTTCTAGTAATTGATAAGAAAAATGTTAAAAATTACTAAAAAAATATATGGTGAGTTGATAGAGACATAAATACCAGACAAACTGTGGTTGTGAAACTGCAGCACTGTGGTTCTGTTTCTGTGTCACATGTTCACTGTGGTCCGTTTCAGATGCTGCAGCTCTTTCATAATTCATAGTTTCAGTTCTTGTTTGTTCAGTATTAATTGTCCTCCTTGTAAATCACAGCTGGACTGACTGGACAGATCCTGACCAAGGAAAATCCAGTTCTCCCTTTGTGCAGTAATCTACACCTGGATTTACTGCCATATTTCAAAGGTTTTCTATTAATTTTTTCCTTATCTTTCAAGTATTTTGCTCATTTTCTCTTCACTTTAGAAGGATTTGTTCACTTTGATGCCATATATATATATAATCTACACCTGGATTTACTGTCTCCGTCCATAATAATATACATTATATAGACTAAATGTCCTCTAAAATTAACCTGGATTTGAAACATCATATAGAAAACTAATACATGATCAAAAACAAATTAATTTTAGCAAAAAAAAAAGTGTCTGTTTTGAATGTCTGGGATCGCCAGAAATGTGTGATGTTAAAATGGGGTCATGTGACACAAAAGGTTGGAACCAGTGGTCAAAGGGTTTGTTCGGTACCAGGTTCGATGAATCCGGCCAAACAGGAGAACAGGCCGACGGGGAACACCTTCTTCCTGCCCAGTAAACACTGGTTTCCATCAGGATGAATCACCAGCATGATGACAACCGGGTCTGAAACGACAGGAGGGGACAGTGTCCACGTCACCATGGAAACACAATCAAACATCTGGGGTTTAGGGTTAGGGTTGTGGCTGTGGGTGTGGTTCTGCCGTGGGTTTGGTTCTACTGGGGGTGTGGCTCTGCTGTGGGTTTGGTTCTGCTGTGGTTGTGGCTCTGCTGTGGGTGTGGCTCTGCTGTGGGTGTGGTTCTGCATGGGTGTGGCTCTGCTGTGGGTGTGGTTCTGCTGTGGGTGTGGCTCTGCTGTGGGTGTGGCTCTGCTGTGGGTGTGGTTCTGCTGGGGATGTGGCTCTGCTGTGGGTGTGGTTATGCTGTGGGTGTGGTTCTGCTGTGGGTGTGGCTCTGCTGTGGGTGTGGTTCTGCATGGGTGTGGTTCTGCTGTGGTTGTGGCTCTGCTGGGGGTGTGGCTCTGCTGTGGGTGTGGTTCTGCTGGGGATGTGGCTCTGCTGTGGGTGTGGTTCTGCTGTGGGTGTGGTTCTGCGTGGGTGTCGTTCTGCTGGGGGTGTGGGTCTGCTGTGGGTGTGGCTCTGCTGTGGGTATGGTTCTGCATGGGTGTGGTTCTGCTGTGGTTGTGGCTCTGCTGTGGGTGTGGTTCTGCTGGGGATGTGGTTCTGCTGTGGGTGTGGCTCTGCTGTGGGTGTGGTTCTGCTGTGGGTGTGGCTCTGCTGGGGATGTGGGTCTGCTGTGGGTGTGGCTCTGCTATGGGTGTGGTTCTGCATGGGTGTGGCTCTGCTGTGGGTGTGGCTCTGCTGGGGGTGTGGTTCTGCATGGGTGTGGCTCTGCTGGGGGTGTGGCTCTCCTGTGGTTGTGGTTCTGCTGGGGGTGTGGCTCTGCTGGGCTCCGTACCGACCCGGGGGTAGCAGGTGTTGTGGACCCCCTTCTGGCTCCGACAGTCCTGGTCCAGGCAGCTCCTCTTGTATCCGGCCTCCTCCACACGGGTTCTGCTGCCACATGTGGGACAGAAGCTGTAGCGGCTGTGCCAGGCCAGAACCGACCGGGCCTGGGCCACGGTACCTGAACGCAACACGGGGACACAGGGTGACACACAAACAAGCACATGTACACACTGAACACCACACATGCACATTAACACTGGAGGTAATCAGATTAGTGTTTGGTCTGGCCCATTTTGTTGAGTTTTTATTAATTTTGTCACATTTTGGATTAACTTTTCACTAATTTTACTGATTTTGATGCTGATGTTTTTAATTCTTTTCCCTTATTTTATTAGTTTTTTTCACTCATTTGTATTAATTTTGTTAATTATGCATCTATCAATCTGACATTTTTTCATCTATCTATCTATCTATCTATCTATCTATCTATCTATCTATCTATCTATCTATCTATCTATCTATCTATCTATCTAAACTCATGTAAAGGTTTTTGTTTAACTCTAAATATCAGGGTGCAGGTGTTTGATCCTAGTTTTATTCCATCTTCTTCGGGGTCAGACTCTTCCTCACCGGCCTCTTCCTCGCTCAGTTTCAGCAGATCTCTGTTTGGTCTGGTGGGGAAGCAGCAGTTTGTCTGTCTGCAGCGTTTGAGGAGTTCAGCGGCATCTTCGTCCGAGCTGATGGCGAACCAGGCTGGAGGTTCCACGGAGGAGGAGGGGGGCGGGGCCTTCCTCCTGTCCACGCCCAGGAACACCAGTACAGTGCTGGGTTTCTGGAGCAGGTCTTTGACGTCCTCGTATCTGAACCGACACAGCTTCGTCTCAGCCTGCAGACAAAGACAGGATTGGCTTTGGTTTGAAACAGGAGTCAAAATAATAACCTGTGGGTTTCAGCTCTAATCTTGTCTTGTCTTGTCTAATTTTATTTTGTCTTGTCTAATCTTATCTTGTCTTATTTTATCTTGTCTAATCTGGTCTAATGTTGTCGAATCTTATTTTATCTAATCTTATCTTGTTTTGTCTAATCTTATCTTGTCCAATCTTATTTTGTCTAATCTCATTTTATCTTATTTTATCTTGTCTAATTTTATGTTGTCTAATCTTGTCTAATCTTATTTTATCTAATCTTATTTTATCTTGTCTAATCTTATTTTATCTTATCTTATTTTATCTTAACTAATCTTATCTTATCTTGTCTGATCTTATTTTGTCTAATATTGTTTTATCTAATCTTATTTTATCTTATCTTGTCTAATCTTATTTAATTTTGTCTTCTTTCCCATGCCTGCTTCTACATTTCCATGTTTTTCTGTTTGTAGACGTCCTGTAGTTCTACCTCAGTGCTGTAGTCCTACCTCAGTGCCGTAGTCCTACCTCAGTGCCGTAGTCCTACCTCAGTACCGTAGTCCTACCTCGGTACCGTAGTCCTACCTCGGTGCTGTAGTCCTACCTCAGTACCGTAGTCCTACCTCAGTGCTGTAGTCCTACCTCGGTACCGTAGTCCTACCTCAGTGCCGTAGTTCTACCTCAGTGCCGTAGTCCTACCTCAGTGCCGTAGTTCTACCTCAGTAACGTAGTCCTACCTCAGTGCTGTAGTCCTACCTCAGTGCCGTAGTTCTACCTAGGTACCATAGTCCTAACTCAGTACCGTAGTCCTACCTCTGTGCTGTAGTCCTACCTCAGAGCCGTAGTCCTACCTCGGTACCGTAGTCCTACCTCGGTGCTGTAGTCCTACCTCGGTGCTGTAGTCCTACCTCAGTACCGTAGTCCTACCTCAGTGCTGTAGTCCTACCTCGGTACCGTAGTCCTACCTCAGTGCCGTAGTTCTACCTCAGTGCCGTAGTCCTACCTCAGTGCCGTAGTTCTACCTCGGTAACGTAGTCCTACCTCAGTGCTGTAGTCCTACCTCAGTGCCGTAGTTCTACCTAGGTACCATAGTCCTAACTCAATACCGTAGTCCTACCTCTGTGCTGTAGTCCTACCTCAGTGCCGTAGTTCTACCTCGGTAACGTAGTCCTACCTCAGTGCCGTAGTTCTACCTAGGTAATGTAGTCCTACCTCAGTACTGTAGTCCTATCTCTGTGCTGTAGTCCTGCCTCTGTGCTGTAGTCCTACCTCAGTACTGTAGTCCTATCTCTGTGCTGTAGTCCTACCTCTGTGCTGTAGTCCTACCTCAGTACCGTAGTCCTATCTCTGTGCTGTAGTCCTGCCTCTGTGCTGTAGTCCTACCTCAGTACTGTAGTCCTATCTCTGTGCTGTAGTCCTACCTCTGTGCTGTAGTCCTACCTCAGTACTGTAGTCCTATCTCTGTGCTGTAGTCCTGCCTCTGTGCTGTAGTCCTACCTCAGTACTGTAGTCCTATCTCTGTGCTGTAGTCCTACCTCTGTGCTGTAGTCCTACCTCAGTACCGCAGTCCTATCTCTGTGCTGTAGTCCTACTTCGGTACCGTAGTCCTACCTCAGTGCTGTAGTCCTACCTCGGTACCGTAGTCCTACCTCAGTACCGTAGTCCTACCTCAGTGCTGTAGTCCTACCTCAGTACCGTAGTCCTACCTCGGTGCCGTCATCCTCCTGGGAGCTGACCACCATTGGACTGAGGTTGGAGAACAGGATGTAGACAGAGTTGCCGTCCTTCTGTCTGGCGTCCAACCAGGCTCTGTCCGTCCTCCTGCCGCTCAGACGGTCCAGCGTCTCCCTGCTGAAGTACATCTCCTGTAGTCCCAGCTCCGGGCCCGGCAGGACCCTCCCACCCCCGGCGCCCGCCCCCTGCAGCAGGTTGGACACGTGTCCGTGGCCCCAGAACTTGGCGATGTCGTAGGCGGTCTGACACGAGCTGTTGACCGAGAACCTGTCGCAGCTGGAGGACCACGGAGAACCAACAGAGCAGGTAGGAAACACACACAGGTTCATGTTGAGGACAGGTTCAACTGGAGCCCAGACTGATGTGGACCTGGATGAGTTTAGCTTCGGGTGGACGTTTGGCTCCAATAACAGCCATTAATGGAAGGAATTAGACTCACAATTAACCCTCTGATCTGATCTGATCTGATCTTATCCAATACCATCTTATTTTATTCTATCTTAAAGTCTTATCTTATAGTCTTATCTTAACCTGTCTGATCTTATAGTCTTATCTTATTTTATCTTATCTTAACCAGTCTTATCTTATCCTAGCCTATCTTATCTCATCTAATCTTATAGTCTTATCTAATCCTATTCCTTCCTATCTTATCTTACAGTCTTATCTCATCTTATCCTATCTTATAGTCTTATCTTAACCAGTCTTATCTTATAGTCTTACCCTATCTTATCTCCTCTAATCTAATAGTCTTATCTAATCCTATCCTATCTTATCTTATAGTCTTATCTTATCCTATCCTATCTTATCCTGTCTTATCTTATAGTCTTATCTTATCCTATCTTATCTTATAGTCTTATCTTATCTTATAGTCTTATCTTATCTTATCTTATCTTATCTTATCTTATCTTATAGTCTTATCTAGGTGACAAAAAAACAAGTCAAATCAGTTACTCCCAGTTTTGGGACTTTTACGCTCATGTAAACAGGCTCAGTGTCACCGGGAAGGAAAGAAACACAAACATAATCACAGCCTCAATGACTCAAATGAATTAGACACAATAGTTTCTGATTAATGTAGTTATCCACCAATAATTGATTAATGGATTTATTGCTGTAACTCTGCCCTCTGAAGTCTGAATGTGGACAAGAATGAACATCCCCTTTAAAAAAATGAAAGAATGGACAGAACAAACACCAACTCTGACCTGGGACTAACAGTTTTTTTGAAAGCTAACTGACTCCACCACTACATGTCACTAAATACTGCACATTAAACCTTGAGCTGTCTTTTCCTTTTTTCACTTGAATTGTTCGTACCCGTACGACAGCAGCGCTTCCACCACACTGTAGTGTCCGTTGCGGGCGGCGAGCATCAGCGCTGTCCAGCCGCTGTATCCGGCCTGGTTGATGAGCGATGGGGCATGGGTCAGCAGAGTGGACACCTGGCTCAGGTCTCCTCTGGACGCTGCATCCAGAAACCTCTCAACCATCTCCTCTTTCGCAGTCAGCTGGAGACTCGTCATTCTGCTCACATTTCGCGAAGCTGCAACGATTGGCCGACAAGAAAATGATCCTTCTGCAGCTGTTAGGACAATCGATTAATACAGAGACATGTCAAACTAGTGTGAAGATTTGGTCTGAGTAAAAACAGGTGATTTATCCGGCAGTTTGACGACTTACAGCCGCCCTAAATGTTCCAAGATGGAAAGTAAGATGAGAAAGAAGACGTGTATTTAGAGATTCTGCTGTTATTCCCCCTGATTTCCTTTCCTGCAGCTTTAAAACCCAGAGTGGACCAAACTAACACAAGCTCTAACTATTGGGTCAAGTCACGCGGTTCTGTAGGGAGTGTCCGACTACATTTTATACTGTAATTCAAAAAGTATTTAAGCTAGAGACATGAATAATACATCATTTTAAAGGTATTAACTAGTACTTGAAGCTCATAAAAAGAAACAAAAGCTATAGTGCCATCTTTTGACATAAAAATTGGAAAAACTGCATGGTTATCTAGGGAACAAAAATTAACATCTAAATTTTCCGTTTTAAAAGTGTGGTTGCAAGTGTCACCAAACGATGAAAATTTGCTGAGATGTTCTTTAAGGTGTCTATTTTGATAAACCATGGATGCATTTTTTATTTTTTAAATATAACTATGAATTTTGGCAAGAGTTTTGAAGAATGGAATGGTTATGTAGGGAAAGAAAAGACAGGTATATGGTTTCAATAGTTTATTCAAGCACTTGGTAACACATTTACACATTTTTATACATATTTCTGAGTAGATATACAAAGGATACATATTAGCTGAAGAAAGTGATTCATTAAGCTCATTTAATGCACATTTAATGCTCAGTAAAGTCTGTGTATTCAGCACCGATCACGGCATAATGTTGGCACCTTCCTCCAGTCAGCCTCAGCCAGCTTCAGAGCACTGGTTCAAGCAGAAGAGGTAGGTCCAGGGGCCTCTACTTCTACTAACACATCACTAAGAGGGACACTCTGAAGATTACCCACTGGCATGAAATGGTTCCATGTTGAGCAGGTCTGCTTCAGTAGGTCAAAGGTCCAGTGGCTGTCCGAGTCTCTGCTGATGGCTTGTGCTATACACCACTTACAGTCAGGCTTCACAACTGTATACCATTTATAAGCTGCTACAGGTACAGACTCAGGCTCAGGCTCAGGCTGTGGAAGGAGGTTATGGGTGCGTCCAGGTTGCTCAGAATAGCGGGATACAGAAACCTGACCAAAGGACTGCGTCCTCATGCAGTGAACAGACTGGATTCCAGGAATGGACAGGACAGATCCCAGATGATGTTGAGAGTTTGAATCCTCTGTTGGATGACCTCTGCTGAGATGAACTGGATGTTGATCTTCTTGTTGTCCTCTATGGTACACTTGGCATACTCAGCAGGAGTTGTCATGTGATGCTTATGGGACTTGATGACATTGAACACCAGACACTTCACAGTACCACCGACACCGTCAACAGCTCCTTTCCCGTGTGAAGTCACAAAGAAGTTCCAAGTGACTTTGATGCCCCTACTCTGTAGAAGAGAAGTCATGTAGAGCATCATGTTCTTCTGCTTAAAGTGCGTGGTAGCTCCATCACTGAAGATCTCAATCTCCTCAATGGGGACTGATGACTGGGACTGGGCAGACTCCACAAGGTGATCCACAAACACAGCTGGAGCAGACTTGTCATGGTCTAGGTAGTCAGAGGTGATGCCATGGTGTCTTTTACCTTTAAATTTTGACGCCAACCACAACTTGCTTCTATAAATCCTATGTTAAACGTTCACATTAAATATGGATGTTTTCGGCTAAAATATAGGATTTATAGAAGCAAGTTGTGCTTGGTGTCAAAATTTAGGTCAGTTCCTGTCCTTTCACATGTTGTCTTTTATTTTGTGATCCTACCTATCCCACATGCTGATACTGACCTTTGAATCCAAAGGTCGGACAGATATTTTTGATTTTCAGCAGTTCATATATCATACATAACAGAACATAGGACCTTCATTTTACACAGATCCAGTCCCTAAGTAGCCAAGATATAGCACATAAAATTTCTAATGAATATGATTAATTTTTGTGTAATGAGTGGCCAAAAGTAGCATTTTAGTTCGCGATGGATAAAATCTCAACTTTCTCATTCTCTGTAACATGCAATTATTAATTTTAAATAAATATTTTCACATTTCTTAGGACTATAGATTCCTGTGAAATGATTCTGAAAATTTCAGACCTCTAGCTCTTGTTGTTCAGAAGTTATAGAAGCCTGAAAATAGCCGAAAATTTCAAGTTTTCAAGTCTTAATTTTGATCGCAATTTTAGGATACCCCCTACCTACTTCAAATGGTCATAACTTTGGAACTATTTACAATTAAGCCTTGAAATTTTGGATTTTTTTTCATCATATATAATGTACTAGAAGTATGTAAAAAATTTAGAAAAATCTGAGAGGGTCAGGTGGGGACCACTTGATGAAATTATATGGAATGACCTTATTGTGAAAATTGCAATTATTTTCTTTAGAAATTTCAGTTTTTTTCAGGGTATTCATGTCTTTTTTGTTCAGATAGTTTGTAAATGTAAAAATATTTTCATTATTCAATGTGTCTTTTTGCACTAAAACAAAAAGAAGAGTGTGGAGTTGTCATTATTTAAGGCCATTATGCTATTATTTTACTGGTCTGGCCCACTTCAGATCAAATTTGGCTTAACCCCTTCATGCATGAATTTCAAGAACCTTAATCAATATTTCTTTTTCTTGAGTGATTTTATTCCTCTTTAGGCATTTTAAAAAATAATGCGATGTTGTTGTTTTTTTTATTTAGCTATTTTTCATGGAGTTGCAAAAATGTCCACTCAGCTGGACACCATGCATTTAATTTTTGAAACGAAAAAACATGTATTTACTGTGAAAACTATGAAATAAAAACATTTCAATGCAGCTAATCTGATGTTTTCTCACATTTTAACATACTCCAATACTAGTCATTACTCACTTCATTGAGATAACATGCAAAAAAAACAAAAACAAAAACTTTTGTTGTCAATTACAGTCTAATAACAATAACAAGGAATTGATTTACACTCAAATATGTTAGATCAAGTTTATCTAGAACAGCAAAGTTACAGTAATGTTATCAGTTGTAGTGTATGAGATGATGCATAAGTGTCCAATGTGTGGGCTGATATGAAACTAAAACAACAAAACCCATGAATATATAACAGAACAACTGTAGAATAGCTGTCCACTGTAGTGACCACTATGCATGAAAGGGTTCATGTGGCCCCTGAACTCACATGAGTTTGACACCCTAGCTATACATGATTGTAATTAAGCACTTATATAATGTCTTATATTGCAAATGTTTTTTTTCTATATTTGACATGAAAAAAAGCTATTTTTTGATCGTAAACTGTGCTGTTCTAAATTAACAAAAAAAAAAAAGCCACTGAAACATAGGGGGAGGAGCTTAGTACGTAAAAAACGTGTGGGACTTCCGCGTATCCGCTGTCAATCATTCCTGAGACACGCCCATCAATTGGTGACTTTTTTCGTATGATTAAAAACAATAAAAACAGGTCAAACACAGACGTGATTTCTCTATAAATGATTGTGGTTGTTCCTAAAGCGATAAACTAACGCGGATGTTTTGTTCCGTTTCCGTAATCATCGTTTTTACGTCAAAGCTACGTAAAACCCCACCAGTAGTCTGACCAGTTACGAGTTCCGCCACGTTCCGGTTCAGGATTCAGGACGATAAACTAAAGGTTCCGGAGGTTTTAGGACACTCACAAAGCCTTCAGGTGGAGGAAGAAAACACTGACCTCAGCCCCAGGTCCGCGCTGTTTGTCCTCCTCAGTCCTGGAGGTTGTAGGTTGTGTAAGAAAAAAAGCCGATGCTGCGTTCAGGGACTCAGGAGTGGTGCATTCAGGTGCTGAGTTAAAGCTCCGGTAAATATCAACTGACAAGCACATGCAATATTAAAGCATGAAAGAAGAAGGGGGAAAAAAAAGCAACAAGTCCTGTCAAAAATACTCAAACTCAATGATGGGATCAGTTCTGAAACGGCACAAATCATATTTAAAGCAAAAAAAGAAAATAATAATAATAATAATAATAATAATAATAATAATAGAGTAATGTTAGGAGGTTGAAATATAATGTGATTTCGTGAAACAGGGTAGAATTAAATAAATGTTTGCTTCTTCCCAAATAACATTCAGTCATTCAGTCATTCATTTTCTGAACCCACTTTATCCTCACTAGGGTCACGGGGGTCGCTTGGAGCCTATCCCGGCTACATAGGGGCGAAGGCGGGGTACACCCTGGACAAGTCGCCAGTTCATCACAGGGCTCAAATAACGTTAAAATTGTATTTATTTTACATAATAGGATGAATTCCTTTTTTGTTTTGGTTGTTTTTTGTTTATGATTTGCTTTGGACATTTACTTGTGGTTGAAGTGTGATTTTTACATGTCAGAAAAAAGTAAAACAATTCAATAAAAATTACTGTAAAAACTGTTACTGTTAAAAAGATGCACAAATTAACTATTATTCAAAAATATAGAGCTCAGGATTGACTAAGAAAATATTTGTTTAAAAGTCTAGGATCAATTTTGGTAGTTTTTTAAGGACATGATTTACCTGAATTAAATTAAATATGTATTCTCTTCTGTTGGATATTTAGCAATGATTACAATGAACATTTTTTTGTTTATTTTTTTGTTTTCACATGGAAACATTGTGTTCATTGTAAATAGGGTTAGACAAATTAAGTCTGTACTTCAGCCAAAACCCTTTTGGTCCTATTTTATATGGAACAATAGATATGTTATTTTGGTTTGTTGTTTAAAGTAATTAATGACCGAATCAGCTACTATTACTACTACTACTACTACTACTACTACTACTACTACTACTACTAAAACCTATAAATAATATTTTTCTCCAAATTGTGAGTTTTATATATTATTATATAATGGACTGTTGTTGTTTTTTTTTTTATTTCATTTTTTTCCCTTGATTGTTTGTGTCTTTATCTCTATTTGTAGAGCTGTCAGAGCAGTGAATTTTCTCTGCTGTTGGACCAATAAACTTATTGTATCTTAAATCATAGAACCATCTGCTGTTCACAAGTACAGTTTAAGGTGAGAGGTGAAACTGAATGTTTTTGTGTCGTTACTGAACTGAAATAAGAAAGGGGTGTTAAAATCCTGGTGAACGGAAGTTTGAAGGCAAATGTATTTAACCAAATATGGGAATTTAATATTAAAGAAGCTAAAAAGTGGATGAAGTATTGGTTTTAAAGGGGTTTAACATAAAGGAGCATTTAAGTCGTATAAAACTACAGGTCTCTATATATTGTCGATAATAAAACACAATTGTTTTATTGATGCTTTGAGACTGAATTGTCAGTTTATCTGAGCTTAAACAGTGATGCTGCACTTTTAGCTCATGATTTACAAGTAGACACACGACGGACACATAAAATAAAGTATCACTGTCATTCCTGAACGGAGTTGAGGCGCCATTACAGGGTATTGGATCGAAAACACAGACCAGGAGGATTTTACTGAAAATCCAAAGAGACAGAGATGTGGTGAGTCTGTGTGTTAAAGGATAATTCACAGATCAGAGAAAATGGCAGAGAACAAGATGGAGGATGTTGAAGATTTTCTGACATGTCCAGTTTGTACTGCCCTCAGTACTGCTACCTGTACTACTGCCCCAGTACTGCTACCTGTACTACTATTCCAGTACTGTGACATGTACTACTGCCCCTAGTATTGCTACCTGTACTACTGCCCCTTGTACTGTTACCTGTACTACTGCCCCTAGTACTGTTACCTGTACTACTGCCCCAGTACTGCTACCTGTACTACTATTCCAGTACTGTTACATGTACTACTGCCCCTAGTATTGCTACCTGTACTACTGCCCCTTGTACTGTTACCTGTACTACTGCCCCTAGTACTGTTACCTGTACTACTGCCCCAGTACTGCTACCTGTACTACTACTCCAGTACTGTTACATGTACTACTGCCCCTAGTATTGCTACCTGTACTCCTGCCCCTTGTACTGTTACCTGTACTACTGCCCCTAGTACTGTTACATATACTACTGCCCCAGTACTGTTACCTGTATTACTGCCCCTAGTATTGCTACCTGTACTACTGCCCCTAGTACTGTTACCTGTACTACTGCCCCAGTACTGTTACATGCACTACTGCCCCCAGTACTGTTACCTGTACTACTGCGCCAGTACTGTTACATGTACTACTGCCCCAGTACTGTTACCTGTATTACTGCCCTAGTACTGTTACCTGTATTACTGCCCCAGTACTGTTACCTGTACTACTGCCCCAGTACTGTTGCATGTACTACTGTGCCAGTACTGTTACCTGTATTACTGCCCCAGTACTGTTACCTGTACTACTGCCCTAGTAGTGTTACCTGTATTACTGCCCTAGTACTACTGCCCCAGTACTGTTACATGTACTACTGCCCCAGTACTGTTACCTTGTACTACTGCCCCAGTACTGTTACCTGTACTCCTGCCCCAGTACTGTTACCTTGTACTACTGCCCCAGTACTGTTACCTGTACTCCTGCCCCAGTACTGTTACCTGAAATGTGTGATGTTAAAATGGGGTCACGAACCAAAAAAAGTTGGAAACCATGGGACTATGGCCTGTTTTGTAATTATGTGTGGTATTTTTTTTGTTTTATTTTAGTTCAGGCAGCATCCACTGACAAAGAAAAAATCACATCATGAAGCTACAACTACCACAAGACTAAAATCAGATGACCCTGCATAATGGCCTGATGTTCTCAGCAATACTTATCATTCTTCTGTAGAACTTGATGATAAGCTTATCATTTGAATCAGGTGTGCTGGAAGAGGGACACATCGAAAGCATGCAGGATAGTGGCTCTCCAGGAACAGGGACACCCAGCATGTAATGGAAATGACATGTTCTCCACAAAAAATAAGCCAAAGCCAATGAATCTCAGGTTGAGAGAAATGATAGTATTTGTTTTCTTACAATAAAAATGTGTTTAAAGTGTGATTTTTGGTTACTTTCATACACCAGGTTTATTTATTTATGTTTATTATTGTTATTATTTTACACCTTTGTTGTATGTTAGTGTTTATATTTTTCCCATATCAATTTTCTGATGGACCTTGCAGTGGGAAAAGGCCCAGAATAAATTAAATTTTTTCGCATTCAAGGTTTGTTGAAAAGTTTGCCATGCTGATAATACACTGACAGCCTTGATTGCTTTACGTTGCCTGCTATTGGTTTGTTTCACGTCTTGTCATGTATTCTGTAATATGATTGGCTGGGAGGCGGGACTTGTAAAAAAAGGAGAGAAAGTTCGAGGAAAAGGAGCAAACGGAACACGACCAGGGAAGGAAAATGAGAAACAATAGAATAAAAACGGTGAATAAACTGTGAGTTTGTAGTGTTTATAAGTTTCACTCTGTACAGTAGTAGAGCAAAGAGACCGCGGACACCTGCGTAGTAAGAGACGAATGAGTTTAAGGAGCTGGAGCGGCGTTAGCTGCGGTAGCCTGTTTCGCTAACGCTAACTAGCCTAGCTTTGTACAACGGACCCGCGAGCTTCACGGAGACCGACGGAGCTCCACGCGCAGTTACCGGGGAGAGGATGGAGTTTCCCCCGGGGACCGGCACCAGCCCACGAGGACCTACAACACCGGAACTGAGCGGCTGTGACCGTGGACTTGTGAGTGTTCACCTCCTACTTGTGCTGTTGGAAGGAAACTGAACTTTACTGTTTACTGCGTCATCAGGCCTGAAACTGGAGGTTAGTTGGTCCTGTTTTCTTTTTCTGTCTTTATTCCTGTTTACCGACTGGTGTCAGTGAGTATGGGTCCACTGACTAAACAAGAGGAACTGTTGGAATTTAAGGGACTATTTTACAAAGGTCAGAATTATTCAGGGGTATTCAAATCCAGTCGTGGAGGGCTGGTATCCTGCATGTTTAGTTATTTCCCTCCTCAAACACACCTGGTTCCATTAATGATCAGCTCATCATCCAGCTGTGCAGAAGCCTGAGAATGATGGAATGGCCTCCAGGTGTGATGGAAGAGGGAAATAACTAAAACATGCAGGATACCGGCCCTCCAGGACTGGATTTGAATACTCCCGGTATGAATTGATCATTAGGGACTGTGAAGTTCAGGGGTCACCGACCTCTATGTAACTGAGAGCTACTTAAAGAGTAAATAATATGAAGGCTTACTTATGTAGTACAAAGTTAATGATTACTGTAAGGTTGGACAGTCTCCTTGGAAGAAAAAGAATTAAATAAGAACAATGTTATTATATAGGGGTGTAGCAGTACAGAAAGATTTTAGTTTGATACATTATTGGTACAGTGAAGGAGACCAGTGACGGGTGTGTGTGTGTGGGGTGCGCTCTCTAACTACATGTGGAACATAGGACATTTCTACAAAATATTGTTCAGTCATTTATGTATTAAGAGGCACCTCACATGTTATGTATTTTTGAATGTTCAGTGTTTGTGTATATGAAACACTGTAATGTACTGAGATATGCATGTGGCATCTCGCAATGCGATACACACCCAAATCATGATACAGAGCAATTAAGCACATTCTGATTGAACACATTCAGTCTGGTAAAAGAATATTCAGTGCAATTCTATGACCTTGATCATTTATTTATCAAATCAAACTATGACTTTTCACAAACTGGTTTTAGTTGAGTTTCAGAACACGTGCCTCACATACAGTCTGGTGAAAAAGTTAGGTCGCCCCCTTTAAATTTTTGTTTTCTTTACCATTTCAGTATCTGGGCTTCTGATTTTCTTTATACCAGTACTCAGATATGGTGCACACGTACCAAAAGAGATGAAACTTGTTGGTAAATTCAATCTATTTAGGAGGAAAAGTGCAGACCCTCCTCTGTTCATGATTCTTTCTAGTGCCTCAAATGCAGATTGAATGCACCTGGTCAGGTCCAAACCAGTGGCAGATTGAAGGTACAGAGGCTTTTTCAGGATTCTGTCTTTGAAATAATGAAGACAGCCCTGTCTGAACTTTTTCTTCATAAATAAATTATCAATTAGCATTGAGCACACATTTTAAAAAGCATTTCTTTAGTTTAATCTTTTTAGGTATATTTTCTCCACATTTTAGTTAAAGATAAAGGAACAACCAATAATAATAATAATAATGGATTGGATTTATATAGCGCCTTTCTAGACACCCAAAGCGCTTTACATTATTCATTCGCTCTCACATTCTCCCTTTGGTGGTGGTAAACTACATCTGTAGCCTGGGGCAGACTGACAGAAGTGTGGCTGCCATTTTGCGCCTACGGCCCCTCTGACCATCATCAAACATTCATACACCAGTGTGGGTGGCACTGGAGGCAAGGAGGGTTAAGTGTCTTGCCCTGACTAGGACAGAGCGGGATTCGAACCGCCAACCCTTCGGTTATTGGACGACCCGCTCTACCATGCTCTACCGCTCTATGGCTCTACCTGAGCCATGGCCGCCCCGCAAAGTATTGAGTTCATAGAAATGAATATGCTTTTCAGAAGCCTGGCATCTCAGTTTAAAACATCCTTTTTTAAATTAATTTATGCAATATTTTAATTTTCTGAGACACTGGATTTTGGGTTTTCATTATCTGTAAGCCATAAACATCAAAATTTCAAGAAATGAGGCTTGAAATATTTCACTCTATGTCTAATGAGTCTATATAATACATGAGTTTCACTTTTTGAATGAGTGACAAAAAATATTGAACTTTTTCATGATATTGTAATTTTTTGAGATGTACCTGAATATACGCACACAGAGGCTACTTGGTTTTTATAATATAGATTATCCAGCAGCATGAGCACTTTTTACTGATTAGAAAAAGCAATGAGCATGGACTCCAGTAAATGTTACTTATTCAGTCACCCATTCTTTGCTCACTTTTTATGGTTTCCTTTAATATTAACACACTTTTCCTTCTTTTTTTTTTTTTTTAGCACCGTCTTCCTCTTCCCACACGTTACCAATTTGTTTCCTTTCTGGTTGCCGCCAGGAAGTGATAACTTTTTTGGGAGGGATGTGCAGGCCAATCAGAACATCTAAGGGGCAGGGGTCAGATGTCCAACCCCGCCCCATTCCGGTCTACAGTGAGGGCCTTCTCCCCATGTCTACTCCTGCTTTTGGTAAGTACTCATGTTATCAAAATTTAAGAAATTAGTGCTTTAACTAAAACAAATATTAGAATATTACTCGCATTACAAATATTTTTGTTTAAGTTAAAATGTGTTTTAGCATGACAGCAAACAGCCCACATTATGCATCAATAAAACTGATCCATAGCATTGTTCATTGCAATGATGTAAAGCATGATAACCATGTATAATTTATATTTATATGCAGAATATTACACGTTCAGTGTTTTTGATCTGTTTGTGTGGCGGTGTAATTTTGGGGGGTGCGTGCATTTCGGTCAGTGCGTGTGCGTGGGGGGGCTCGGCCGCACATGCGCAGTTCATGTGAGGGGGTGCATGCGCATGGACTTCGGTCAGTTTCCGTCCTACTTATAATACTATGGGGGTACGGGGTGGTGCAGTCCGTGCCCCCCACTGAAGTGAAAGTGGAACTTTATGCACATTTATCGTTTCCCTACCTCCTGAAGCTCGGAGTCATTTTAGACAGTCAACTGAAGCTTGATAAACGGATTAATGCAATTGTTAAAGCAAGTTTTTTCCAGCTTCGTCTTTTGGCCAAAGTGAAGCCATTCCTCTCTCCATCCATGCTTTTATCAGTTCACATCTGGACTACTGTAATGCACTTTATTATGGCCTCACTCTGTCCTCTCTCCATCGCTTACAACTTCTACAAAATGCAGCTGTCCGTTTCTGGACCAACTCCTCCAGATTCAACCACATCAGCCCCATCCTCTCTTCTCTCCACTGGCTCCCAGTCCACCATCGTATTGATTTTAAAATTTTAATGTTTGTTTTTAAAGCTGTAAATGGTCTAGCTCCTCCCTATTTATCTGAGATTTTAACAATTCAGTGCCCCAGCAGAGTCCTCCGATCGTCCTCAGATGGTTTTGGATGTCCCCAGGTCTTGATATAAACAATGGGGTGAGCGTTCATTTGCTGTTCGTGCACCAAAACTGTGGAACTTGTTGTCTCCTGACTTGCGAGTCCTCACTGACCTGCCCCTGTTCAAGTCCAGGTTAAAGACTCACCTGTTTAGACTGGCTTTGAACTCTTAGCACTGAGACACTATTACGTAGGTTTGAATCTGTGGTCTCTTTTATCACTGTGTGTTGTGTCCTAATGTTTTGTGCGTATTTATGGTACTTGATTAACCTGTTTTTTTTATCTTATAATTTAATCATGCCTTTAGATGTAAAGCACTTTGGGCTTTGTTATGTTGTTGTAAAGTGCTATATAAATAAACTTGGATTTGAAGCTTCACAAACTTTCATTTGAGGGGGCAAGATATTTGTCCTGGCTTGTTAGATATTATACATATGTTTAATAAGTCTAATGTGACTGTGATGATTTTTTGGTATGAAATGTTTGGTGTGGCAGCAAGGCAAAACCTAAATGAGCGGAAATGCTGCTGTTAAATATACACATTTATAATCTATTTATCTTAATTTATAAATTAAGATTTTTATGAAGTGAGCTTAAAGGGGACACAAGCAAAAAGAATCAGACCATTTAGGATGGATGTAAATGAGTAGAGCCAATTACTTCAGTGCATGATCAACTGATACTTTTCATGTTTGATGTTACTAGGTACAACTAGCTGAACTGAAACAAAGCAAAGTTGGCTAATGGTGCAAAGATGTCTGCTAAGGCATCTGGTTTACTGATGCTGACAGGCTTTTTTTTTTTTTTTTTTCTCTTGTAATGTTTCAGTCAGTGAAGATGAATTTCCCCACGGGGACCAATAAATTAAATCTAAATCTAAATATGTTTCTATCTGGTTTACTGCTGAGCTGGTTTATATATGTTTCTATCTGGTTTACTGCTGAGCTGGTTTATATATGTTTCTATCTGGTTTACTGCTGAGCTGGTTTATATATGTTTCTATCTGGTTTACTGTCGTTGAGCTGGTTTATATATGTTTCTCTCTGGTTTATTGTTGTTGAACTGGTTTATATATGTTTCTAGCTTACTCCACTCTCGAAGGAGACAGCTGATCTGTGGACTGAGAGTTTGTAATTCAGGGCCTGAAGGTTTTGTTGTTTCCAGTTTGTACTGTATCGGTGGTCCAACAGCTGGATCATTTTTCTGGTCATGTTTGATTTAAAAAAATAATAATTTCTGTTGTCAGTGGGGGTACTGTTTTCATCTACTGTCGCACACTTGACAGAAACACCCACGGACCAAAACACACTAGTTTCATCCCTTTTTTCCACTGCCTGTATAGATTGTGGGGCCTGCACTCTACATTCAGTCTCCATAGAGCTACATTTAGGCACAATGATCCTCTCATTTGCTGTCCTATCATTGTGTTGACATGTTTCATTTATACTCACTGCTTTCATGAAGGTTTTTGCTTTGTTTTTCCTAAGGTGAGGAAAAGCTATTTTTCGTGCCCTCAGTAGTTCTCTTTGTCCTCGTGGTCTTTTTTTTAATTTTATTTATTTTTTAATTTATAAAGAGCACTTACAAATGACAGTGCCACAGTCTGTTACATTCTTCCTCATACACACACACACACACACACACATATATATATATATATATATATATGTGTATATATATATATAAAAGTATGTGTATATATATACTTACATATTTACATACAGGGTGACACAAAAAAACGGGAACTTTTCAACAATCCAATAAAACCAAGAGTGATGGAAGAAAAATATTTTATTCATAGTAACTGAAACCTTAAAACATGCCATTTAAGAAACATTGACGGAATTTTCATTTTAAAAAAAAAATTACTTCCTGTAGATGGCGTCCTCCTGTATGAATACATTCTTGAAATCTGCTGTTGAGATTCCTCATTGACCGCTGCAACATCTCAGCTGGGATACTGTGAATTTCATCCTGAATTCTCGGTTTTAACTCATCCAGCGTTCTTGGTCGAGTCGTGTACACGTTACTGTTGAGATAGCCCCACAAGAAAAAATCACAAATGGACAAATCTGGCAATCAAGGGGGCCAGGGAACGTTGCTGAATCTTGAGATCACACGGTTACCGAACAATTCTCGCACAGCCGCCAATGGTTACTAAAATGGGGGTGTGCTTACTTGCTCAAGGTCACTGTCTCGCAGTGCTGCCACTTGCTCATGTCTGCCAATATGCACTTCAAAAATTCCCGTTTTTTTGGTCACCCTGTATATATAAATTTGTACCATAACATTTACATATGAACAGTCACAGATCATCTGAGTATTTCTCCATGTAGCTCTTTCAGATGTTTTTAGACCTTTAGGTAAACATTAGTGAGAACTATTTTCAACAAGAACATTGGAAGCTTTCACATTGGAAGGTTTTTCAAAGACAAAATTCCTGTGTAGCAGTATAATGAAATAAAAAAAGGTTCAGGTTAAAGGTCATAGACAAAAGAGAGAAAAGAAAAGAAAATGTCTAGATCAATAAGACACTGTGTCCTGACCCTTTTCCGATAGTTTAAGAGAAGTCTGGTCTTATAGGTTTGACATACTCAGTCCATTTACTCCAGATTTTGTAAAATTTCTCTTTCTGGACTCTAAGGGAATATGACAGCCGTTCCATCATGTAAATTTCATGAATAATATCGATCCATTCATCTATAGCGGGTAGATGGGGTTTGAGCCAATTTCTCGTAATAAGTTTTTTGCTTCCAGCCAGGAGAATTTGGACTAGCTTTTTATCGTTATTTCTCCATCCGTCAAACTGAATATCTCCCATATGAACTGTATCAAAAATAAAAGGGAAATTAACTCCTGTTATATTGTTAATGTCTTTGTGGATTTCCTGCCTGATTTCCTGGATGATGACTGGGCAACTCCAGAAAATATGGTAATGATTGGTGTTGACCATCCCACATTGTCTCCAGCAGCTGAAAGCCCCTCCCCCGTGTCCCTTTTGTAAAGGTGTGATAAAAAACCTAGCAACATTTTTCCAACAAAATTCGCGCCAAGTAGTCGAGCAGGTTGAAGTCCATTGTATGAGACATATTCTTTTCCAAGCATCCTCTGTTATAACCAAATTGCCCTCTTTTTCCCACTTTTCTTTTATATACCAGGTATTTTCTGATTCAGAATTGAGTATATTTTTATATAGTTTAGATATTATCTTAGAACATGGGGATTCTGATAGTGACAAAAGGATTTTCAGAATTCCAGTTTCTACTTTACCTATATTTGGTCTTAAAATCCGGTTGAAATAGTTTCTAACTTGAAGATATCTATAAAAGTCCTTTTGCTCAAGATTGTGCCTTTTCTTTAAGAACTCAAAACTATGGAATATCCCCTCCTTAGTAAATGACTCATGTGGTCTTTTATCCTGAAAACTATCTTCTACAAGACTTTCGATAACGTTAAAACCTTATAGGACACTGTTGTCATCCTCCCTTGAGCACTAAGACGTGTATTATCAACCCACTACCATCAGTAATGAGTCTAAATGGTACTTCGAGCCAGCCAATGTACGTCATCTCTGTCCCATTTGCTGCTTCAAGATGTAATGGATCAAGTGGGTCAGTTAGCTCTGCAACATCCCTTAATGACACATTAGGTAAGTGATTACTTTTCCATACCTCATCAATAGCACAAATTTGTGGACCTGTATGCCAAAGTGCCTGAACCTTCTGTTAGTTTAGGTAACACCAGATTAGGCATTTCTTGCCAACTAGCTCCCTTACTGGTGGTGTTTTTCCTGGTGTATTATTTTTTTGGCGCTTAACCTTTTCATATGACTGAGTTACCTGCCTTTTAGCAGCTGAACATGTTCAATATGGTTTACAGTATCTTTTATGTGCAGGTCAGTGAGCTTTCTGGCAGTCTTTTGAACCGTACAGAGTAGATTTGCAAACTAAACAACATTTCAGCGTCGCTTCTCTTTTTTTCTTCTTCACAATTTGCACAAAACTTACTCTCCTTGTTGGTTACCTTATGGAGCAACCCCCTTTAGTTTAAAGGACCCTTCCCTGGGGATCCTGCTGGTTTCTGTGCCTTACAACCTTCTCTAAAATGCTCATCACTACAACACCTAAAACCGTGTCGACAGTAGTCTTCACCTGCCTGACTACAAGAGAAACACCCTGGTTGGGGGTGTAGCCTTAAGTATTACTGCTGTGGGGCAAACCTTTGTTTAAACTGGGCTGTCTCTCACATCTGTCCTGGTCCAAAAGTTGGGGATAAAATGGCAGTTCACCTCTGGGTCGCCGTACTGGAATGAGGAATTGTGGACACACGTAATATAGTAATACACTAATGGAATTAGTGGGCTAAAGTCAGTCCCACCTCGACTGTCTTCCAGATAACCCCTCATTTCATTCATAATATCATAAATACAGGCCTATAGTTCATGCACATTCTGATTTTACTGGTTTGTGTGAAATAAAAAAAATAGTAGTACATTTCCAAGGTGAATTGGTTTAGTCTTGACCCCGGTCGTCCATGACAGTGTTGGGGGATGGGAAATCTGTTTATTCTCGAGTGCTACATAAACAGAGTTGGACAAGAAAAGGCTAAAACCATCAGGTGCCCAATTTAGAAAAAGAAGAAAAGAAGAGGAGAAACGGGCAAAAGATTAAGGTATGTAGATGTTCTGTCCCTATAGCTATACATGGCATGAAAATAAGGCTAAGGTTAATTAGGCCGGTTATAACTCTTAAATTTGTCAGCTTTTGCTATGATGCTTGCTATGTTCCACTGAATTATTTCAGTTAAACTGAACTAATGAACATGATATAGAATTTCACCATAATGTGTGATGCAACAAGACTGTTAGTGCTACAAGTTCAGTTATTATTTATATCTATCCTTTGGGGTCAGTGTACACCGCGGCCATTCAGCTTTCTGTTTTTTATTTTTTAGTTTCAAAACAGAAATTGAATGGCTGCAACGTACACGAACTATTTGGGTTAACGTCGTCGGATTGTGTCCTGTAATTGGCTAATGGAATATGCAATGCTATTGTTTTTAAGATGAACATTTGTTAATTGCTAAAGCTCTATTTCGTGGTAAAGGTAGCCTGTATCTTAAGAAATCATGACTTAAAGTGTGACCTGTTCCTCTCTGAAAGTTAATTAATGCTGTGTATGGATAGACATTAATAACATGTATGTTGTTTATATGTATGTATGTATGTTTATTTAAATGTACAATTCATGGATGTTTTGGATCAGACATTCACAGTTATATTTACTGCCTTTTGATGCAGTTTCAGGGGCATTTCTAAAATATTCTGGATCATCCCATACCACTGGTCTGGATGAGCTGCCATCTACCCCCTCAGCTTCTGGAATGTTCTCAGTGCCTCAGGATGAGGAGCTGTCATCTACCTCCTCAGATACACAGGCCTCTGGAATGGTCTGGATACTATATAGGTCTAGTATCTGTATAGATCAATATCTATTGTGTATGTGTGTATATGTGTGTGTGTGTGTGTGTGTGTGTAGGGGAGAGTGGGACGAATTGTGCCAGTTTTTACTCAGTGACTTAAAAGTGAGGCTATGACAGTAATGCCTCCAATTCAAGCATATATATATATATATATATATATATATATATATATATATATATTTATACGAGGGCCGTTCAATAAGTTCATGGCCTCACCCAGAACAGAACAACACAGACTGATAATTTATATTTTATTTTTCAACATAATCTCCATTTACAGCAATGCACTTGGTCCATCGATGTTCAAGCATCACTATCCCATCACGAAAGAATGTAACATCCTGTATTATAACAACCAGTATTTCTGGGTGAGGCCATGAACTTATTGAACGGCCCTCGTATATACATACATACAGGGTGGGGAAGCAAAATTTACAATATTTTGAGGCAGGGATTGAAAGACAGTGTATGACCAATTAGTTTATTGAAAGTCATGAGAATTTAAATCTTCAAATCATATTTTACTGGATTTCTAACGGTCTTGTTGTCTACCTCAAGTTCAATTGCCATTTTTCTCATGGATTTGGTTGGATCCTTTAGGATTTTGGATTTGAGAGCTTTAATAAAAGCTTTGGTATGTTTTTTGTTGCTTCCTCCACTTCCAGACTTTCTCATAATAGTTTTGCTCATAGTCATTCTCTTCTTTCCATTATAAACAGTCTTTATGGACACTCCAACTATTTTTGAAATCTCCTTTGGTGTGACGAGTGCATTCAGCAAATCACACACTCTTTGACGTTTGCTTTCCTGATTACTCATATGGGCAAAAGTTTCTGAAAAGGTATGGATAATAGTGTTAGGTATGATTATGACATCAGTGTATGTTTGGTTTCAAAACAATTGACGTAGTGCCTGCTGAGAAAAAACAACTAAATGTTCATTGTAAATTTTGCTTCCCCACCCTGTATATATAGGTACATCTCAAAAAATTTGAATATCATGTAAAAGTTCAATGTTTGTTGTCACTCATTTCAGAAAGGTAAACCCATATATTGTAAACCCATATATTATGTAGAATCATTAGACATAGAGTGAAATATTTCAAGCCTTATTTGTTGAATTTTTTATGTTTATGGCTTATAGATAATGAAAACCCAAAATTCAGTGTCTCAGAAAATTTGAATATTGCATAAAATCAATGAACAAAAAGGAAATTTTCAACAGAAATGTCAAGCTTCTGGAACGACTGTTCATTTGTGTGAACTCAATACTTGGTTGGTTCTATTTTTACATGAATTCCTGCATCAGTGTGTGGTGTCATGGAGGTGATCAGCCTATGGCCCTGCTCAGGTGGAATGGAAGCCCAGGTTGGTTTGATCGTGTCCTTCAGCTCATCTGCATTGGTGGATCTGCTGTCTTTGATCTTCCTCTGGACAATCCTCCATAGATTCTCTATGGGCTTCAGGTCAGGTGAGTTTTCTGCTCCATCAGTCACAGTAACACTATGGGCATGGAACCAGCTTTGGGTTCCTTTGAACGTGTGAGCAGGCGCCAAGTCCTGCTGGAAAATGAAATCAACATCTGCGTTAAGTTTGTCAATAGAAGGAAGCATGAAGTGTTGTAAAATGTCCTGGTCGATGGGTGTGTTGACTGTGGACTACAGAAAACACAGTGGACCAACACCAGCAGATGACATGGCACAACAAAGCAGCACTAACTGTGGAAACTTCACACTGGACTTCAAGCAACGTGGATTCTGTTCCTCGGCACTCTTCCTCCAGACTCTGGGACCTGGATTTCCAAATGACATGTAAAATGTACTTTGATCTGAACAGAGGAGTGTGGACTTTCCACAGTCAGTCACTCACAGTGTGAGGTCTGGTGAACTGGACAAACAGGTGGATTGGATAGACAGGTTTGGTTGAATACCCTCTGCGTTCACCAGACCTCACACCACTAGACTTTTTTTAATGTGGATCCCTAAAAGACAAAGTTTACATAGGGCTGTATGATTAATCGATCTTAAATCGAAATCGTATTTTTTAATTAGGACGATTTTTAAAAAAGGGAAATTGTAAAATCGATTTCATCTCTCTTGTGCCTCCGGGCCGTGCACTTGCGGGCTACCTTAGGCTCTTCCTCCTATCAGTGACAGCGGTCTGTCACAGAAGTCCGTGTAATGACTGGACTTTAAATGTGTTCATGAGCCCTTAGTACTGACAGCAATGTAAGCCATGGCGTCACGCACGGATCCCGCAACTGAAATAGAACTGCATACGGATCACTCATCTTCCGTTGTCCCGGATCCTTATCGTACTGTCTTCTTCCGAACCGGGTCTGGGTCTTGGGGTCATCAGCCTCAGCAGAGGAGCTCAGACAGCCCTGTGCCCACACACATCCACCAGCTCCACAGATAGAATCCCTCCAGCATGTCCTGGGTCGGTCTGTTCCACGCACGGACCCCCCACTTTAAATAGAACCACATGGGGATCACTCATATTAACGTGGTCCACGCACACACGACTGATGCCTGTCACTGACTTACACTGGTATCACTGCTGTGGGCCCAGATATCCATAAAATAAAATAAATAATTAATTAATTTAGTCTTCTTACTTGCTAAATTTTTCATTCCCAAATGTAAGTTCTGTAACACAAAACCAAATTTTATTTATTTTTTGAAAGATGTTGAACTTTATTTAAAGCTGTTAGATAAATCTGGAAAGAAAGGCTGTAAAAAAAAACAAAAGTATTTGCTCTGATTTGGACATTGTATTATAGTGTATTCCCCTTGGTAAACTTATGTTACTTTCTTGTTGTAGACATTGTTTGTGTACTCTACTTCATTCAATAGGGATTTAATTCAGAAAAAATAAACTTCTGTGGGTTCATCACTCCCCCTTGAACTGCCACCTTACCATGGTGGGGGAGTTTGAGTGCCCGAATGATCCCAGGAGCTATGTTGTCGGGGGCATTAGGCCCCTGGTAGGGTCTCCCAAGGCAAACAGGTCCTGGGTGATGGGCCAGACTAAAAGCAGTTCAGAAGCCCTTATAAAAAATAAACTACAGAAGAACATGACGTTGCCCAGTATGGCGCAGCCATGGCCCCACCCTGGAGCCAGGCCTGGAGTTGGGGCTCGAATGCGAGCGCCTGGTGGCCTGGCCTATGCCCACAGGGTCCGGCTGGGCCCGGCCCGAAGGAGCGACATGGGCCCGCCCTCTGGTGGACCCACCACCCACCGAGGGAATCGTAGGGGCTTGGCGCTATGTGAATTGGGTGGCAGTCGACGGCAGGGGGCCTGACAACCCGATCCCCGGATGCAGAGTCTAGCTCTTGGGACATGGAATGTCACTTCGCTGGGGGGGAAGGAGCCAGAGCTTGTGAGGGAGGTTGAGAGATACCGTCTAGATATAGTCGGGCTCACCTCCACACAGCTAGGGCTCTGGAACCTAACCCCTTAAAAGGGGCTGGACTCTCCACTTCTCGAGCGTTGCCCACGGTGAGAGGTGGTGGGCTGGTGTGGGCTTGCTCATAGCCCCTCAGCTCAGCAGCAATGTGTTGGAGTTCACCCCGGTGAACGAGAGGGTCATGTCCCTGCACCTTTGGGTCAGGGACAGGTGTCTACTGTTGTTTCGGCTTACGGGCTGAACAGCAGTGCAGAGTACCCGGCCTTCTTGGAGTCCCTGGGAGGGGTGCTGGATGGTGCTCCGACTGGGGACTCCAATGTTCTGTTCTCCTGGGTGACTTCAATGCCCACGTGCGCAACGACAGTGAGACCTGGAGGGGTGTGATGGGGAGGAACGGCCTCCCCGATCTAAACTAGTGGTGTTCTGTTATTGTACTTCTGTGCTAGCCACAGTTTGTCCATAACAAACACCATGTTCGAACACAAGGATGTCCATAAGTGCACTTGGCACCAGGACACCCTAGGCCGGAGGTCAATGAGCGACTTCGTTGTTGTGTCATCAGACCTCTGGCCGTGTGTTTTGGACACTCGGGTGAAGAGAGGGGCAGAGCTGTCAACTGATCACTACCTGGAGGTGAGCTGGATCCACTGGCGAAGGAGGAAGCCAGACAGACTTGGCAGGCCCAAACGTGTTGTGAGGGTCAGTTGGGAACGTCTGGCAGAGCCTGATGTCAGCGCGGTCTTCAACTCTTACCTCCGGGAGAGCTTCCCGGGGGAGGCTGAGGACATTGAGTCCGAGTGGACCATGTTCTCCACTTGTTGTGGCGGCAATCCCCGAACCCGGTGGTGGACCCCGGAAGTAAGGGATGCCGTCAAGCTGAAGAAGAAGTCTTATCGGGCCTTGTTGGCCCGTGGGACTCCCGAGGCAGCTGATGGGTACCGGAAGGCCAAGCGTGCTGCAGCCCGAGGGGTTGTGGAGGCAAAAACTCGGGTCTGGGTGGAGTTTGAGGAGGCCATGGAGGAGGACTGTCAGTCGGCCTCAAGGAAATTCTGGAAAACCGTCTGGCGCCTCAGGAGGGGAAAGCAGTGCACCACAAACACTGCTTACAGTGGAAGTGGGGAGCTGCTGACCTCGACTGGGGATGTTGTCGGGCGGTGGAAGGAATACTTCGAGGATCTCCTCCTTCCCACTGTCACATTTTCCATGGAAGAAGCAGAGGCTGAGGTCTCGGAAATGGACTGGTCCATCACCCAAGCTGAAGTCACCAAGGTGGTTGGCAAGCTCCTCAGTGGCAGGGCACCAGGGGTGGATGAGATTCGCCCTGAGTACCTTCTGTCTCTGGATATGCAGGGACTGTCTTGGTTGACACGTCTCTGTAACATCGCGTGGCAGTCAGGGACAGTACCCCTGGATTGGCAGACCATGGTGGTGGTCCCCCTTTTTAAGAAGGGGGACCGGAGGATGTGCTCCAACTACAGAGGGATCACACTCCTCAGCCTCCTGGGGAAAGTCTATTCGAGGGTACTGGAGAGGAGGATCCGACCAATAGTCGAACCCCGGATCCAGGAGGAACAATGCGGTTTTCGTCCGGGTTGCGGAACATGGTTCATCGCATGATCCCATCACAGATTTAAGGTCAGAGCAGTGCCTTGCATTGTGGGCTGCTCACAAAAACGACATGCTGATTTCTGTTGTCTTATGAGACCTGCAACAGTCACTGAATTGAGAGCAGCTATTGAACGTGAATACACACAAATACCAAGAGAATTGTTTGGTGATGTGTGATTCCTTTGGTTGGTTTGGTCAGCAGAGTCTGGACCAGAGCGGACAGCAGTTTGAGAACAGGTGAAACAGACAAAACAATAAAATGTTTGGAAATTCTGTTACATTTTGAAAAATTAATTTAAAGCTATACTGTACGATGTGGCATTTTTACACTGTTCTTTTGTCATCTTACAATGCTGCTAATAAGTGTGTAGCAAGCTAAAATGTAAAAGAAATCCACTAGGCTTTGAAACTCAAAAATGTTTAATTCTCATATAATCTTGATAAAAGTCTGACCAATCATTTTATTCGGACCGATTAAAATAATTGGCCGAGCTTCCGATCTGTCATCTGTAGCCCTGTCCCCCGTCAATTGTCTTCCGGTATTACCGCATGCTTGGGTATTGCATCACCGCTTGCGTTGTCGCGCACCTCTGTTGCCGAGTCACTTCCACCCCCAGCTGCTCATTGCGGTCAAAGCCAGACATGATTGTCCTCTGCAGTAGCTGCCTACACAGAAGAAGATGCCCAAAAAGACTGTAGCAGAAAAAGCTGCACAAAAGAGGACTCTCGATGCTGCAAGAGGCAAGACGCGCATAAACATCGGGTCTGCTTTCGAACGATGGCGGAGGCTAAAACAGCTTCATCCGGAGCTGAAAAGTGATGAAATGATCGCGGAGTTTCTACTGGACAGGTACTTTCATTTTGACTAATAATAGAACAAACATATGTGATAACACAGGATCCAGATGCTATCAGTCACTATAGTTCTGTAATGTTTTTTTATTTGTGCAGTGAAGATTAGCGTTAGCATCAGCGTTAGTGTAAATAAACCAAGCATGTAGCATTAGCTTTAGACTTAGTGGCAGCGTTATGGACAGTGTTACCTGTGTTTGCGTTAGCGTGAGCGTTTACAGCAGCAGTAGTGTATATTATTAAGTTGTCATTAACCCCGTTTTCAAATGCAACTCCGGCGTTATGTGTGACTGTGTTGGTCAAACAGTAACCACAGCTAGTTCAGCACATTGCTAGAAGACTTCTCCAGGTAATAGATAATGGTGGCTAGCTGACATCTGTGTTAATTATACCAGATCTGTTTATGCTTGTGTATTTTTATCATCCTTGGGAAGAAGTACTGTTTACCAGTAATGAACTTTATATTATGATAATCTGTCCTTGTAATCTGTGTGTGTGTGTGTGTGTGTGTGTGTGTGTGTGTGTGATTTACAGTTTTGAGAAAACATCTTCTACTCCAGTAAGACCTGGATTTACAAGGCCTCCTCCTCCACCATTGTCAACCATTGCAGACTCTCTCTCTGAACGGTCAGCACACCTTTATACATAACAGTAGAAAAACGCATCATTTTCTTTTCTTATTGTTGATGCTCATCAACATGTATCAAACATGTTTTTTTCATTTGCAATTACAGTGGAAAATTTTAATCAGGTTCTAGTTACACTGTCCCCTGCTCCTCATCAGAAAATTGAAAATTGTTTTTAGAACACAAAAATGAACTTTAATCATAACTGCTAATAATAATAGCTAATAATAATAATAATAATAATAATAATAATAGCTGTGAGGACACTTGTTTAATATCAGGGGTGTCCAACCCTGGTCCTTGAGAGCTACTATCCTGCATGTTTTAGATATATTCCTCTTCCAACACACCTGATTAAAATGATGAGCCAATCATCAAGCTCTGCAGAAGACTGAGAACGACCATCAGGTGTGTTGGAAGAGGGAAACATCTAAAACATGCAGGATAGTAACTCTCGGGGACCAGGATTGGACAACTCTATTGTAGATTTTAGTTTTATATAGTTAAAAATGTCCATTTATTAATTCATAATATCTTTAGAGAGGAGGATTTGGATGTTGCTGGAGTCAAAGAGTTACCCACTTGTTCTGCTGAGGAGACCTCAGTTCTCCCACCACATGCAAGGTACAGTGACATATAACTTAGAATTTACAATGTTTTAGAAGTAGTAATATTTTTAAAGAAATTAAGCCCTTTATTCACTTGTCAAAATGCTGATGTCAAAACCAATGTTTTAATTTCTTTCTGAATTCAGCATTACCTCAAAAGATCCAACATTGTTTGGTATCACAGAGGACAGCTTCAGTGATATTACAAACTCCATGTAAGTTTTTTCTTAAATAGATTTCTTGAACATACATTGATTATGGCTGTGAAAGGCTATGATAACAGGACATAAAGTTCACAGTGATGGGTCCTGAATGCAGAGTTTGTAATGAAGCAAAAGAAATGTGATAAACTATGTCCAGTCATTGAGGAGCTGAATAGGCTATACTTTTATAACTGTTGTATTCTCGCTTTTTACTAATAGGAATGTTAGGGTTGTGATTACTTTCTTGTTCAACAGAACAATATCTGAGTGAAGTTATGTGATTTCATGACACTCCATCTGTATTCCTGCATTTTTCACCAGCATCGATTATGACAAGGAGGAAAACGACCCCACTTGGCAAACACAAATGGAGACACAATCAGTATCGTCATTTGAAGAGGATGAGTCTGTAGAGGAGGACTCAGAGTATGATGATAGCGACGATCCTGATTACCTACCTCGTCTTTGTGTGCGGTATGTTAATTAACCATTCTTTGCAACAACATGTTGAAATAGTTATTATATATTAGTTCAATAAATAATGATAATAATACATCTCATAATTAATTCTATTTACATAGGAAAGGGAGAGCTCTAAATACAGAGCTCAACCTTGAAGATTGCCCAACTGTGAACATGGAAGACACTGTCCATGATGCAGGAGATGACACCAATCAGGAACAACTTGAGGAAGATTACTCTGAGCCAGAGCAGGTGGAAGAGTCACTACCCCCTCCACAAAAGAAGAAAAAAAGCCGCCTGCATCAATATGACATGAGAGTTGAAGTTGAGGAGGATATTATTGGCAAGCCTGCTTCGATAGCCTACCACCACTGTCTGAAACAGCTTTGTGAACATGTCACAGTACCAGTTGACATGTGTAAAGCAAAGGACTGCAGAACCAACAAACAGTGTGAGGCACGAGGCCCTTTTGACATTTGTGCCAAATCCCATGTCACAGCTGCCATTACTGAATGGGTAAGTCTTTTTTTGTCAACACATGGAAATATTTTTTGATTGGGTAACTGGTCTTTCCTATCTCTCGTATTTAAATTTCCCATATGTTGTCTGTCCTGTACCTTTTTCAGTACTGTCCTCAAGGTCATGTTGTTTGGCGGTGGTCTTCACAACCAACTTTGAAATTTGGGAGTCAGTTGGGTGACTTCCTAATGGCGTCAAACATATTGCTCTCTGGGAGCAACTACACCAAAATCAAATTGTTTTTCAGATTTATGAATATGGAGATGATCAATGAAAACTACTTTGCTGACATCCTAGACAACTGCTGTGTTGACACTATAAAAACTTTCTGGAATACAAAGAGAGCTGATGTTATTTCGGATGTGAGGACAGCTGGACCAACTGTAGTGCTTGGTTGGTAAAACACACACATACACAAAAACACACACTCACACACAGAATAAAAATAACATACAGACATACAACAAAAAAAGCAAAAGTTGAGTAAAAAGTCACAGCGACCTGACATTGTTGCTACCAGTTGAAGTGCATGTTCTGTATCAGAACATGCACTTCAACTGGTAATTTTACCAACTGGTAACTGGTAGAAAATAAGGACATATCTGAATTTCTCATGCACATCCATACCTCATGTTATTGGCACCACAAAGTAATGAAATGTTGTAAAATAATATTTTTTGGACCTCTACATTTTAAGGAGACGCGCGGATGGACAGTCCTGGCTTCTGTGCACAGTACTGTTCATATACTGCCATGGATAATGCCTCAAAGAAAATCATAAACATAGTAAATATTGACAAGCGTGAGACAGCAAGGAAATCTGTCAACATGGAGAAGGAGGCCTTTGTGCAGACCATTGAAACACTGACACAAGACCTCTATCTCACAGAGTTCTGCACTGACGCACACAGCCAGATATCATCCCTATTCAGTAAGTGCCTCTGTGGATGCATCCATTACTGCTTGTATCATCAATGTAAACCCTACCGAAACCAGCAAAGAAGAGAAGCCATACTGAAAATGAATACATAGCAGTTTATAACAAAGGGTACAATGCAAATGTTATCTCCATTTTCCCTCTACAGACAAAGACAAAGGACTTTACAAGGACAGTGGCATCAAGCACACTTTCGATATGTGGCATGGAGCCAAAAATCTGGGCAAAAAAATTCATGCTGTAAGTTGCAGCTATATTCAGATTTATTCACATTTTGTTTTTCAGAAACTTTTTAAAAATGTCATATTTGTTTGTTCCTCTGTTTGAAGTGAAATCAGTGTATTTTTTTTTTCATATTTTCAGGCTGGACTCCAAAAAGGATGCTCACCGGTTTTGTGCTGTTGGCAGATCTAATTGTTGAATTCTGGCCTATAAGAGTTCATATTTTCATGTCAATAGATTTTGTCAAGACCATTAATCTCAACTCAAACAGAAAAGCTGCTGGACATGTCATCCATAATAAGTAATAATAATAGTTATTATTAAGATTATTATAACAACAAAAGTAATAGGCTACTAATAATAACAATAGTAAGAAGAGGAATCATAATGATAAAACTAATGTACTGCTTTACCTGCTCGGCTGCTACCCTGTCCTGTTGAAACTGCTGGACTCTGACTAGATCTTCGGGAGTGAGTACAGCTGGTCCACGTGCCCTCCGACCTCTGGCTCTCCTTGAGGATCTTGGTACAGTTTGTGTACTGGTTCCCGGCCTCTCCTCTGAATCTTGGCCTGCCACAGCAGATTCCCCACTCTGTGTCACCCCACGACCCCTGCTGCTCCTGCCTTGGTAGCCCCTAGAAGGACCTGCTCTTCTTGGGGCTCTTGACACACCTCCTCTGCTGGTTACTGCTGGCTCCACAACCAGTTCTTGCTGTTGGTTGTTGCTTTCGGCCCCTGCCTTTGGTATCCCTGGGACGGCTCTTCCTTCTTCCACTTTCAGTTCTTACAAACTTCCTGACTGCTGATGGTCCTTCACTGGGAGAGTAGTTGTTCTCCTCCTCCTCCTCTGTGTGAAGATCTGGAACTAAGTGGGAATCTCCAACCCCACTCTCCTCCTAGAAGCACCACAATTTTAAAAACAGAAGGTTTTATATTTTGACTGTACAAGAAAGAAAAAAAATTGACCAGTTCTTCTATTGTTAATTTTTTGTATTTGTTTTTTTTGCAGTTTTTGCCGTTATAATGTTACTTCTTCTGACCTGCCAGGGACTGTGGATGAAAATTAGCCTTTGGCTAATTCTGGAAATTTTACATTTACATGTATATTAATATGCACTGTCCTTTTAAATAAATAAAGTTGAAAGGGGAAAAAAAAATGTTAAAGCTATATGTCTAACGAGGCTAAAGTTAGCCTAGCTGACAAACCAAGTACTCAACAAAGTTAGCCTGCAAACAAAACACCTACAACCGATCCTAATTCATTGACTAACGTTACTGGGACATTTCTGGCGACATTAGATGTTATGGCTGCATTTTTGCAAGAAAATATGTGTGAATTCTGCCGAAAAAGACACATTTGACTAAAAAAACAGGTGCAGAGATGCTACAATTGCGATAATAACATAGTAATAAATAAGTTCATCCGACTACCAAGGTAATTTAACGTTACGTGGGCATTTTATGTTATACCACATATAGAACTGAATTTCAACCAATTTCTGTTGGTTTGTTTTCACTTACCGGTGCCTCTGATTCCAACTCCGTTGACGCGTTTCTTTCGCGCTGCTCCTCTGCCTCTACCGCTTCCACCGCTTGCGTCGGGGAGGAGGGGAGCGTCGGAGCTCAGGCAGGGGGAAGCGGGCGGGGCTTTGGAGGGAGGCGGGTTGTTCATGTTCAAATTTCTGCTGAGTGCTGTGCTACGTGCCAGATCGGTAAGTATAGCTTTATGTAGACACCTACTTGACAACTATTTAAAGTGTGTATGTATTTTTTTTTTGGAACACCCTGTACATCAGTTTTCCTAATCTGTTTACTATTAGTTATTTACATTATTAGGATTAAACAGATGGTATTGTATCATTAAGGAAGTAAAAGTAATGGATATGTTGTGTGAATGTGAGATGGGGGTGGGATTTAATAAGTTTTCTACTTCCCACTCCTTTTTGAGCAGTACATATTGAATTTATTTTATTACTAGTGTACATGGCAATTACTATATTATCCTGATCACCTTTATTTATTAATATATTTGCTCTGATTAGTTCCTTGTACATATGAAAACGTTTTGTTTTTTTCTTCTGCCCAAAAACTAATGAACAAATACACATATTTCCACATTCGGACTAAACCACATAAGTGAAACTGGTCAAATGCTGCCATCTTATGGCCAGCTGGTGGAAGTGCAGCAGTTGAAAAACATGTACACTTAAAGTGGTGGAATGCCGCCATCTTGTGGTCAGTTGGTGGAAGTGCAGTAAAAAAAAAAAAAAAATCAGAAATTTCAAATGAAAATGAGGAACGCTTCACGAATTTGCGTGTCATCCTTGCGCAGGGGCCATGCTAATCTTCTCTGTATCGTTCCAATTTTAGTATATGTGTTAGCGAACTAACACGATAGTGAGTTGGCACTCGTCTGGTTTTATCCGGTTCTCACCCGGTACAACTCTGATCGATGGTTTCACTCAAAACGGAATTTACACACAGACAGACTGTGACATTACAGACTATACTGAGTCCAAATGCAGTTGAATCGGTCAAGTGTGGAGTGTTTATTCAGGTTTTTTATGTTTGATTTGAGGTGTCTAGATGCATGATGGGAAATGTGGGCGGGGCTGGTATTGCTTTAGCCTGCTGTGATTGGGTGAAAGCAAAATGGCGGCCATAGTGGGTTTATGGTTTTCTGCTCCTTACATTACCCTTGTCGATTCTCATTAAATCTAAAGTCAGACTCAGACTGTGACCTGGAGTTGGAGAAAGGAAGAGTCAGATTTAGAAAACTTCCTTTGTGCCCAGGGGGACATTTATGAGCAGCATGACTTCAAAGTAAGGCAGTATGTACAAAAACAGGACACTTCTTAAAAAAGAATCTAAATAGTGAAGTAAACAATTTATACACAGCATATCTAGTGCAGTCAATGAAATGTCAACAGGAGTTTATTGGGTTATATATTTACATGTTGTTGTACAATTAGTTGTGCGTTATATAGATAATAATAAACAAAACAACAGCAGAGGACCGATACAAGACAGACTGTAGAACAGACTGAAGGTGCATGTTGATCTGGTTTTTAATCGGGAGAGATAGTCTCTTCAGTTCAATGGTCAGGGTTTGTGTGTGTGTGTTGTGGGAGAGTCTCTTCAGTTTAGCGGTCTGAGTTTGTGTGTGTGAGAGACGGATTGGGGGAGGGGACTGGAGGGAGTGGGGGAAGTGTGATCTGTGTTGTGGGTGTGGTAGGGGGAGACAGAGGGTGTTTGGGGGGGGGGGGGGGGGGGTGATCAGGAGTTGGACCTGAGGAGCAGCATGACTTTGCGGTCAAAGGTGCTCCTCCTCCTCCGGGGGCGGGGCAGTGGAGACCCCATCTGAAGGGGAGCTCCTTCAGTGCTGAGTGGAGGACATGTGAAGGCTCTTTGAGGGTCTTGCCTGCTAACCTACAGGGGTTGGACAAAATAATGGAAACACCTTCTATGATGCCACAATGTTAGGTGTTTCCATTATTTTGTCCAACCCCTGTAAGTGCCTGTTGGCCCTGAATGTGTGCCAGAGTTCTGACAGGCAGGCCAGTGAGCTTATGCCACGTTTTCACTACGTGGTACCGCTTCGACTCGACTCACCTTGGCCTTTTTGCCATTTCATTCCTTAAAAGAACGTGGAATCTGGTACCTGGTACTAGTTTTTAAGTATCTACTCCACTGAGGTTCGAAGAGATACTAAAAGATGACACGTAACCACTGCAGACCACTGACTGGTCAGAGAGTTGTCTCTGCACCATGATGTTATTAATGTGCAACGTATGCTGCTTGCGCACCTTGGGAAAAGTGGGTGGTTTCAAAGAAAAGGCCATATTTCCTGGGTTGTTTAACACATTTTGATTTAATAACCACCAAATAAAAGCTGGAATTCTGAACTTTTGTGTCATATTCATCGTTTTATGTGAAACCCAAATGTCTTCAGTATGCAACAAAAACAAAGGAATTGAATTTGCTGTTCCAATACTTTTGGAGGTGACTGTATGTACGCATTTTCTACCTTTCATGTTTTATAGCACGTCAGTTTGTGCCCAGATCTGTGGTTCACAGAACCTGAACCCTAACCCTCAGTGCATGGGATATGACACTGTGTGAACGTACTTAAGGAAAATTTATAATGTCTGCAGATAACACACCAATTAAAAGTGGCGAATATAACTATGCGAGCAGTGATATCACGTTGGTTTATCAGCCAGCAGCAACTTCGGCTGCTGCATCGTTGAGATGTTTTTGAGCATTAAATACTACTAAATATATCTCATTATCATTAAAAAATAAAAATTTGGAATGATGGATAATATGTTATGACGGAATTTGTACGACCCTGTCCGTCAAAATGACGGACAATAAAAATGTCTAGTGCAACCTCTGCTGCCCACCCGTCTGTGACTGTCTGCTTTTCTACAATGGGACAGCCAATCCCGATGTGATCACGTCAAATTATGTGGCCGTGAAAGAGAAGATGGGATCGGCTTTTGGACAGAAACAGTTAATGGACAGTTTTAGAGCTAACATATTCGCTCGTTCACGAGTTCCGGGGGAGAGGCTGGAGGTGTATGTGAGCCGGCTGGTAGCTGGTACTGGTGTTTTTGCCTCCGAGTTGCACGCGCATTACTGTTGTTAGTAAACATTGAAACTCATCTATACAGGACTAATGAAGTGTGCATAATGTCTTTACAGACTCCAAAGGAACTATGTTCCCTAAGGAGGTCTAGCCACTGCTGACACCTCCTGAGAGTCTCCTCTGCGCTGTAGGAGAATTTCAACAGGTTGTCAAAGATGGCGCCCACATATTTGTAGTCCTTGACCACCTCCACCAGGTTCCCATGGATGGTGGTGGTGACTGCAGCAGCTAGATCTATCTGCTACACAGAGAAGGTCACCACCATGTCTTTGGTTTTTCTGACGTTTAGTCCCAGGTTTGGTCTGTCACACCACTCAACAAACTCCTGTAGAACTGGTCTGTGGTTTTGTGAGGGACCTGACAGGAGAACTGTGTCATCTGCATATTTGACCAGGTGGCAGCTGGGCTGAGTGAATGGATGAAGAGCAGGGGTGAGAGCACACTGCCCTGGGGGGAGCCAGATGAAGTGAAACAGAGTTCAGAAAGGGAGTAGTTGACCAGAACTTTCTGTGACCTGTCAGTAGAAAGTCCAGAATCCACAGGAATAAGTGGTCATCCAGGTGAAAGTGGGACGTGAGTTTATTGGCCAGGATGTGGGGCTGCAGGGTGTTAAATACTAAGGAGAAGTTATCAAACAGCAGTCTGGTGGAGGAGCCAGGGAGCTCCAGGTGTTTGTGAACGTAGTCTAGAATGAATGTTTTTGCATCACCAGCGCCTCTGCTTGTGCGATAAACAAACTGAAGTGGGTCCATCAGGGCCTCTGTTGTTCTGATGATGTGATGTTTTATGATCCTCTCCATGGGTAAAGACACAAACATGGCTGATATATCCTTCTAATGATCCCTTTAATGCATTTAATAAACAGTAACTGGTTTAGAGAATACCTGCAGTTCCTAATGAACACTGTCTGTGTCCTCACAGTTTAACTCTTTGTATTTACACATTTTCTTTAAAATGGGCCTTTTCTCTTTCCTTTTTCTGAATCTGTTTCCACAGACTTCACACATATGAATTTCAGCGTCACTGATGTTAAAAGATTTGATCGTTTAACGTTAGGTCGTGGTGTTGACGAACAAAACTAGAGTTAAAGGTCAAACTTAAGGCTGATATAGTCACTTCCATGTATGCTTGGACCGAGAGTTGTCGTCTCGTGAACTGGATGGACATGTGTAACTAAAGTGGACACGTGTAACTAAACTGGACACATGTAACTAAACTTGACTGTAGAGGTTTGTGTTGAAACAGGACAAGTTAGTACAAACACAAAGAAAGTTATAAGTGACACAAAGAAAAGAACCAGATTTATTGGCCAAGTTTTTGAAAAAGAGGAATTTGACTCTGGCTGAACCTGAGCTCTCACGTTATAGAAAAAATATGTATACAATAATATAGAATAAAGAATAAGATTTTTATGATAAAACTGTAAAAATAGTGTGAATGTAATTGTGACTGTGCTGCTTTGACAATATTCACACCTTCATATAGCTGGTATTAAACCCACATCGTACCTTGCTGCTGCTTTAACAGGATTAACTGTTCATTTGACTGAGCTGAGCAGTGATGAAACAGATCATTAGTTTATCAAAGTAAATTGCACCATCTGCTGGATGAAAGTAAGACAGGAAGGTGTAAATCTTGCAACTACCAGGAAGAAATAAAAATAGTTTTGACATTTACTGAATGGAGCTGAAACACCATTACAGGGTGTTGGGTCTAAAACACAGACCAGGAGAATTTTACTGTAAATGTAAAGGGACAGAGATTTGCTGAGTCTGTGTGTTAAAGGGTAATTGTGTTAAAGGTTCCACATACAAACCAATTTAATCTGCAGTGGGTCGGATCAGTCAAATATTGTCAGAATAACCTATAAATACTCACAACTCCACATTTATTTTTCTCTTTGTAAATGTAAACATTATCATGTCATTTTACTGTATTTACACTAAAACAAACTAACATTTCACAAAAACATAAATAACCTGAACAAATATGAACATTTAGAAATGTCTGATGTGTAATTTTATCAATATTCTGTCTGTTATTAAATGTTTTGCGTATTTGTAGATCCACTGTGATCTGTAGGTTATAATGTACATGAGTAAATGATAAACTGAGACAGAATACTGCAACCACAGCTTCTGTTCAAGCTGCCTGAAGAAATTGTGGAAACAAACTAAGAACAAAAACTGTCCCATTTGGAAAAGAAAATCCTCCATAGACGACACAGATGTGAACTTGACTGTGAAAGAACTGACAGATTGGTTTGTTGGAAGACTGAAAGTTTGATCATCTGGGACAGAACAAGGTGAAAAGAAGGTGGAGGTGGTTAATGGAATTCTGTGAAATATTTCTGTCCAACTCTGATCATATTGTGAAATGTAAATGTTCAATCTTCACTTGTACATCATGTCATACCCGCAGCCAGACGTTAGTCTGGTTTTGTCTGTCTTTTATGTTTTGTTTGTCATTTCCTGTTTTATTTTGTTAAGTTTCCCTTCATGTGTCTTGTCTGTCGTCTTTACTTCCTGTTCCCTGTTCTCCCTGACCTCTGTCCTGATTACCTGTCTCCGCCCTGATTTGCTCCACCTGTGTCTAGTTGTCTTCCCTCCCTTTTGTGTATTTAAACCCTGTCTCTTCCCCTAGTCAGACGCCAGTTTGTAACTCTCGTAGTTCTAACCAGCGTCTTGACCTCATGTGTTCGTTTTGTCTGCCTGTTGTGACCCTTTTTGGATTCCTCGGTTTTTTGCCTTCTGCCTGCTCCCTGTCGGTTTTGTCTGCCTCATCTGATTTCCTGGTTTCGATCTTCTCGCCCTGACTCTTTGGTACGTGAGTATTTGTCTAGCCCTTATGTCCTGTTGCCTGAGTGATAGCCTGCCTGTGTATGACCTGTTTCCGTCCCTGACCTCCCTTTGCTTTTCCCCAGTCGGGAAAAATACCCCAAACGCCACTCGGGGAGACGGGCTGCTGCCCTCGAACCGGAGGACGAATAAGAGGAGGATATCTCCAACCATTATCCTCAAGATTCTGTCATTATTATTATTCTTACACCTGTGTGTAAATAATAAACCTTTTGAACCTCATTTTTGTGTCCGAGTTCCTGCATTTGGATTCAGTGTTTGTACTAACGCCATCACAGTACAAACTGGCCACAAAATGAATCCAGCAGAACTCACACAGGTCAAGGAGGCTATCCAGTCTCAGGGGCACAGGCTGGGTGGACATGATCAGGCTCTCCACACCCTCCTCGACAAAATGAACCAGCTCACCACTCAGGTCGCCCTACTCACCAGTACCCAAGCTGCGGCTGCAGCTGCGTCAGGCGAGAATCGGGCCACTATCCCGCCAGTTCGTGACTCGGTTGAGCCGAACATTCCGGCGCCATCTAAATATTCCAGTAATCCTGACACTTGTCGAGATTTTTTCACTCAGCTCCAGTTAATTTTTGATTCCCAGCCCGTTCGATTTGCTAAAGACTCTGTTAAGATTGCCTATGTGGCCAGCCTACTGGAGGGCCCCCCTTTAAGCTATTTCAACGCACTTTTTGAGCAAGATTCCCTTGCTGTTCAGTCGTTTTCGGCCCTTGTATCAGAACTTAAGAGAGTATATGACCACCCGGTTCGGAGCCAATTTGCTGGTCATCAGCTCATGAGGCTAAGACAGGGAGATAAGACTATCAGGCAGTATGTGAGCACTTTTCGTTCCCTAGCAGTAGAATCAGGGTGGAACAACCAGGCCCTGATCACTGCCTTTTTGACCGGCCTTAATCGCTCTGTTGGCCGGGAGATGGCGCTTCGCCAACAGCTTCACTCCCTAGACGACGTCATCACCGAGGCTATCCGGGTCGCTGACCAAGAATCAGTGTGGCAGTCAGAGGAACCTGAGGTCCGCTCTCCGTCTAGTAAGGGACCTGGTCGTGAGATGGTTCGTCTCCCGGTTGCTGAGACCGGCAGTAATAAGGAGGAGCCAATGCAACTGGGACGGGCTCATATCTCAGCTGAAGAACGCCGACGATGTATGGTTGAAGGTCTCTGTCTATACTGCGGACAAGGAGGGCACAGAGTCAGCACCTGTACTCTAAGACCGGATGCTAAGACAGGTGAGGGGTCGCTATTGAGCCGAACTGTGTGTTTATCCACTGTCACTCGTCCGTTTCCTGTGGTTCTTCTGTGCTCTGATTCTCTGTCTCTTCAGCACCCCATCCTGATCGATTCCGGTTCCGACGCTAATCTTATGGACCAGAACCTGGTACAAAAGCTGGGACTCAGCTCTACCCCGATCCAGCGTCCGCTAGAAGCTCGAGCCCTGGATGATCACGTGATCTGCCGGATAACCCATTGTACCGAGCCAGTCGCTGTGCAGTTCATGGATGGACACACTGAGAACATCAGTTTTCATATTTATAACTCTGATACTCAGCCACTAATTCTGGGTTATCCTTGGTTGCAGAAGCACGAACCCTTTATTGACTGGGGCACGGGGGAGGTTTATTCTTGGGGTAAAGACTGTGGATCTCGTTGCAAGTTTGTTAAGTTACCTGTTTGTCCTCCCAAGATGCCTCAGATCTCCGTGGCCCCGGTTAGTGTTCCTCAGGAGGAGGATAAGGACTTCCCTGCACTGGAAAAGGTTCCCCTATGTTATCATGACCTAAAGGAGGTATTCAGTAAGTCTAAGGCTACGGCCCTACCTCCTCATCGTTCGTATGACTGTTCCATTGAATTACGACCTGGTACCTCTCCTCCTAAGGGGAGGTTATATTCCCTGTCTGGCCCAGAGAATCTAGCCATGAAAAAGTACATAGATGAGTCCCTGGCAGCTGGGTTAATTAGGCCCTCTTCGTCGCCTGCAGGAGCAGGGTTCTTTTTTGTTGATAAGAAGGATAAGTCGCTAAGGCCATGCATAGACTATCGGGGGCTTAATGACATTACTATCTGTAACAGATATCCTTTGCCGCTGATGTCCTCAGCCTTTGAACTGTTACATGGGGCCAAGATTTTCTCCAAACTAGACCTTCGTAATGCTTATCACTTAATTAGAATCAGAGAAGGAGATGAGTGGAAGACGGCGTTCAACACCCCCAGTGGCCACTACGAGTACCTAGTGATGCCTTTTGGCCTCACCAACGCCCCTGCTGTCTTCCAGGCCCTTGTTAATGACGTGCTCAGGGACATGCTCAATGTGTTTGTGTTTGTCTATCTGGACGACATTCTGATTTTCTCCCCAGACGAGGAGACGCACATTCAACATGTTCGCCAGGTGCTTCAAAGATTACTCGCCAACCAACTATTTGTCAAGGCAGAGAAATGCGAGTTCCACCAGCCTACGGTTTCCTTTCTGGGCTTCATCATTTCGGAGGGAAGTGTCCAGATGGATCCTGAGAAGGTTAGTGCGGTGAGGGAGTGGCCTACTCCTGCTTCCCGGAAGGATGTTCAGAGGTTTCTTGGCTTCGCTAACTTTTATAGAAAGTTTATCCGGGGGTTCAGCAGTGTGGCTGCCCCTCTGCATTCTCTCACCTCTTCCAAGTCTGTATTCAGGTGGAGTCCCGAGGCTGATAAGGCGTTTAACCGCCTGAAGGGGGCGTTCTCCTCCGCTCCTGTCCTGTCCGTCCCTGACCCAGCTCTGCAGTTTTTGGTGGAAGTCGATGCCTCTGATTTGGGTGTTGGGGCTGTCATATCTCAACGCTCTCCTGCTGACAGTAGGCTCCACCCCTGCGCCTACTTGTCTAAGAGACTGTCGCCAGCGGAGAGGAACTATGACATTGGAAATCGTGAGTTGTTGGCCATCAAGGTGGCGTTGGAAGAATGGCGGCATTGGCTGGAGGGGACGGACGTGCCGTTTCTCATCTGGACTGACCATAAGAACTTGGAATACCTGCGATCAGCTAAACGCCTCAACTCCCGTCAGGCCAGGTGGGCTCTGTTTTTCACTCGCTTCAATTTCACCCTTTCCTACCGTCCTGGCTCCAAGAATGGGAAGCCGGACGCTCTCTCCAGAGTGTTCTCTCCTGACACGTCTAGCTCTGAACCTGAAACTATTCTACCCAGTTCCTGTATGGTGGGGGCTTTTCAGTGGGGTGTTGAGAAGTTGGTTATGGAGGCCCTTAATGACTGTGAGATTCCGGATGGCGTACCGCCAGACCGCCTGTTTGTTCCTCCTCACCTCCGCCCTCAGGTGATCCAGTGGGGCCACGCATCCAAGATGGCGTGCCACCCCGGGGTGAAGAGGACTCTGTTTGTGCTGAAGCAACGTTTTTGGTGGACAGCCATGGAGAAGGACGTCGCCGAATATGTGGCCGCCTGTCCTATATGTTCCGTCAATAAAGTCTCCAATAAGGCTCCCATGGGGGAGCTGCGGCCGTTGCCTGTCCCTAAAAGGCCCTGGTCGGACATTGCTCTGGACTTTGTGACTGGTTTGCCCTTGTCCAACGGTAACACGGTTGTTCTTACGGTGGTGGATAGATTCTCTAAGATGGTGCATTTTATTCCCCTACCTAAACTTCCCTCAGCTAAGGAAACAGCGGAGGCGCTGTTAACTCATGTTTTTCGCCTACATGGTTTCCCTAGAGACGTGGTCTCCGATAGAGGGCCCCAGTTCATTGCTAGTTTTTGGAAAGCCTTTTGTTCTCTCGTTGGTGCTTCTGTCAGTCTGTCTTCTGGTTTTCACCCGCAGACCAACGGCCAAACGGAGAGACTTAATCAGGTCCTGGAGGTGGGACTCCGTGTGTTGGCCTCTCAGAACCCCGCCTCCTGGAGCCGTCATCTGGTGTGGGTGGAGTTTGCTCACAACTCGCTTCCCAGTGCTTCTTCAGGTTTATCACCATTTCATGTGGTGTATGGTTATCAACCGCCCTTGTTCCCTTCACTGGAGAAGGAGGTGGGCGTGCCTTCGGCCTTGGCTCTGATCCACAGATGCAAGAGGACCTGGACTCGAGCTAGACAGGCCCTGTTAAAGGCTTCAGGCCGTTACAAGACCTCGGCGGATTCCCATAGAAGCCCCGCTCCCGTTTACCATCCGGACCAGCGGGTTTGGCTGTCGGCCAAACACCTTCCCCTTCGGATTGAGAGTCGCAAGTTGGCACCCAGGTTTGTAGGTCCATTTCCTATCTCGAAAATTATTAATCCTGTTTCTGTACGCTTAAAACTGCCAAGGTCTATGAGGATCCATCCCACTTTTCATGTAAGCCAAATCAAACCGGTGAAAGAGAGCCACCTGGTCCCGCCCACCCAACCTCCTCCTCCTCCACGGATGATTGATGGGGATCCAGCCTACACGGTCCGACGACTAATGGCAGCTCGTCGGCGGGGGAGAGGATTCCAGTACCTCGTGGATTGGGAGGGTTATGGACCTGAGGAACGTTCCTGGGTGCCGGCTTCCCGTATTCTGGACCCGGACCTTATACGACAGTTCCATCAGAGTCATCCTGATGTCCCTGGTCCGTCTGGTGCCGTCCCTAGGAGGGGGGGTATTATTGTCATACCCGCAGCCAGACGTTAGTCTGGTTTTGTCTGTCTTTTATGTTTTGTTTGTCATTTCCTGTTTTATTTTGTTAAGTTTCCCCTCATGTGTCTTGTCTGTCGTCTTTACTTCCTGTTCCCCGTTCATCCTGACCTCTTACCTGATTACCTGTCTCCGCCCTGATTTGCTCCACCTGTGTCTAGTTGTCTTCCCTCCCTTTTGTGTATTTAAACCCTGTCTCTTCCCCTAGTCAGACGCCAGTTTGTAACTCTCGTAGTTCTAACCAGCGTCTTGACCTCGTGTGTTCGTTTTGTCTGCCTGTTGTGACCCTTTTTGGATTCCTCGGTTTTTTGCCTACTGCCTGCTCCCTGTCGATTTTGTCTGCCTCATCTGATTTCCTGGTTTCGATCTTCTCGCCCTGACTTACTGGTACGTGAGTATTTGTCTAGCCCTTATGTCCTGTTGCCTGAGTGATAGCCTGCCTGTGTATGACCTGTTTCCGTCCCTGACCTCCCTTTGCTTTTCCCCAGTCGGGAAAAATACCCCAAACGCCGCTCGGGGAGACGGGCTGCTGCCCTCGAACCGGAGGACGAATAAGAGGAGGATATCTCCAACCATTATCCTCAAGATTCTGTCATTATTATTATTCTTACACCTGTGTGTAAATAATAAACCTTTTGAACCTTATTTTTGTGTCCGAGTTCCTGCATTTGGATTCAGTGTTTGTACTAACGCCATCACACATCATTTCCTTCACGTGTCTTCTCAAAGGGAAACAGTTCAACACAAATGAACACAATGGTCTCAAACATTCATTTATTTTCTTTCATATTCATATTTGTTTTTTGTTTTTTTTTACATCAGTGTAGTAACACAGTCTGTTTTTCTTCACAGATAGATTCACAGAAACATGGACGTCCAGTGGAATTCTATCCATCACATGCACAGCCTTCATCGTGTCCTTTGCTTCATAAAAACTAAGTTTTTCACACGTTATTTGTTTGTTGGAAAAAGTCCTTTTGGCATTTCAGAAATGTTTATTATCTTTGAAATGTTTTTTAATATTAGTAGTATTTGTTGTCATTAAACCCACAGAGTGAATATATATTGAATGTATTTAGTGAAGTTCTGTGTAAACTTCAGACTTTGACTGTAGATGGCGCTAAACAACAGGCCATAGTGGATCAGATGACCTTTGACCTCATCTTAACCCTTTAACACCTGTTTGTTTTTTCCCACTAAACTAAACATCCAGCGCAGACATAAGCTGTATTGTTTAAGGTCACTTGTTAAGATTTTATTAGATTTGTTTAAAATTATTACAACAGATGCAAAAAAAACATCAACATACTTTGAGGATGAATGTGTTTTAATGCAGAGATTTGGACGATGATGTAGTGAATGACTTGAACTCAGTCTGTTTAACAGTAATTAAAGTATATATTTAAATTCAGATGATACTGTGGCAGAATTCATTAAACTTGTCATAAATACATAAATATTCAACAAACCATCGTCGTCAATAGTTGTATCCATGTCATACTGACTGAAAAATGATCCATTTTTTTCTGTTGCGTCTTCAGACCTGATGGACCTGAACTGTAAAAAATCCAAGTTCTCCACATCTTTGAACGATCAAAACCAGGGGTGTCAAACATACGGCCCGTGGTCCAAAACAGGCCCACCAAAGGGTCTAATCTGGCCCATGGGAGCAATCTGTCAAATAAAAACAAACAAAAAAACCCCGATTATTAATTATATATCATGACAACTTTAAATTTTCTCTTTTTTTAGTGTAAAAAAGTAAAATTTACAAACTATTCTCTCAAAAAAAAAAAATCTGAATAATCTGAACTAATAACACAGTAACCTATAAATAATAACAACTCCACATTTCTAACTGTAAAATCTGACCCATATTCTGTCTTTTGCTAAATGTTTTGTGTGTTTGTAGATCCACTGTGATCTGTCAGATGTAATGTACATGTGTAAATGATAAACTGAGGCAAAAATATTGTTAAAATTAAACTTTTTTTTTCTTGAGGAATTTGTTTGTTGATGTTATTCACAACTTTTTAAAGGACAGTTTGTAAATGTAAACATATTCATTATGTAATTTTACTTTTTTTACTCTAAAGCATGGAGAAGAGTTTGGAGTTTTTGTTTATTGGTTATTCTATTATTTTACTGTTCTGACCTGTTTGAGATCATATTGGTCTGAATGTGGAACCTGAACTAAAATGTGTTAGACACATCTGTTTAGAGGTTCATCAGCTGGTTTGATCTGAGTCTTAAACATAATAAGATCATTTCAGATTCAACTAAAGTGATGATACAGAAAAACAAACACCAGGGATGAACATTTTAAGTTTTACAGAATATTTGTCTCCAGGATGACATAAAAATAGAACCACTTGGTTAATGAATCACAGATCTGATCCTGGAGTTTGAAATTCATAAAAACCAGTGATATTAAAATCCATTAAGTGTCAAAGTTTTTGTCCAATGAACGATGTCAACGGTGGTCACAATTTGATACAGCTGCTTTTTATTGGTTTATAGCTGTTAATGATTCTCATGTTGATACCAGAAGGAAGTGTCTTCTACGGTACTGTCATTACTGAACGGAGCTGAAACGCCATTACAGGGTGTTGGATCTGAAACACAGACCAGGAGGATTTTACTGTAAATCCAAAGGGACAGAGGTTTGGTGAGTCTGTGTGTTAAAGGATAATTTACATATCAGAGAAAATGGCAGAGAAACCGATTCTAGAAAACTTTCTGACATGTCCAGTGTGTTTGAAGACGTTCAGAGATCCTGTGTCTCTGAGCTGCAACCACAGCTTCTGTTTAATCTGCCTGAAGAAATTCTGGAAAGAAAAGGAAAACAGAACCTGTCCTGTTTGTAGAAGAAAATTCTCAAAAGTGGTGAACTTTGTTCTGAAAGAACTGGCTGAATCATTTACTGAGAGTCTGAAAGTTGGATCATCTGAGTCAGAAAAAGGAGAAAAGAAGGTGGAGGTGGTCTGCAGCAAACATCCAGAAGAACCTAAACTGTTCTGTAAAGATGAAAACAGAGCTGTGTGTCTGGTCTGTGATTTTCCTCATCAACGTGAACACACTGTGGTTCCTGTAGAAGAAGCAGTTACTGAAATGATGGATGAGCTGAAATCTGACTTAAAGTCTCTACAGGAAAAGAAGAAGAAATACGAGCAAACACAGAAAACATACGAGGAAATAATGAAACACTTAAAGAATCAGGTTTTGTGGACAGTCAGATCAGAGCAGAGTTCAACAAACTCCAGCAGTTCCTGAAAGAGGAAGAGGAGTCTAGACTGGCAGCTCTGAGGGAGGAAGAGGAGCAGAAGAGGAGCAGAAGAGGAGGAGTGTGATCAGAGAGATGAAGAGGATTGAGGAGCAGATGTCCTCTGTGTCAGACAGTATCTGTGCTGTTGAAGAAGAGCTGCAGAAAGCCAGCGCTCCATTCCTCATCAGTTGTAAAGACACTCAGAGCAGAGCCAGAGCCCAGTGCTCAGTGTCAGAGCCACAGCTGATCTCAGGAGCACTGATCCATGTGGACAAACACCTGGGCAACCTGTCCTTCAGAGTCTGGGACAAGATGAGGGACAAGGTCCACTTCAGCCCCGTCATCCTGGACCCAAACACTGCAAACAGATGGCTTCATCTGTCTGATGATCTGACCAGTGTGAGAATTGGAGACACTTATCAGCAGGTTCCTGATAATCCAGAGAGAAACACTAAATATACCACTGTTTATGGATCTGAGGGCTTCAGCTCAGGGAAACACAGCTGGGACGTGGAGGTGGGAGACCATCCTGGATGGATTTTAGGTTTGGTTAAAGAGTCAGCTGACAGGAAGAGACTGCTGTTGAGTTCAACAGTATATGGATTCTGGTGTTTGTGTCATACCAGAGGAGAATACAGTAATGGTGTTGGTCAGACTCTGACAGTGCAGACGAGTCCACAGAGGATCAGAGTTGAACTGGACTATAACAGGGGGCAGGTGTCCTTCTACAACGCTGAAGATAAGACTCACATCTGCACCTACAGAGACACTTTCACTGAGAAACTCTACGCTTATTTCAGTGTTTGAAAGACCACTGGTGTTAAAACCACTGATATTAAAATCTGTCCGACAGATTTCTTTGTTGTTTACGGAGAAATGAAAATGTGAATGATAGATTGTGTTTTCATTTTTCCGAAACCAGGCCTTGAATTGGAGAAAGGAATTAAATTAAATGTTTTAATTAAACTAATTCAATCTGATACAAAGGCAACATAAATTTCTGATATAAGGAAAAGTGTCTTCATCATTTACATGAAGGGTGTGTTTTATTTCAAGGTGTTTGTAAACAAACAGGTGATTAATGGGAATTAAAACGATTGAAAGTGACTTTTTGTGATAAACACACTATACCTGCTCTATGTACCAATACTTTTACTTCAATTGTGCAATAACTTGTTACCTCTCAGTACTGTTATTATTATCATTATTACTCTTTTTATAATATTCTATTTTACAAATGTGTATTTGTGCTTGTACGTGCAGTAACTGTTTTTTTTTTTATATGTTTTAGCTGTTTATGTTTTGTATTCGTCTTTTTTGGCATATCTTTACCTTTTTCTAACTCTTTTTCTGTCTCAGGGAAACGCACAAGAATTCCAATGTACCTATGCTGCTGTGTATCTGTGCAAATGACAAAGTTTATTCTGTTCTATTTTACATTGACGAATCAGAACGCTGTATACTGACATCACCAACCAATCAGCAGGCGCCTTCTTGTCACTCCAGGAAATGCCAGCCATGGTTTGTGTTTACTTGGTGTTGCGGTGAGAGCAGAGATGAGCCGTGCCTCTTTTGCTCCATGAAGCATGTGAACAAAACTGAATTCTACTCCATGTTAGACAGTGGATTTTGGCAGAGATTTCCATCATCTCTATACTTATGGTCGGTTTGAGATAAAAGCTACCGGAGTTTATATCTCTGGATGTCGCGGTGCTCCCTGCTATAGTTAGCCGGCATCGTAGCTGCTAGTTAGCACGCAGCTAACTACCATGCAGTGAAGCGGAGACGGCGACGTGAGCTTTTATTGATTTACTTTTCAATCATTGTGAACATGCTCCGGCTGTTTTGTAAAGCTAAATGTTAATATTTTTATTCCCATGTCACCTGCTGCTACAAAGTGGATTGAAATTCGGTTGCGTGAGCTGTGCTAACCTCCATTAGCAAAGCTATATCCAGCCTTCTATTCTGGTGTGTGCATTTTATTTTGTGATAGTCTGAACTATTAATTATTGTAATGTGACACCCTGATAGTATAATTGATTATCACAGTGAAACTTGATGCAGACAGAGGATTAGAGCAGATAATTAGTGCTGTGATGTTTAAATTCCAGAAAGAAAAAAAACAAAACATAATCATCATTACTTTTATTTGCTTGCATATTCATGATTATTATTGTGTTTATGGATTGAATTAAAATGATATTGCTAGATTATATGTAGTTTAAAATGGATGAATGAGTAATTTTGTTCGGCCTATCCAGGCCGGGTCTTTTTGTTATCCCAGTTTGTTGTCAGCGCTGGATTTGTCTTGCTCTTGGAGTGGATTTGTGCTGCTGTTCCACTGAACTACAGTTAGTGGCCGCAGAGGACAGCAGTAGTGGTGGTCCAACCCAACTATTGAATCTGACTGAACTGCTGTTCTTTCCTGTTGCTTCCACCTGGAGATCTGGTAGGACTGGTCTTTACTAGAGACCCAGAGGATTTAGTGGTGAACTGAGAATCCTAACTCTCTGCCCCCCCCCCCCCCCCCCCCTTTTTTTTTTTTCTTTTTTCTTTTTTCATTGGACTGAAAAAAAAAAAAAAAACAAACCTTCATTTATAACTGGTTACTGTGAAGTGTAAATTGATTGTATTCTCTTGTTTTTTTTTTTTTTGTTTTCTGTTCATAGATATTTCATGTTTTCTATGAGTTATGCGCTCTAATGTTCAACTGGAGCTGACGGGCTGTTCCAACTAGTCTGCCTCAAGGTTAAAAGTTACTAAATTTCATCTAACAAGCTAAAAGGGTTAATCAGATGAAGTGTGTGTTGTTAAAAATAGATCATAAATAGATGATACTTATGTTCATTTCAATAATAAATATGAATTAGATAGTGATAAGTCAATTACAATAACAAATAGACACTAACTGTAAAAAAAAAAAAAAAAAAAAAAAGCTCATTTGAGTAGCAAACTAGTTAAAATAGGGTTTTTAGTATAAAGTGTGCATACACACATACCATTGTGGGCATTATTTGAACAGTATTGTACTGCAGAAAGTACTGTGTTACTATAAAAATGGCGAAGAAAAGGCAATTAGCGATAGAAGAGAGACAGACCATCATAACACTTAAAAACGTAGGTCTGTCCTACAGAGAAATTGCGAAGAAAGTCAAGGTGTCAGTAAGTACAGTTTCCGTCACCATCAAAAGGCACTCAGAAACTGGAGAAAATGCTGACAGGAAGAGGTCTGGCAGACCCAAAGCCACAACAAAATCAGAAGACAAGTTTCTGAGAGTCAGCAGGATGCGTGATAGGCGACTCACAGGACAACAGCTTCAAGCACAGCTCAATAGTGGTCGTAGTAAGCAAGTGTCAGTTTCAACTGTGAAGAGAAGACTTGTTTGTAGAAGAAAAGACTCAAAAGACAAAATGGTGAACTTTGCTCTTAAAGAACTGGCTGAATCATTTAATGGGAGTCGGAAAGTTGGATCATCTGAGACAGAAAAAGGAGAAAAGAAGGTGGAGGTGGTCTGCAGCAAACATCCAGAAGAACCTAAACTGTTCTGTAAAGATGAAAACAGAGCTGTGTGTCTGGTCTGTGATTTTCCTCATAAACATAAACACACTGTGGTTCCTGTAGAAGAAGCAGTTACTGAAATGATGGATGAGCTGAAATCTGACTTAAAGTCTCTACAGGAAAAGAAGAAGAAATACAAGCAAACACAGAAAACATACGAGGAAATAATGAAACACTTAAAGAATCAGGTTTTGTGGACAGAGAGTCAGATCAGAGCAGAGTTCAACAAACTCCAGCAGTTCCTGAAAGAGGAAGAGGAGTCCAGACTGGCAGCTCTGAGGGAGGAAGAGGAGCAGAAGAGGAGGAGTGTCATCAGAGAGATGAAAAGGATTGAGGAGCAGATGTCCTCTGTGTCAGACAGTATCTGTGCTGTTGAAGAAGAGCTGCAGAAAGCCAGCGCTCCATTCCTCATCAGTTGTAAAGACACTCAGAGCAGAGCCAGAGCCCAGTGCTCAGTGTCAGAGCCACAGCTGATCTCAGGAGCACTGATCCATGTGGACAAACACCTGGGCAACCTGTCCTTCAGAGTCTGGGACAAGATGAGGGACAAGGTCCACTTCAGCCCCGTCATCCTGGACCCAAACACTGCAAACAGATGGCTTCATCTGTCTGATGATCTGACCAGTGTGAGAATTGGAGACACTAATCAGCAGGTTCCTGATAATCCAGAGAGAAACGCTAGATATGCCAATGTTCATGGATCTGAGAGCTTCACCTCAGGGAAACACAGCTGGGACGTGGAGGTGGGAGACCATCCTGGATGGATTTTAGGTTTGGTTAAAGAGTCAGTTGACAGGAAGGGAAAGGTGTTAGCTTCACCAGAATGTGGATTCTGGTGTTTAAAGCATCTCAGTGGAGAATACAGTAATGGTGTTGGTCAGACTGTGACAGTGCAGACGAGTCCACAGAGGATCAGAGTTGAACTGGACTATAACAGGGGGCAGGTGTCCTTCTACAACGCTGAAGATAAGACTCACATCTGCACCTACAGAGACACTTTCACTGAGAAACTCTACCCTTATTTCAGTGTTGCAAAGACCACTGGTGTTAAAACCACTGATATTAAAATCTGTCCAACAGATTTCTCTGTTTATGATTAAATTAAAATCTGAACGATAGATTGTTTTTTCATTTTTCCAAAACCAGTTGTAACCCACGTTTACAACTAGGCCTTGAATTGGAGAAAGGAATTAAATTAAATGTTTTAATTAAACTAATCCGCTCTGATATAAAGGCAACATAAATTTCTGATATAAGGAAAAGTGTCTTCATCATTTACATGAAGGGTGTGTTTTATTTCAAGGTGTTTGTAAACAAACAGGTGATTAATGGGAATTAAAATGATTGAAAGTGACTTTTTGTGATAAACACACTATACCTGCTCTATGTACCAATACTTTTATTTCAATTGTGCAATAACTTGTTACCTCTCAGTACTGTTATTATTATCATTATTACTCTTTTTACAATATTCTATTTTACAAATGTGTATTTGTGCTTGTATGTGCAGTAACTGTTTTTTTTTTTAAAATATGTTTTAGCTGTTTATGTTTTGTATTCGTCTTTTTTGGCATATCTTTACCTTTTTCTAACTCTTTTTCTGTCTCAGGGAAACGCACAAGAATTCCAATGTACCTATGCTGCTGTGTATCTGTGCAAATGACAAAGTTTATTCTGTTCTATTTTACATTGACGAATCAGAACGCTGTATACTGACATCACCAACCAATCAGCAGGCGCCTTCTTGTCACTCCAGGAAATGCCAGCCATGGTTTGTGTTTACTTGGTGTTGCGGTGAGAGCAGAGATGAGCCGTGCCTCTTTTGCTCCATGAAGCATGTGAACAAAACTGAATTCTACTCCATGTTAGACAGTGGATTTTGGCAGAGATTTCCATCATCTCTATACTTATGGTCGGTTTGAGATAAAAGCTACCGGAGTTTATATCTCTGGATGTCGCGGTGCTCCCTGCTATAGTTAGCCGGCATCGTAGCTGCTAGTTAGCACGCAGCTAACTACCATGCAGTGAAGCGGAGACGGCGACGTGAGCTTTTATTGATTTACTTTTCAATCATTGTGAACATGCTCCGGCTGTTTTGTAAAGCTAAATGTTAATATTTTTATTCCCATGTCACCTGCTGCTACAAAGTGGATTGAAATTCGGTTGTGTCAGCTGTGCTAACCTCCATTAGCAAAGCTATATCCAGCCTCCTATTCTGGTGTGTGCATTTTATTTTGTGATAGTCTGAAATATTAATTATTGTAATGTGACACCCTGATAGTATAATTGATTATCACAGTGAAACTTGATGCAGACAGAGGATTAGAGCAGATAATTAGTGCTGTGATGTTTAAATTCCAGAAAGAAAAAAAACAAAACATAATTATCATTACTTTTATTTGCTTGCATATTCATGATTATTATTGTTTATGGATTGAATTAAAATGATATTGCTAGATTATATGTAGTTTAAAATGGATGAATGAGTAATTTTGTTCGGCCTATCCAGGCCGGGTCTTTTTGTTATCCCAGTTTGTTGTCAGCGCTGGATTTGTCTTGCTTTTGGAGTGGATTTGTGCTGCTGTTCCGCTGAACTACAGTTAGTGGCCGCAGAGGACAGCAGTAGTGGTGGTCCAACCCAACTATTGAATCTGACTGAACTGCTGTTCTTTCCTGTTGCTTCCACCTGGAGATCTGGTAGGACTGGTCTTTACTAGAGACCCAGAGGATTTAGTGGTGAACTGAGAATCCTAACTCTCTGGGGATTTTTTCCCCCCTTTTTCATTGGACTGAAAAAAAAAAAAAAAAGAAGGAACGAAAACAAAACCCCTTCATTTATAACTGGTTACTGTGAAGTGTAAATTGATTGTATTCTCTTGATGATTTTTTCTTTTCTGTTCATAGATATTTCATGTTTTCTATGAGTTATGCTCTCTAATGTTCAATTGGAGCTGATGGGCTTTTCCAACTAGTCTGCCTCAAGGTTAAAAGTTACTAAATTTCATCTAACAAGCTAAAAGGGTTAATCAGATGAAGTGTGTGTTGTTAAAAATAGATCATAAATAGATAATATTTAAGTTCATTTCAATAATAAATATAAATTAGATAGTGATAAGTCAATTATATTAACAAATTCTGGATTCTGTTGGGTTTCTGTAAATTGGCTTAGAGTCTGGTTTTGACCAACTCTATATATAAGGTGTCATGAGATAACTTTTGTTGTGATCTGGCGCTATGGAAATAAAATTTGGTTGATTGATTGATGTGATTGGTTTTCCCCTGTAAGTCGCTTTGGAAAAAAAGCGTCTGCCAAATGCGTAAATGTAAAAAGACACTAACTGTAAAAAAAAAAAGAGCTCATTTGAGTAGCAAACTAGTTAAAATAGGGTTTTTAGTATGAAGTGTGCACCTACACATACTGTTGTGAGCATTATTTGAATAGTATTGTACTGCAGAAAGTACTGTGTTACTATAAAAATGGCAAGGAAAAGGCAATTAACGATAGATGAGAGACAGACCATCATAACACTTAAAAATGTAGGTCTGTCCTACAGAGAAATTGCGAAGAAAGTCAAGGTGTCAGTAAGTACAGTTTCCGTCACCATCAAAAGGCACTCAGAAACTGGAGAAAATGCTGACAGGAAGAGGTCTGGCAGACCCAAAGCCACAACAAAATCAGAAGACAAGTTTCTGAGAGTCAGCAGGATGCGTGATAGGCGACTCACAGGACAACAGCTTCAAGCACAGCTCAATAGTGGTCGTAGTAAGCAAGTGTCAGTTTCAACTGTGAAGAGAAGACTTCAAGTTGCAGCAAGAAAGTCATTGCTGAAACTTCAGAATAAGAAAAAGAGGCTTGCCCTGGCCATGAAACACCGCCAGTAGACTATTGAAGACTGGAAGAAGGTGTTAGGGACTGATGAATCAAAACTTGAAATCTTCGGTTCATCCTGCAGGACTTCTGTACGCCGTCGAGTAGGTGAAAGGATGGTTCCTCAGTGTGTGACATCAACTGTCAAACATGGAGGAGGAAGTGTGATGGTCTGGGGCTGTTTAACTGGATCCAGGGTCGGTGACTTGTACAGAGTGAAAGGCACCCTGAACCCAAACGGCTAACACAGCAGTCTGCAGCTATGCCATGCACTACCCTCTGGGATGCACCTAGTAGAGCCCGACCGATATGGGATTTTTGGGGCCAATACTCATATTGGGGGCAACAATAAAAGCAGATATCCGATAAATTGGCCGATATATGAAATAAGAGCATTGATATACAAAGGATATATACTGTACATGAACATACATTCTTTTAATACCCAAAATATGATTCAACACAAAGAAACAGAAAATTACTAAATTAAAATAAGGAACTTTAATTAGTAACACTGTCAACATAAGGACTGTAAACCTACTGATGAATAAGAAAAGGCAAACTGTAAACAATAATATAAGAAAAACAAACTGTAAACACAATGCTAAATCAGTAAATCTGCAGTGTTCTTTGCTTTTCTGGTGCTGGAGCCCAGGCTAACTCGTGCACTGCAGATGTTCATCTAGCTCCTGTGGAGTCTTTTGTGAAGTGGCTCCACACCTTCCTCTTCCCCTCTGCCTGTGAAATGAAAATATATGCATTTTGGTTATTAGCATGGAATTTAATTCTATAGTTGGACATTTTAAAATAAAAACAAGGGGCTGCATTTAGCTGAAAGTGATAATACATAGGCTAATGTGAGGTGTTTTTAAACTAATACATGATGTGTTTTTAAAAGGCTTATTCACAAAAACATCTTACCAATATCAATTAGTCCTATTTACTAGCTAATGAAAAATCCCAAATGCAGCCACTGGGTATTTGCAAACAGCTCAACAATAAATGCTGAAGCAAACATTCAAAAGTGAAAAAAAGTTGTCTGCAAACAAAATAAGAAATAATCAAAACATGCATCACATTATTAGACTTAATACAAGGGACTAAACTACATTTTATGTAACAATGGAGCTGCTTTCAAAACATGCAATACATTAAATTACAACTAAATACATTACTTGGAACCTTTTCAAAATAATTTTAATGAAGACATTAACTTGTGAATTTATGAGCCCTGGTAAGTCCTGTATGACAGCATGAAATGAAGTGGGACACTGTATAATAGTCTGATATTAATGATGGACATGGGAATGTACAGGTGCATTTATCTGTATTTCACAAAGATTAAACTTGCATAACTTTAAAACACTGTATAATAGTCTTATATTAGATAATGGTGGACGTGTTGATGGACAGTTGCATCTTTGTTTGTCACAGGAAGATAATTTACACAACTTTAAAATGCTGTTTAACCTCCTAAGACCCACTGTCCACATTTGTGAACAAAAGTTTTACAACTTTATACAAAAGAAAAGAAATTTGTCCACCACAAAGGACATTCCATAAAAATTTTAAAAACTGCACCTGGAAAAACTGTTCCATTATGATGTTTCCATTATAGGCACTTATTTAATAAAAAACAAAAAAAGCTTGTATTTTGCTGACATGTCCTGGGTCTTAGGAGGATAATAGTCTGATATTAGAGAATGGTGGACATTATGATTAACAGTTGTATATGTCTTTGTTTATTTCACAGAGATGCAACTTAACATGACATTAAAACGCTGTCATACGCTCTCTAAAACTTGCGTGAAAAATCACTAGAATGTTCTCTTTGGTGTACCCTGACAGCGTGTTTCCGAAAGGACGTTTTTCTCACGGGGCACTAAAGTGTAGCATTACATTGTTTTACAAAGTCACAGCTTACCGTGGAGTAAAATAAACGCAGTTTCTTTCGCCGTTTCTCTCATCGTCTTCTCTGCTGCAGCCCAGTGAGTGGGAGGGGCCAAGTATTGGGGCAGTGTGCAGCACGCAGACACAGGAACGGAGCGACAGAATCTCTGCGCAGTAAAAAACTTTAATATATCGGTTACATATTGACCAATGTTGACTAATCGGTCGGGCTCTAGCGCCTAGTTGGTCAGGGGTTCATCCTACAGCAAAATAATGACCCAAAACAGAAGTCCAAGCTATGCAAGAACTCTTCATTCATTTTCTGAACCAGCGTTATCCTCAATAGGGTCATGGGGGTCACTTGGAGTCCCAGCTACATAGGGGCGAAGGCGGGGTTCACCAGTCAGTTCATCACACGGCTGAACATGTAGAGACAAACTATCACTCTCACATTCACACCTACGGGCAATTTAGATTAACCCATTAACCTATCAGTGCATGTGTTTGGATGGTGGGAGGAGCCAGAGTACCTGGAGAGAACCCACGCAGACACGGGGAGAACATGCAAACTCCACACAAAGGTCCCACCCCCATGGACTGGTGTTGGAATCGAACCCAGGACTTTCTGTCTGTGAGGCACCAGTTTTATCCACTGCACCACCCATGCCAGGACTACCTTAAGAAAAAAAAAAAAAATGCCAGAACTACCTTAAGAAAAAAGAACAAGATGGTCCGCTTGAAAACATGCAGTGTCCAGCGCAGTGTCCAGACTTAACTCTTTCCCTCCAGAGCATTTTCCAGTGAGTTGGTAGCCAGCGCCAGCCTTTTTGTTCATATTCACTCATTTTGAAGGCTCACTGAAAATATTGTGTTTGGAGTATGTGAACACTGAATACATCAAAAAAAAGAACAGAACTTCAGCTTTTAAACATGAAAGACTATTTTATTCTATCTTCCTTCGTTTGTGAGATTTACACACTTGAATATTTGTCATTTTCAGGAAAAAAACGAATTTTGAGCAAAAAACTTAAGAAAATTACATTTTTTTCAAAGATATTGAATTTCAAGATAAAACTGATTTCCTATTTACATTTTTGACTCTTATTTACAAACAGTAACACTGTATTCAAAATCACAAAATAAAATAATAATAACAACAATAATAGTAACAAACAGCTCTAAGATATCCCATCATTCCACAAAATATTAGAGGAATCCACACCAAACTTTAGACCAAACATCTTCTAAAGCACCAGGTTCCTTAGAAACTTTACACATTTACATACATCAGTTATAAGTCTAACACATATTAGTTTAGCTTTTTGATATAAACACTTCCATATTCTTCATTCTCAAGAAAAAAAAACAAATGCACTAAATACTGTAGATTTCTGGCCTTTCCTTGGCTGTACCAGGTCCTCCTGTTGGACCACCTGCTGTGTTTGATCTGTAAATAATTATATGGACATCTAGTTATTTATCTATTTATGAATATATGTATTTATTTATTTATTTCCTACTAAAGCCAAATAAAACAGTGTCTTACCTGTGTCTCCGTTGACATTATGGAGCTGAACCACATCTGTGTTGAATCTGTTCCGTGTCCACAGTCTGACTCTGAACTCACTCTAACAGATGCACACTGTCCTTTGTCTTGTCCCACGTCTGTGTGTCTGTCCTCTCTTTGAATGTCCTCTAGAAATGTCTGTTTTCTCTTCCTCCCATCTGTCATTTTCTCTATCACTCCATACCCCCCCCCCCCCCCCCCATCCTCTGTGTCGGACCCGTGTTCCGTGTCCGTCTCCCTCACCTTCTGTTTCTCTGTTCCTGTCTCTAAAGCTTCTTCTGCAGGTTCTTCATATTTTAAATTGTCAGACTCTGTCTCCATAATCATCTTTAAGGCTTTTGAAACTGCGCGCGGTTCCTGCACAGTCGGTATTTTCTCATTCAGAGTCACTGACGCTGTATGCGTTGCCATGGGATACCGTGATTCCAGTACAAAAACTTTAAACCCGGTCCATCACTTTTCTGGAAAAGCTGCTTAATTGTTTATTTTTGGACTAAGGAAAGTAATTCACATGATCCGCAACAGCTCCAACTACAGTATAACAGTGAAAACACGGAGTGACGGAAAATCTCGTCTTTGGCGGGGAAAGAGTTAAACCCCATGGAGCTGGTTTGGGATGAACTGGACAGAAGAGTGAAAGCAAAGTAACTGACAAGTGCTCCACATTTATGGGAACTTCTGCAACAGAGTAGGGAAGAACTTTATGAAGAATATTGGATTTCCATTAGGGGTGTAAGAAAATATCAGTTCTGCAGTATATCACGATATTTAATTTCACAATACTGTATCGATATTTTTAGGTATTTATTCAAATGCAGATATAGCGGAGGTTCATTTTTCTTTTTTGTTTTTCTTTTTTGTTTATGTTTTATTTATTATTGTTTAATGTTGTTTTATTAAATAATTGTTGTTTGAAGCATCCTAAAAGCACTTTTTACTGTCTGAGAGGCAGATTGTCATTCCTTTGTTGGGATTAAATTAAAATAATGTTATATTAGTTCTGAACATTTGAATAGGATCTTAAACTGTAATGTCTGCAAAGCATAATTTAAGTTTTTACAGAGGAAAATTTTGTAATATAACAGTAGATCCTGTTGTGATCAAATAAAAATGTGTTAAAAATTTTTGTGCATATTTCTGATGTAATTCCATTCTTCCAGGATTTGTTGTTTTTAAAAAAGAAACAAAAAAACCAAAAAACAAAAATTGCCTTGTTAACAGCATCGTGATATATTGTGATCTATTGTATCGTGATCCTAGTATTGTGATTTGTATTGTATCACCAGATTTTTGCCAATACACAGCCCTAATTTCCATTGTAGAAAGAATGCTACGAGTGTGTTTGACTGTTCTATCTGCCAAAGGTGGATACTTTGAGTCCAGAGTTTAGAGTACATTTTAGTTTCTCAATTGATTCCATGATTTCTTTTTTAAATTCAGTTGTTTATTTGTTCTGTGCTTTAATTTCAGAGTACACTGAGACATTAAACTGCATCATTTTCAAAAAAATTCTTTTGACCAGTGGTATACCTTTGAAAGGTAAATTGGTTTAAACATTTGTAAATCATACCCTGTGAAAAAAAAAAAAAAAAAGACACTGTATGCATGTTGTGTTTTTTATTTATTTATTTCAACTTTTTTTATATACAACTGTGCAATACATTGTTATCCCTACCCACTGGCCTCTGAGCTGTCCTTGCTTTTGTTGCTCCATAATTATCTATAGCACCACTCTCTCCTGTGAGCCAAATCTAGTCGCTGAAGTACAGCTCCAAGTAATTCTTCGATATAAAGTGTCCCCGTTAAATTAGATTAAAGCTGAGTGTGGTTACACAGTTATATTAATACATGTAGATGTGAAATGTATAAAAGTTGTTTAACTGAGTCGAATGGAACAAACGCTGAGATGATTTATAATATGTTCATAACTACTGACTATTCTGAACTTTTTTTTTTTTGATCGGTCAGAAGAAAATGAAAGTTGCTTTGTCTCATTTTATTCACCTTATTCAAATATTAATCTGGAGGTTTTTTCAATGGGATGCAAGTAGAAATTATTAATATGAAACTGAAAACTAAACAAATTAATGAAAGATTTACAGTGATTTAATTTTTACCTCCATATTTTCCTGGTTCTTAACCCATTGACTATAACGCATATCCTGGGACAGATATTTTCCTTTTTGTTCATATGTGAGTGTTTTCATCTACAGCCGTTTGTTTGTCACCATGTTTTGATCATAAACTGATTTGATGATGTGAACAGTTGAGAAAGGACAGGTGTACTGAGGTGGATCCCATTGTTTTGTCCACAGTTACAGTCCATTTCCTTTAGTTGGTCTGGACGACAACACTGTGACGCTGCTGGAAAAAACTAAATTAAATTAAGGTCCAATATATTTTTTTTATTATTATTCTGAGAAAAAAGTCTGAATTCAGACTGTTTTTCTCAGAATTCTGACTTTTTTCTCAGAACATTAATAAAAAAATAAAACAAAAAATTCTAAACCGCCAGAATACTGAGAAAAAAGTCAGAATTCCGAGATTTAAGTCAGAATTCTGAGAAAAAAGTCAGAATTCCAGCTTTTTCTCTCAGAATTCTGACTTTAATGTCAGAACAATAATTTAAAAAAAAAGAAAACAGAATTCTGGGATTAAAGTAAGAATTCAGACTTTTTTTCCTCAGAATTCTGACTTTAATGTCAGAACAATTATTTAAAAAAAAAATATTTATAACAGTCAGAATACGAATAAAAAAAGTCCAGTCTGAGATTAAAGTCAGAATTCTTTTTTTCTCAGAATAATAATTAAAAAATATATATTGGACCTTAATTTTTTTTTCCCACTGGCCCTAATCCTCTCCTGTAGATGTTAAAATCTGAATACTCCAGTTTTTCTTTCAGTCCTTTGTGTTATGGAGCATCTGAGAAGTAAACTAGTGTTAAATTGGAGTGTGTGGACAGGTGGGCATTTGGTACTAAAGGTTGAAACTGAGTCAAAGTGCAAGTACACAGTTTGCATTTTTCAAACGTGAACCACAGCCGAATGCACATGGATGGAGATCTGATGACGGTGATCGTGGTGAGTAGTCACTTGATATTTTTAATGTAGAATAATCTGTGTAAATGTTTTAGTGGAACAGTGTATTTGTTTCTTTAATTCTAATGACCACACATACAGTCACTGTCACAAAGATTCTTATGAACCATGGGTTTGTATGAAATCTGGAGTTCGTAGACATTCGTGGAGGGAGCATGTGAGGTGTAATATGTGTAAATGTATGTGATGCACATGTTTACAGTGTAATAAGTGTCTACAGTTTAGTGAAATGCACCTTACTGCACACATTTCTGTAGATGTCCTATTGGTAGTACTGAACTGTGTGGCTGTACTTAAAGGTTTTGAGATATTTATGCCAATGTTGTGTCTTCACTTTTGTCTTTCTACTCATTATGGATATTACAGATCTGATGCTCACTACCTCACAGCAGACCATCCTGTGGGCCTCCACCTTGGCAGGGGCCTCCAGGGCCAGGGCCGTCAGTGGTCCACAGGACAGTCTGCTGTAAAGGACCAAGAGGTGGAGACACAGACACAGGCTCCTGTTGTCTCCAAGGGCAACGACCCTGGGAACGCCAAGCTGGTGCTGAGCCGCCACAGGACACGGTACCAGGGTCAGACCTTCAAGTACCTGATGGAGAATGACGTGGACTACACTGTACAGCTGGTGCACAGCTGCCAACAGGAGACCAACGCCTCCATGAGCGCCCTCATGCCAACACAGACGCGCTCACCCAGTACTCATGCACCCACCTGAAGTTCCACAGAGCCCACGAGGAACCCTGGGCTGGTGCCACTCCACTGGGGCGTAAGGACGACGCCTTTGTTGGCTTTGGCCAATTCAAGGAGGACACCCTGAAGGACCTGTACGCATTTAAACACAGTCATAAACATATATCTATTATTTCCAATGAAGACAGGTGGTAATAAACCATACTGTATGCAAAATTCATTTATTACATTAACTGGCCTTGAAAACATTCATTATAACTTCACAGTTTAAATAAACCATCATCAAATGCAACATTTTCAGTGCAGCTTAAAGGTTAAAAACACAATGATTTTTCCATGTAAATCATTCGTTGGTAATATTTGCTGCCATCAGGATTCAAACCTGTGAACTTCTCTGCATGTTAACCACACGGTTCAGGGTCGACTTTGTGCTTAAATGCACGTGTGTGAAACAGAAGAGTGAAGACCGTTGCACCTTCAGTATGTCCTTTTTAGTCCAGCAGCCCAAGGGTCCAGTGGACTACTGGGATCAGCTGTTCATCTGTAAACAGTTTTTCTAGAATCTTCTCCTAAACCTTCAGTCACAATGACTTGATCTTTGTTGTGGACCATCTTTGGGGGAAAGGTCGACCAAGTTTGTTCAAAGAATTGGGAAATATTGATTTTTGAATTTTTTCTTGAATTTTTGAAGTTTTTCAAATTCCCATTGGTTTATAATGGGACACATTTCAAAGTGTTATAAGCTAAAAACAGTTGAAGATATTGCTCTAATTATTATTGATAATAGATAGGAAGTCACATATGGGCTTTCATTTGGTGCCATGACCTTTAACCTTGAGTGACCTTGAAAGGTCAAACGAATGTTAGTGAATGTCTTTAAATATGCCTTTGGACTCCAGGAGCCTGGGTCCTGTTTTCATTATTATTCCACCTTTAGTGATGCATTATACCACAAACAACAGATGATCAGCTGTTTTCTGACTACAACTAAAACTACACAAAAGGCCTGTTGTTCAAATCACATATCTGTGTTTTGGGGGCAAATGTTCACACTGGTGGCCTCAGACCAACATCTGTTTAGGAAAACATTCAGTGTCTGTATTTTCGAACAGCGCTAGTTGTAAATGTCGCATTGTTTTGACCCTCCTCAGTCGCCATATCGGTGTCAACTTTTTGACACGCATGCGCAGAAGCAGTTCTGTGCTCCCCTCTACTTTATGCTAACAGGCTGAGCTCCAGTAACGGTCCGGTTCGGTCCAGCAGACATCTTGCCTCCGCCGTCACCTGGTTCATCCTTGTGTTCACCCGGGTCAGACCGTTGTCCCGGTACCGGCTCTGACCCGGGACTTGAGCGGACAGCGGTAGTGACGGTTATCGTCTGCGGCTAGTGTTAGCCCCGAGAATCAAAACAAACCGAGCTAACGGAGGCTAACGGTGTTAGCCGACAACATGGCGACAGACGAGAAGAAACCAGAGACAGAAAACACCAAGGCGCCTCCAGCGACCTCTGGATCCGGCAGCAAGGTGAGGCGGACACACGGTTAGGCCCGGTCAGACCCGGGTAGGTCCGGTCGGATCCGGTTAGTGGTGAGTTCAGTTCAGTCCATGAACACAAACAGCAGTAGGAGCCATGTGGGTATTAATCATCCATTCTTGGGGTGTTTTTTTTTGTCCAATAACCGACCAGGGAAGTTCAGGTGGTCAGCAGAACCTGAAGTCTGTCTTTAAATCATACCTTCATGTTGTAAATCACTTCAAGATAAACCAATGAGCCGTTTTAGGGCCTTTGGAGCTGATGATTAGTGCACACACCAGTCTATAGAACACACACACATGTCCTAAAGTGTGTGGAGTTGTTCAAGTTAGATTTATTCAGTTTACTTTCACATGTGATAAATGATCAGCGCACAGGCACCGAGGTAAATGAGGTAATGGAATACTTGTACTGCAGTTTATCTGAGGTACTTCTAAACTCTACAGTGTCTTCAGTGTTAAATCTAGTACTTTTTACAGACGTATGTGACAAAGTTGGTTCCTTCTGATATGATAGGACTGAATTTATCCCACTGTGGGGACGTTCCACAGGCAACGGCAACAAAAAGAAATATACAGACAACAGTAGGAAATGTGGAGTTTGTATAAATACTTCTGTAAATCTGAATCAGACTTGAATCTGTCTGTGCTCCTGTTCTGTTTCAGTCCAGTCCAGCCAAACCAAACTACACTGTCAAGTTCACCTTGGCCGGACACACAAAGGCCGTGTCCTCCGTCAAATTCAGTCCCAATGGAGAGTGGTTGGCCAGTTCCTGTAAGACACACACACACACACACATACAGGCACACATGCATACACACACACATACAGACACATACACATGTACACACACACATACAGACACATACACATGTACACACACACACATACAGACACATACACATGTACACACACACACACACACATACAGACACATACACATGTACACACACACACATACAGACACATACACATGTACACACACACACACACACACACACACACATACAGGCACACATGCATACACACACACATACAGACAAATACACATGTACACACACACACACATACAGACACATACACATGTACACACACACACATACAGACACATACACATGTACACACACACACATACAGACACATACACATGTACACACACACATACACATGTACACACACACATAGAGACACATACACATGTACACACACACACATACAGACACATACACACACTCTTCAGTTCACATTCACACAAAGGTTCCAGATACAGTTTAAACTGATGTTGTTACTGTTTGTAAAGTTCGTTGAACACATCAGGATGTCTGTAACCATGGTAACGTTTCCGTGCAGCTGCTGATAAGTTGATAAAAATCTGGGGAGCGTACGATGGAAAGTTTGAGAAATCCATCGTTGGACACAAATTGGTGAGACTGACTTCATCATATTGTCAAATGCTGAGTAGATTTAGTTTGATTCAGCGTTTGCCTTTGGTTCAGCCTGAGTCTGTTTCAGCTTCATGTACATGAAGTATTTCAGTATTTGGCTGTAGATACGAGGACAAGGTGTGTTTGTGTTTTCAGGGCATCTCTGACGTTTCCTGGTCTTCAGACTCCAACCTGCTGGTGTCAGCCTCTGACGACAAAACACTAAAGATCTGGGACAACAACTCTGTAAGAGTCCACCTTTAACCTTAAAGACCTTTAACCCTTAAAGACCCAAACGTCCGCCTTTAACCCTTAAAGACCCAAACGTCCACCTTTAACCCTTAAAGACCCAAACGTCCACCTTTAACCCTTAAAGACTCAAACGTCCACCTTTAACCCTTAAAGACCCAAACGTCCACCTTTAACCCTTAAAGACCCAAACGTCCGCCTTTAACCCTTAAAGACCCAAACGTCCACCTTTAACCCTTAAAGACCCAAACGTCCGCCTTTAACCCTTAAAGACCCAAACGTCCACCTTTAACCCTTAAAGACCCAAACGTCCACCTTTAGCCTAAACCATCTACTGATCTGAACTGTTAAATACCTGTTGATCCACTTATTTTATCAATACATGGAAATAATTGGTGTAAAATACAGTTCTTCATGAAAAATGCAGAGAATAATATTAGAATAAATAAAGAGGGAAAGAAGAAGGAAAAGTGGGAAAGAGCCCAATCTCATGTGGAGGTTGTGACCTAAATATTAGTGGGTCTTTAAATCTGTGTATGCTGTTCATCCCCAGTTCTTCATCCTGTCTTTAAACCTCAGTCATCTCGTCAGTGTCACTAATCTGTTTGTGTTTCTGTGATTCTGCACCTGAAGCACTTCCCTCACACTGAACAACTGCCAACTGCACTCCATCCCAAGCATCTGTTTGTTTACATACCAAACCAACCCAACTCCAGCTCTAACCACAACCCACCCAAACCGTACCAAACTGCTACTCAGGCCTTTTCAGAACTCCACGCAGCCGCAGCAGTAATGAAGCCGTTTGTGTGTTTGTTGGTGTTGCTTCCACACTGCAGCTGCGTGGAGTTCTGAAAAGGTCTGAGTGACAGTTTGGTTGAACTGAGGTTTAAAGATATGATGAAAAACTGGTGACAAACGTCTTATTTATGTTTAAGGGTTAAAGTGTATTTGACTGGAAATGACAGAATATGTGTGTGTGTTTAAAGGTGTGAGTGGAGCCGGTGAGACAGACAGATACACACACACACACAGACAGATACACACACAGACAGACAGATACACACACAGACAGACAGATACAGACAGATACAGACAGACAGGTGTGTTTAATGTGGATCCAAACCTCTGTCTGTTCCAGGGAAAGTGTCTGAAGACTCTTAAAGGCCACAGTAACTATGTGTTCTGCTGTAACTTCAACCCACAGTCCAACCTGGTGGTGTCTGGATCGGTACGTATGCACATACACACACACACACACACACACACACTCAAATACGTACACACAAATATACAAACCAACACACACAGATAAATATACACACAAATGCACTAATATACACATATACACACAAATATACACACAGATACACACTCTTCATCAGCTGTGTGTGTGTGTTGACTGTCTGTCTGCAGTTTGACGAGAGCGTCCGGATCTGGGACGTGAAGACGGGAAAATGTCTGAAGACTCTTCCAGCACATTCTGACCCTGTGTCCGCTGTAAGTCCTGACCTCTGACCCTGTGTCCGCTGTAAGTCCTGACCTCTGACCCTGTGTCCGCTGTAAGTCCTGACCTCTGACTCTGTGTCCGCTGTAAGTTCTGATCTGAAGGGTGCAGGTTTTAAACAGTGAAGGTTCTAGGTGACGGTTCTCCTCATGGTCAGTACAGTTGCCTTTTTCCAGACCCTCTACTGTCCGGTTCCATGAGGTGTTCTGTACATTAATTACAGAATGTGGGCTGGTTCAGCAGAACCAGAACTGTGTTGGAACCGGGTTCTCTGACGCCGCTGTGTTTGTCGTTCAGGTTCATTTCAACAGAGATGGTTCACTCATCGTATCGAGCAGCTACGACGGCCTGTGGTATGTAAACACAGTAGAACGCAGTAGAACGCAGTAGAACACAACACAGTAGAACACAACAGAATCAAGCCCTGACTGTGGTAGAGAACCTGGTTCTGATTGGTCCGTTTGTCTTTGTCCTCAGTCGTATCTGGGACACAGCGTCGGGACAGTGTCTGAAGACTCTGATTGGTAAGAACCTACTTTAACATGTTCTTGTTCTGTGGATGTTCTCAGGTGGACGTTCTCAGGTGGACGTTCTCCTGTGGATGTTCTCCTGTGGATGTTCTCACGTGGAAGTTCTCCTGACATTCTCGCGTGGATGTTCTCAGGTGGACGTTCTCCTGTGGACGTTCTTGCGTGGATGTTCTTAGGTGGACGTTCTAGCGTGGACATTCTCAGGTGGATGTTCTCCTGTGGACGTTCTCCTGTGGACGTTCTCACATGGATGTTTTCTGATGGACGTTCTCCTGTGGATGTTCTCAGGTGGATGTTCTACTGTGGACGTTCTCCTGTGAACGTTCTCAGGTGGACGTTCTCATTGGTGTGAACAGTTGCCTCTGGGTCTGGTTTGACGTGGTCATGTGATCGGTGTCTTCTCTCCTCAGATGACGATAATCCTCCGGTGTCTTTTGTGAAGTTCTCTCCAAATGGAAAATACATCCTGGCTGCGACTCTGGACAAGTGTGTGTTGGTTTGAACTGTTGTAGATTCAGCTGGAACTGAACTGAAGCAGGTTAACGTTAGCATGTGTTCTGTTTACAGCACACTGAAACTGTGGGACTACAGCAAAGGAAAGGTACTGTCTGTCTGTGTCTGTGTGTGTCTGTGTGTGTCTGTCTGTCTGTCTGTGTCTGTCTGTCTGTCTGTCTGTGTCTGTCTGTGTCTGTCTGTGTGTGTCTGTCTGTCTGTGTCTGTCTGTCTGTCTGTCTGTGTCTGTCTGTCTGTCTGTGTCTGTCTGTCTGTCTGTCTGTGTCTGTCTGTCTGTGTCTGTCTGTGTCTCTGTCCATCTGTCTGTCCATCTGTCTGTCTGTCCTGCAGTAACCCGTCTGTCCTCTCTGTCCTCAGTGTCTGAAAACGTACACTGGACATAAAAATGAGAAGTACTGTATCTTTGCAAACTTCTCTGTGACAGGAGGGAAGGTGAGTCCCATTAAAGGAACTGTTTCTACTCGTTCTACTGCAGCTACTGTCAGCTTTGACCTCTGACCTTTGACCTCTGACCTTTGACCTCTGTGTGCCAGTGGATCGTGTCGGGCTCTGAGGACAGTATGGTTTACATCTGGAACCTTCAGACCAAAGAGATCGTCCAGAAGCTACAAGGACACACAGGTAGGTTTGACCTTTGACCTCTGAGCCACGCCCTGTCTGGTAAACCCCCTGACCTCTGACCTCTGACCTGTGTGTTCCTGTAGACGTGGTGATCTCTACGGCCTGTCATCCCACAGAGAACATCATTGCCTCGGCTGCTCTGGAGAACGACAAGACCATCAAACTGTGGAAGAGTGACTGTTAGAGACCAGACCAGACCAGGTCCTAGTGAGTCCCAGTGGGTCCCCAATAGTTCCAGTGGGTTCTGAGGGGTCCCAGCGGGTCCCAGAGGGTCTCGGTGGGTCTGAGTGGGTCCCGGTGGGTCTCAGTGGGTCCCAATGGGTCCCGTCTTCGCTGCAGATTCTCTCAGTCCTGTTGGTTTCCATTGGTTTCTATTCGTTTCCATTTGTTTCCATAATGCGAACCTTTAAAGGACAAGTTCACTGTTTATTTTCTGAAATCGGATCAGTTTTCCATTCAGACAGAACAGTCTGACAGTTTTTAGAGAAGACAGAGATCTCAGATTTAGTTGAAAACATTGGTTAGTTTTTCTTTTAAAAACTCATGTTGGTTCCGTTTAGTTAAATTCTATTGGACTGTTCTTGTTCTTATTTTTTTATTTTTTATTTTTTTTTAAATTGTCGGACAGTTCCGACACCCAAACAGATGTTTTCATGGTACATGAACAGAACCATGGTCCAGTTTGATCCAGACCAAGACCACCTGTGAACCCACTGTTTGGTCCACGTCGTGGTCTGGGTCTTAAAATCTAGAACCTGTGACAGAACCGTTGAATGGAGTCATGAAGGTGGAGTCAGTGACGTTTACATGAGAATATGGATATAAAATCAGTTCTGTCTGATCAGATCTGCTCATTTGCACAGATCCTGTTTGTGTTTGACCTGATCTGGGGTCCTGGTCTGACCTTTGACCCCATCTAAACAGTCGTAGAAGTTCAGACTTTAACACAGTCACTCATCAACGTCTGAATGAAACTAAATGTTGATTCAGTTCAGAACAAAACGCTGATTTCACACACAGTGACGTTCTCTAGAATCCTCTTATTAACTTTGACTAAAACACTTAATGAAAGTGGACAGAACGTTCCTTTAACGGCTGAAAACAGTGAACTTACCCTTTAATGTGTCCACGGACGTCGCGGTGCCGTTGTCAGACAACACTGGGACACGCCCACTTTCTACTGAGTCATCAGTTGCTATAGTGATAGTGTTTTCTGTGTGTGCTGCGTTCATATACTTGTGTCAGTGGGAAATTGAAAACAAACTGTTCGTCATCGTCAGACTCTACGTTTCCTGAAGCTTTGAATCTGAAGGAAAAACGAAATATGTGAAAGAATGTTTTTCAGTTATTTGTAAATAAAGATTTTTCACAATGAGACGAGTTTATCTGTAGAGGAACCAGTTCCTGACACATGAAGTGTTCATGACATTTGTCCCTTTTCCATCGGACATCTGAGCTAAACTTTACCCATATTTACTAAAAACAGAAGTGTGGAATGTGGGCCGTGGACTGAATATGTGAGATGTAAAATTTAATGAATCTGAGTCATTTTGGTTCCAGTTGATGGTTGGACCAGTGGAGGAGATCAGAGTCTGTGTCAGAGAGGAACGACTACAGAGGTAACGTCAGCAGTGGTTTATCGGCAGAGTCAGACTGGGGTTTGACCTCAGGGTCAAATGTACACACACACACACAGACTGATAGAAAATACACACACGTGTATGTATTTCTTCGGTCTTTCTTGTGTGTGTGTGTGTGTGTATATATATGTATATATACATATATATATATATATATACACACATATACATACAGGATGGGGAAGCCAAATGTACACTGAACATTTAGTTGTTTTTTCTCAGCAGACACTACATCAGTTGTTTTGAACCCAAACATATACTGATGTCATAATCATACCTAACACTATTATCCATACCTTTTCACAAACTTTTGCTCATATGAGTAATCAGGAAAGCAAACGTCAAAGAGTGTGTGATTTGCTGAATGCACTCGTCACACCAAAGGAGATTTCAAAAATAGTTGGAGTGTCCATAAAGACTGTTTATAATGGAAAGAAGAGAATGACTATGAGCAAAACTATTACCAGAAAGTCTGGAAGATACTATTAAAGAAGAATGGGAGAAGTTGTCACCCCAATATTTGAGGAACACTTGCGCAAGTTTCAGGAAGCGTGTGAAGGCAGTTATTGAGAAAGAAGGAGGACACATAGAATAAAAACATTTTCTATTATGGACATTTTCTTGTGGCAAATAAATTCTCATGACTTTCAATAAACTAATTGGTCATACACTGTCTTTCAATCCCTGCCTCAAAATATTGTACATTTTGCTTCCCCACCCTGTGTGTGTGTGTGTGTGTGTGTATATATATATATATATATATATATATATATATATATATATAGATATATAATTTTTTTATTTTTTTCCCCCCCATAAATCTTTTAAACAAGTTCAGTTCTGCTCAAAACTATCAAATTTTATTTAAAAAAAAAAGACTAACTCCTCCTTCAGATGGTGGTTGGTTCTGGGGGTGAAGGGTTCAAAGTGTGACGGTTGTTGAATGTTTGGTCTCCAGGAGGCAGGAAATATGAGGACACCAGGGTTAAAGGAACAACTGGACTGGGACTCATTTTGGTGTGAACATTTGAAACTCGTGAGTCCACATGAACCCAGGTTCAGCTGGACCAGATGAACCTGAGTTCAGTGGACCGTTCCAGACCTGGTTCAGTGTCAGATGAAGGAACTCAGTCACACTGAAGGAAAATGGGTTTTATTTACTGAAACCAAACAGATGCAGAGGCTGGAGAACCCGTTCTGTCAAAACCAGGTCTATGGTTCAGAAGGAGCTCAGGTCCATCTGCTGGAGAACAAAGAGTCTAAAAGAGGCGGAGCCACCAAACCTCCCGCCCCCAGAACTGTCCACAGGAAGTCCTGACGCACGCACGTAGAAAAATGGCAAAGCAGCAGCTTTAGCGGTCGCTGTGGTAACAGTCACATGACAACTAGACCGTCAGGTCAACCAGGGCATGTTGTCATGGTAACCTATAGAAAACCAGACCGCACTAGGACCAGTTTCCAAAACCAGGTCCATCAGTTCTGTCCAGACTGGTCCAAACCAGTCTGAACCGATCCAGACTAGTTTGAACAGATCCAGACCAGACCTGTTTGAACTGGTCCAGATGACTATAAATGGGTCCAGACCAGTTTCAACCAGTCTGGACCAGTTTAAACAGACTACATGAGCAGGTCCAGGCCGGTCGGTCCAGGCGGTCTACAGCAGGGGGGTCCAGCGCAGCGTGCCGATGGAGATCAGGGTCTGGCAGGTGTCCGAGTCCAGCCAGACCGACTCCACCAGACTGAAGTGGAGGAAGCCCAGCGCGAAGCCGCAGCCCACGTCCGACAGGTGGTGTTTACCCAGCAGCACCCGGGACACACCCACCAGGAAGGCCCACAGGTAGAGCAGGATCCGCAGGGGCACCTGGGAGGGCGCAGAGACCGTTACCATGACAACAGCATCATCCAGCAGCACACACATATTCAGGACTTGCAGCTGACATCACTGGTCATGTGATTGTTGTTTACACCGCCATGTTGGTAGGCACGCTATCTGGATCCAGAAAGTCACAACTGTTGCTTTTTCTGGTGTTTTTCTTTGGACTGGTGTTTGTGTTTTGTTCTTTGTGAGTCTGTCTGCTGTGATAAAGGCACCACAGATGAGTTTACAGGTTTAATAACAACAGTGATGTGCACACAACTCGTAAAACCAGTGTTCCCAGCTGCAGCCGGCTCACATCAGCCGTACACCTGCAGGCTCCGCCCCAGAACTGGTGAACCAGCCCATATGTTAGCTCTGAAACAGTCCATGAACTGTCTGTGTCCTAAAGCCCCTCCCATCTTCATCATGTGACTGGACCTCATGTGGAAGGCTGTCCCATAGTTAAAGCAGACCGGCACAGACGGGGGGTGGGGGGGGGCGGCAGTGTTGTCTCCAGCTCCACCTGAACTCAGCGGTGTCGCCCGCCATAGCTCCGCCCACTTCCATCTGCCTCACCCAGCTGAGGAAACTCAAAGGGAGCAGGTAGATCCACAAGCACTGTGTCTGTAGGTGATAGTCCAGGGGAAGTCCTCCTGGAGGTTTAAAGGGTCTGCAGCACCGGACCACACGAGGACTACTCTGTTTTTCCACGCCACTAAAACGCAACAGGCACGCAGGCTAACTATACTGAGAAGCTAGGCTAACTATACTGAGAAGCTAGGCTAACTATACTGAGAAGCTAGGCTAACCGCAGTTATAACTGTAAACAGCGGTGGGCAGAACAGAACCAGCGCTGCCCCCAGTGGACCCCAGCGGTCTGTATGCTGAACTGATACTGGTGAAAGAGAAGGAATAAACGGCACACAGGAGTTTAGCAGCTCCAGCCTTTAACACGCTACGAACTCGGCGTGACTTCCTCCTCCAAGACTGAACGTATGCATACATCACATGAAACTCATCTATTGCAACCAACCACAACACATGTGGTTACCATGGTAACACTGCTTAAAGCTGTATGTTATTGTAGTTCTACAGAGGAGAAAGAGAAACATCACCAACAGTGGACAACTGTACGATCCAAGGAAAGCTCGCCTACCAATATGGCGTCATAAACAGAAAACCACGTGATCATGTGACATGTGCAAAACCTGAATTAAACTGAACGATGACCGACCGCCAGGACCAGGTGGTTCAGCAGGAACTTGGACACCATGACGGCGCGGCTGGCGTGGGCGGCCGGAAACGAGTACGTATCCATGGCAATGTAGTCCAGGAACCCCGGGGGGAAATCCCACGGTCCTTTGCGTTTGACCAACTTCTGCATCCCAGCGACGGTCATCACATCCAGGATGAGAGCTGCAAAGAGACGACAGCCAATCAGAACGCAGAAGCGGACTGAAGTGGACTTGAACCAGATCATGTGAGTGTCAGTCTAACCAGGACCAGAGGGTTCAGAGAAGACCAAAGGATTTATATTTGACCTCACATTTATTCAGTGTCTTTGAAAAATCTTCCAGTATCTTCTTTGACCTGGAACATCCAGGTCCAGATGTTTAAAAAAGGACTTAGAACTCCACAAAATATACCCTTAGACCATGTGGTCTGATGTGGACTCATGCGGTCTGATGTGGTCTGATGTGGACTCATGCGGTCTGATGTGGACTCATGCAGTCTGATGTGGACTCATGTGGATTCATGTGGTCTGATGTGGACTCATGCGGTCTGATACAGACTCATGCAGTCTGATACAGACTCATGCAGTCTGATGTGGACTCATACGGTCTGATGTGGACTCATACGGTCTGATGTGGACTCATGCGGTCTGATACAGACTCATGCGGTCTGATGTGGACTCATGCGGTCTGATACAGACTCATGCGGTCTGATGTGGACTCATGCGGTCTGATACAGACTCATGCAGTCTGATGTGGACTCATACGGTCTGATGTGGACTCATGCGGTCTGATACAGACTCATGCAGTCTGATGTGGACTCATACGGTCTGATGTGGACTCATACGGTCTGATGTGGACTCACCCAGGAGCAGGTTTAGGAGTACTTCCTGTCCGGCCAGCGTGTTGCTCTTCCACAGACAGAGGAGGGTCCCACAGACCCATGGGAGGGCATGTCCAGTCAGGGCCAGCAGGGTGACCAGGGGGCGTATGGGGGCCCCGGGGCCGTGGGCGCCCACGCAGACCCCCAGCCGCTTGGACAGACTGATGTCGATGGCCAACAGGGAGCTGATGGCGATGCCCCGGAAGGACGGGTTCAGCTGCATGCAGTCCTGCTCCGGGTACTTGGACGCCTCCTTCTGCCCGCCTTCGGCTCCACCCCCCTCAGAGGAGTCCCGGGACCCCCTGAGACCAGATACAGGAGACCACGACTTTAGAGACCTGAGGTACTTGACTGGACTTTAGATCCAGTATCTCCTGCTGCCTTCAAGTGCCATGGGAATTATGGGAAATACAAGTTACGAACTCTAAAATTACACATTTACAAGAATGAATAAGCACGTCCATAAACGGTCTGACCCCCGGTAGCGGATCCATAAACGGTCTCAGACATTTTCCATTTCACTACGTCAACAAAAGCATGTGAACGCAACACACTTTTGAATTCACAAGTGGAAATGTTCATCTTCTGAACAGCACCTGAAGGCAGCATTAGAGCAGCTGACCCTGGCCCTATTGACCTCCTGACCCCACGGACCTCCTGACCCTGCTGACCTCCCGACCCCGTTGACCTCCTGACCCTGTTGACCTTCTGACCCCACTGACCCCACGGACCTCCTGACCCCACGGACCTCCTGACCCTGTTGACCTTCTGATCCCATTGACCTCCTGACCCCACGGACCTCCTGACCCTGTTGACCTTCTGACCCCACGGACCTCCTGACCTCGTTGACCTTCTGATCCCATTGACCTCCTGACCCCACGGACCTCCTGACCCCATTCCATCCATCCATTATCAGTCTGTGGTGTGGGTTTGGGGTCAGTGGGTCGTCACACACAGATGCTGTGTTCAAGTACTCATGTAAAAGTCACTGTCATAGAAGGTTCATGTGTCAGTAATAATCAACACATCTGCTTTGATTGGAGTTTCCTCTGCTTTCTATCTGCATGACCAGGTCCTGATCCCAGACCATGACCAGGTCCTGATCCCAGACCATGACCAGGTCCTGATCCCAGACCATGACCAGGTCCTGATCCCAGACCATGACAAGGTCCTGATCCCAGACTATATCCAGGTCCTGATCCCAGACCATGACCAGGTCCTGATCCCAGACCATGACCAGGTCCTGATCCCAGACTATATCCAGGTCCTGATCCCAGACCTGGGTGGGTTCTCCCCTGGAGTCCTGAGCCCTTTACTCCCAACAGGTTAAAGAGTGTGGACCTTTAAAGTGGACTGGTCTGAACCAGGGCCAGGATCATGTTCCTGCAGATATAAACAGCTGGTGGGCGGAGCTCCTACCTCGCAGCGGCGGCGTCCTCCTGCTGACTGTGCTGTTTGTGGACGGGGCGCCTCGGACCCCCCCCCGCCTGCTGCCTGCAGGGCGGCTGGTTCAGGGACAGGAACTCAGGCCGGTTCAGGACATTGTTCCGGTCCCTGATGCGACTCCGGGCCTGGTTGCCCGGCATAATGGCGGCGGGTCTGGTGGGGTCCGGTAGGGTCCGGTGGGGTCCAGTGGGCGGTGCTGGTTCTGAGGCGGCGCTGCAGGACTGACTGCGACACAGCAGGTCTGAGACTCTGAGGGACTCTGCTATTAATAGAACTGTTGGCCTTCTTCTACTGTCAGCTGTTCAGAGGGCTGGAAACACACACACACACACACACACACACATATATACACACACACTTATATTAAAGGAACACTCCGCCCACGTCATGGCCCTGCTGCTCAGGTGTGAAGTGGGCGGAGCCTGTGCAGTACCTGCTCACAGACAGCTGATGTGTTCATGACAGGTTTGTAGTGACTAAACTGGTGGGTGGTCAGACGGGGGCGCTGTAGTAAAGCATCCTGTGACATCACTGTGTCAAACATCATACTTTAACCCTTTAACCCCTGATGTGTCTGCGCTGACCCCCCCCAGAATGGGGGATCAAACACAGAGCAGTGAATGAGACTGACTAACTCTAAGAATAGACGGTTTGGGCTTTTTGTTTTGTTTTTACACCATTTTCCTTGTGGGTTTTTTTTTTTTTTTTTTTTTGGTTTTTTTTTGGGGGGGGGGTTTGGGGGGGGTTTCCTGTTGTCTCCAGTGTTGTGGTGATTTTTCGTTATTTTTTTTATTTTTTTTTACTGTTTTTTCTGAGTTTTGTCTGTGGAACTGTTTTATGGAGTGTCAAAAAACAGCTGGACGGATTTAGAAAAAAAGAACCCAAAACACAAACTACTGGGACCAAATTCCAATCCTTGTTGTTCAGTTTGTTCCAGTCACAGCTGATGTTCAACATCCTGAATCTGTAACTGATGTTCATTCTACTGCCTTGTTTAATCCAAACCTGTCAAACTTCAGTTCCTCTCTTTGTCTTTTTCTGTTCCTCCACCTGTTTTGACCCTAAACACACAGGAAAACAAAACCGCTGAAGAAAAGGAACACAAGGACGTATAGTTTTGTTTGGTCATGAACTTTTCTCCATAAATACAAATGTTGTAGATTCTAAAAGCAACATATTTAAAAGGTGACACTCATTTATACTGAAATAGCAAACTGTACTTAGCTCACTGGCTGATGTTAGCGTAAGTATTTAATACATTTTATGTTTTATAACTACTAAGACCTAATTTAGTGTGTATAATAATTAATAAGTAATATTATCATGAATAGGTTTTAAGGTACAAAAGTATTAATGCATTAGATTTAATGACAAAGATAAAGATCAACTGTAATGAAGGCGGAACCTCTGTTATTGTGTTTCTACCCGGACATGACAGGGGACACCGTTGCCATTGGTTACAGCTGGAGGCTATCGGTGCTAACAGCTGTTCAGCTTCCAACACGCACGGAGAGAGACACCGGGAAACTTTACAAACACATTTTTGATTGAAGTCATCCGGTTCCATTCTGCTGTGGCCGCCGAAGGGCTGCGGTGTTGAGCTAACGGAGCTAACAGGGCTAACGGAGCTAACAGGGCTAACGGAGCTAACCGGGCTAACGGAGCTAACCGGGCTAACGTTGCAGGGGGATTATGTGTAAACCGTGTGATCTCCGTCCTGCGGTACTCAGCAGTTTACCGGCCGTTTGCTCCTCTGTGTGACCGGATGACTCCGGTCATTTACCGACAGGACTGAAACAGCTGATGGATGTAGATGAACCAACAGCGACAGAAGATCCAAACTGAGTTCAACCTGGTCCAGGTAGGACTGACTCCAAACCGGATCTCCATCAGCTGATGGTCTGAAGCACCATCTAGTGCACATGGGACCAGGTCCAGACTGGTCCCATGTGGACTCTGATCTCTACTCGGAAGTTCAGACATTTGTCGTATTTTCATGATGTTAGAACACGATTAATCGATTAAATTTGATCGGCCGTTGAGCCTTTAGACAAATGAAAGTCGAATATTTTCTACTAGAAGTGACTAGAGTGCTCTGCTGTGGGTTTAACTCCATAAATTAAGTGTCCAGTACTGTTTGAATGTTGAACTCTTTAGAAAAACTCAACATTTGACCATGTTTGTACCATTTTCACATCCAAAGAGGAATTCGATGCGAACTGGACTCAGAACACTCAGGGCTGATGGGACCTGTTCTCTGCAGACTGGGACCAGTCAGAACGCAGCTGGTGTTTGAAGATGACTGACCCAGACCCAGTCCACCTCTGGACCCTGAGGACCCCATCTGCAGCATGGCAGAGCCTGACCCCCCTGCAGTAGAGGAGGCTGATCCCAGACCCAGTCCTGGACGCGGCCATGGTCCTGACCCCCGTGGCCCCGGTGCCCGGCCCCCCCTGGCGCAGAAGGCCCTGTCGGAGGCGTACGTGCGTCTGCGGTTCCGGGATACGTCCCTGCTGATCTGGCAGCAGCAGCAGCTGCAGCTGCAGACGGCGCCTCCATCCACGTATCTGAGCCGGAGCCAGTCCGCCTGGCACTGCACCAACGGGAACCAGGCCGTCCTGATCCGAGACAAGAGGGCCCTGGAGGACTCCGAGGGCCGGTCCAGGATCTGCAGCCTCATGTAGGACCTGATTGGGTCATGGTTGAGACCTGAGACGGGACCGGTCCAACCCCGTCAGACTGGACCGCATATGTTTGGACTGGACTTGTTTTGATGTGGTTCAGACCAGGACTGTCGAAGTCCTGTTGGTTCAGGGGCCACATTCAGCCCGGTTTGATCTAAAGTGGGTCGGACCAGCACCATAATGACACAACAGCCCATAAATAATGAAAACTCCAAATGTTTGTCTTTGTTTTAGGGCAAAAAAATCACATTAAATTATGAAAATATTTTCATTTTTAAACTATCCCAAAAAAAAAAAAAAAGTGAATAACCTGAAAAAACTGGAAATCCTTTTTTTTTTTTTTTTTTTTTAAAGTGCAATCATAATAATGTTCTCCCTCAAAGTATCATGGTAACACGTGCATGATGGATCAGATCCACAAAGGCACAGAAATATTTAGAAACTGGCAGAATATTGGTACAATTGCACCTAATTTTCTTTCAAAATTTCAGATTCACATTTTTTTGTTAAAGGCTCATTTGTTAATGTAAATATTATCGTAATAAGGATCAGCAAAAATAAGCTTTTGCTTCTGGTCTGTTCCTTTTTTGTTTTTTATGTTTATTATTGTACTATGTACAAACCAAAATAAACCATTCAGTCATTCATTCATAGTTCACTGTTTTTTACACTAAAACGTGTCGTTGTGATAATTTCTAGGTTGTTCTGTTATTCTTCAGATCCTTTTGGTCTGTATGTGGAACCTGAACTAAAACCTGTTCTTCATCCTTGATCGTTCATATTTTCTGTGTAATTTTTGCACTTTTCAAATTCATCCCATGGGTCGGATTGGACCTTTGGTGGGCCAGTTTTGGTCCACGGGCCGTATGTTTGACAGCCCTGGTTTAGATGTTTAAGTCCATTCTGCTCCAAACAACAGTTCTCAGATTATTTCATCTGAATTGTTGAGTTTGAGCAGAAAGTGCATCACAGTCCAAATGTTCCCTGAACCTTCACCGGTTTGTGAACTCACAAATGTTTTGGTGCCGATCGGGATCAAGTATTAAACTTTTACAAATGAAAAATGGAACTTAAAGAGTGAAGGAGTGTTTAGCCTTTGAATAAATGAACAGTATTTGAGATGTTTGGAACCAAAGCCTCTGTTCCATCAGGTCCACACGTTCATGGATCTGCAGGTTAACAAAGGACAGTCCAGGTCATCTGTTTCCAGTCCTCTGTCTGTGGTTTGTTTCTAAAAGGAGATCAGCTCTGGGATCCATGAGTCACACAGTGGTGCATTGTGGGACTTGTAGGTCTGAGGATCCAGGAAAACAACATGGATTATTATTGGATGTCAGGATAAGAACATTTCCACCAAACTTACTCCGTCTTATGAACAAACTGAACATATGTTTCTGAATCTTTGAAGAAACTTCATCTGACTGTGGAAACAGTTTGTGAATCTGCTCATATGTGTTTATTATTTTATTGCCTGTTTTTTTTTTTTTTTTTTTTTTTTTTTTTCTTGTTTGAAGTGGAGGCGGTCTCCATGTTTTATCATCATGAATATTGAAGTATTATTATTTTAATGCCTTGACATTTCCTGTTGTCTCTACGAGAAATTGTATTTTTTGCAATAATAATGATAAAATAAAATAAAAGAACGTTTCGAACCCATTCCGGCCCAAAAAGGCGGAAAAGCTGTCTGTTTCCGGTTTGCTTTTCTGCGTTGCCAGGATACGCCGTAGCTCGTGACGTCTTTCCCTAACAACAGTGAAGCACGTCTTAGCAACCGAGGACCGACGAAGACCAATTTAACAACATTTACAGGTAAAAAGTACCGGACACGGAACGGTAACGGGTGGAATTATCAGGAAAAACCGGCTGTTTGGACTGAAAAAGCGCCGGTGAGTTTCCGTTTGTACTATTTAAGAGAAATTCAAAGTAAAAGTTCCGTTTGTTTACAGTCATGAGTAGAAAAGGATTTAAAACAGTCAACAGGTTAGAGAAGACTGACAGCCGTTTGGATGAACTTTAACCACAGGAAAGAATGAGGTTTAGAGTTGAACTCATTTTCTGTCATTGGTTCAGTGTCAAAAATAAATAAATAAATAAATAAATAAATACTGGTTGGTTGGTCTACTCTATGGAAATACAGCTTGTGTGTGTGTGTGTGTATGTGTGTGTGTGTGTGTGTGTGTTTTGTGCATCAGAACAGTTAAAGCAGACCTAAAGGATCTACTGTGTAAAATCAACATGACTGAAACTAAAAACTTTATTCTAAATAAAACTGAGGATGAAGAGTTGACTTGTATGCTTTTCTGGAATGGTTGATTTCCATGTTCCATTGGACACATTTAGCTCCGACAGTTTTATTAGATGGAATAAATACAGAATCACCCTGTAGCTCATTTCCCTGTGATGCGTTCATGGTCCTCAGGAATCTGTGACGTGGTCCTGATGGATGAGACGGTGAAACCTGTGAGGGTCCCCCTTCAGATGTCCACCTACGCAGACAGACACCACCTGTTCCACCTGATGGAGGTAAAGGCTCCACCTGGGAGCCTTTAGACCCATGTGTGTCCCCTTAGACCCACCTGGGACCCTTTAGACCCCTGTGTGTCCCATTAGACCCACCTGAGTCCCCTTAGACCCAGGGCTGAGGCTGACCTGTCCATGTGTGTCCCAGATCCTGGTGTCCGGCCTCATCGTCCATCGTCCTGATGATCCCATCTCATGGTTGATCCATTTCCTTCAGAGGAGCCGCATCGACGGTGAGTGTCAAACCCACCACAGACAAACGCTACAGACAAACACCAGGACTGAACCAGGACCACTTCATCTTCTTTTTCTTCTTCTTCTTCTTTTCTCATGAAAGTTGTCCTGCGATCGGTTGATAACAACATGTAATTCATAGACATGGATGACAGACTCAGATGTCCAGGGTTAACCCCAGTTAACCTCAGTTAACCCCAGAGAATCCTAGTTAACCCCAGTTAACCCTGTTAACCCCAGTTAACCCTAGCTAACCTCAGTTAACCCCAGTTAACCCTGCTAACTCAAGTTAACCCTAGTTAACCCCAGTTAACCCTGCTAACTCAAGTTAACCCTAGTTAACCCCAGTTAACCTCGGTTAACCCCAGTTAAACCTAGTTAACCTCAGTTAACCCCAGTTAACCTCAGTTAACCCCAGAGAATCCTAGTTAACCCCAGTTAACCCTGTTAACCCCAGTTAACCCTAGCTAACCTCAGTTAACCCCAGTTAACCCTGCTAACTCTAGTTAACCCTAGTTAACCCCAGTTAACCTCGGTTAACCCCAGTTAACCCTAGTTAACCTCAGTTAACCCCAGTTAACCTTAGTTAACCCCAGTTAACCTTGGTTAACCCCAGTTAACCCTAGTTAACCTCAGTTAACCTCAGTTAACACCAGTTAACCCCAGTTAACCCCAGTTAACCCCAGTTAACCCTAGTTAACCTCAGTTAACCTCAGTTAACCCCAGTTAACCCTAGTTAACCCCAGTTAATCCGAGTTAACCCCAGTTAACCTCAGTTAACCTCAGTTAACCCCAGTTAACCCTAATTAACCCCAGTTAACCCCAGTTAACCCTAGTTAACCTAAGTTAACCCCAGTTAACCCTAGTTAACCTCAGTTAACCCCAGTTAACCCTAGTTAACCCCAGTTAACCTCAGTTAACCCCAGTTAACCCTAATTAACCCCAGTTAACCCCAGTTAACCCTAGTTAACCTCAGTTAACCCCGGTTAACCTCAGTTAACCCCAGTTAACCCTAATTAACCCCAGTTAACCCCAGTTAACCCTAATTAACCCCAGTTAACCCTAATTAACCCCAGTTAACCCCAGTTAACCTTAATTAACCCCAGTTAACCCTAATTAACCCCAGTTAACCCCAGTTAACCCTAGTTAACCTCAGTTAACCCCAGTTAACCCCAGTTAACCTCAGTTAACCCCAGTTAACCCTAATTAACCCCAGTTAACCCCAGTTAACCCTAATTAACCCCAGTTAACCCCAGTTAACCTCAGTTAACCCCAGTTAACCCCAGTTAACCCTAATTAACCCCAGTTAACCCCAGTTAACCCTAGTTAACCCTAGTTAACCCCAGTTAACCTCAGTTAACCCCAGTTAACCCCAGTTAACCCTAATTAACCCCAGTTAACCCTAGTTAACCCCAGTTAACCCCAGTTAACCTCAGTTAACCCCAGTTAACCCCAGTTAACCTCAGTTAACCCCAGTTAACCCTAATTAACCCCAGTTAACCCTAGTTAACCCCAGTTAACCCTAATTAACCCCAGTTAACCCTAGTTAACCCCAGTTAACCTCAGTTAACCCCAGTTAAACCTAATTAACCCCAGTTAACCCCAGTTAACCCTAGTTAACCTCAGTTAACCCCAGTTAACCTCAGTTAACCCCAGTTAACCCTAATTAACCCCAGTTAACCCCAGTTAACCCTAATTAACCCCAGTTAACCCTAATTAACCCCAGTTAACCCTAGTTAACCTCAGTTAACCCCAGTTAACCCCAGTTAACCTCAGTTAACCTCAGTTAACCCCAGTTAACCCTAATTAACCCCAGTTAACCCCAGTTAACCCCAGTTAACCCTAGTTAACCTCAGTTAACCCCAGTTAACCCTAGTTAACCTCAGTTAACCCCAGTTAACCCTAATTAACCCCAGTTAACCCCAGTTAACCCTAGTTAACCCCAGTTAACCCCAGTTAACCCTAGTTAACCTCAGTTAACCTCAGTTAACCCTAGTTAACCCCAGTTAACCTCAGTTAACCCCAGTTAACCCTAGTTAACCCCAGTTAACCCCAGTTAACCCTAGTTAACCTCAGTTAACCCCAGTTAACCCCAGTTAACCCCAGTTAACCCCAGTTAACCTCAGTTAACCCCAGTTAACCCTAGTTAACCTCAGTTAACCCCAGTTAACCCTAATTAACCCCAGTTAACCCTAGTTAACCCCAGTTAACCCTAGTTAACCTCAGTTAACCTCAGTTAACCCTAGTTAACCCCAGTTAACCTCAGTTAACCCTAATTAACCCCAGTTAACCCTAGTTAACCCCAGTTAACCCTAGTTAACCTCAGTTAACCTCAGTTAACCCTAGTTAACCTCAGTTAACCTCAGTTAACCCTAGTTAACCCCAGTTAACCCTAGTTAACCTCAGTTAACCCCAGTTAACCCAGTTAACTCCTCTGTTTGTGTCAGTTCCCAGGGTTCTGCTGCTCGGTCCTCCTGCTGTGGGTAAACACACTGTAGTAAGTACTCACCTGTAGGATTACTACTATACATACACATAGTACTAGTATATTATAGAGTATAGGATTACTAGTATGTAGTATTATCTGTTGTTGTTTTTGTGGCAGTTTTTTTTGTTGTTGTTGTTGTTGTCTCCCAGCTGTCCCTGTGCTGTTTCTTCACTTGTCTTTCTTCTTCGTTGGTGTTTTGGCTCCTCCTCCTTTAGGTCACACAGCTGTGTGCTGAGCTGAGAGCGGTCCATGTGACCATGGACAGTTTACTGACGGGCCAATCAGAGCTGAGCTGTCAGAGTGAGCAGGTAAATGCACACACACACACACACACACACACACACACACACACACACACACACACACACACACACACAGATCATTTCTGTTCCACTATCTAAGGTACGTTGTTGTAATTCCACTGATGGACACTAGATGCTGCTCCAAAACACCCTGGAGGCCGAGGAGCCCATGTGGTGTTTAGTGTCACCAAGGCTCCGCCCACAGCAGATCTGAACGCACAGGTTGGATTTTTAGGTGAAATCTGATTTGTTTGTGTGCTCGTTCATATTCCACATTAAATGTGACTTCTATCAGTTTTGAGTCTGAACTGAATGTGACCCTGAAGTGATCCACATGCACTAAAGAGGTCCTGATGGAATACCAGACCACGCAGACACACACTGTGTTTACAGAAGGAAATCTGGTTTTCCTCCGCTCCGACCAACAACTGGGACGTTTGTTGCATTTCAATGACGGAAAGGTCGGATAAATGTGACCTGGACGTTCAGACTGAAGTCACATTGGAAAATATCAGATCTGGATCAGATTTATGACCATATATAAAAGTGGTCTGAGTCATATTTAGAACCACATATGAAAGTGGTCCCAGGTCAGATTTAGGACCACATATGACAGTGTTCCAGGTCAGATTTAGGACCACATATGAAAGTGGTCCCAGGTCAGATTTAGGACCACATATGACAGTGTTCCAGGTCAGATTTAGGACCACATATGAAAGTGGTCCCAGGTCAGATTTAGGACCACATATAAAAGTGGTCCAGGTCAGATTTAGGACCACATATGACAGTGTTCCAGGTCAGATTTAGGACCACATATAAAAGTGGTCTGAGTCAGATTTAGGACCACATATGAAAGTGGTCCAGGTCAGATTTAGGACCACATATGACAGTGTTCCAGGTCAGATTTAGGACCACATATGAAAGTGGTCCAGGTCAGATTTAGGACCACATATGACAGTGTTCCAGGTCAGATTTAGGACCACATATGAAAGTGGTCTGAGTCATATTTAGGACCACATATGAAAGTGGTCCCAGGTCAGATTTAGGACCACATATGAAAGTGGTCCAGGTCAGATTAGTGCTGTTCAGACTGTGTGTACCAGATTAGATCCAGGTCACATGTGGACACATTTATCTTCATCTTGGTTCTGTTTGGACATGTCTGTGGTCCAGAGGTTCAGGTTTTCTAAAGACCTGACATTTGAACTGTGGAACCAGCACCGTAGAAGCAGCAGGTTCATGTTCTGTGTCGGAGTCCTGAACACTGGACTGGACTCGAAGGTGGTTTTAGACTCATGTCCCGGGTTGTCTTTTTCCAGGACTTTCCTGCTGAGCCACTGGTCAAACGGATCCAACAGAGACTGAGTGAAGTGGACTGTCTGAACCAGGTGAGTCCTACAGAGCACACCTGGGTCTGTCCAGCTGTCACTCAGCCTGTGGATTCAACACAAGGACGGAACTTTTATCACAGAACTCCGTTTACTGGATCAGAACCACATGACGGTGGAAAACTGGGACTAATAAGGAGATTTACAACTGAGTCTGTTTATACGGCTGTTAGGACCACAGGGGAAAACGACAGACTAGTGCTGTCAGAACATTACAGTGTTTAACATGATTAAACACACAGCTGCTGGGGATTAGTTCAGATTCATCACAATTAAACAATAAAACATCAGCTGTTTTAGTTTTTAGTTTCTCCACAAAAGAGGTAATTTACTCCAAATCTGTTCAGTTCTTACGATGAAACAAACCCAAACGTGTCTTTATATAAATTAGTGTAATAGTTCTAATATTCAGCGTGTTCTTAAATGTTTGGTGTGTTTTAGATCCACTGTATCTGTTCAAGAGAACACACATGTAGAAATAATTAGGGGTGTTAGAAAATATCGGTTCTGCAATATATCGCAATATTTCATTTCACAATACTGTATCGATATTAAAAAGTACTGTATGGATATTTTTAGGTGTTTATTCAAATACAGATATGGCAGAGGTTATATTTTATTTATTTTTATTTAACACTATTTTATTAAATAATGGTTATTTGAAGCATCCTAAAAGCACTTTTTACTGTCTGAGGCAGATGGTAGTTCCTTTGGAAACTAGGAGAATTAGAAAAATTTTGTGATATAGCATTAGATCCTGTTCTGATCAAATAAAAGTGTTTAGTATTTGTACATGTTTCTGGTGTAATTCAATTCTTCCAGGAAATATTCTTTTTAAAAAAATAAACAAAAAACATTGATATATATATATCTCAATGTATATATATATATAGCTATTGATGTAAGAACTGAAGTGATTTTGGTTATTATTTAGAAAAACATGGAAAATGGATAGATATCAGCTCTGAAATTAAATTATTATGAGCTATTTTTGTTGTTATCATTTTATTTGTCCAAACAAATGTACCTTTAGTTGGACCAGGCATTAAAATGAACAAGAAATTGAAGAAAACAAGGGGTGGTCTAATAATTTTTTCCGCGACTGTATATACAATAATTAGGGGTGCCAGAAAATATTGGTTCTGCAATATACCGCAATATTTGACCTCACGATACTGTATCGATATCAAAAAGTACTGTATCGATATTTTTAGGCATTTATTCAAATGCAGATACGTATGGCGGAGGTTCATTTTTGTTTTTTGTTTTTCTTTGTTGTTTATATTTTATTCATTTTTATTTAACACTGTTTTATTAAATAATGGTTATTTGAAGCATCCTAAAAGCACTTTGTACTGTCTGAGAGGCAGATGTTGGTTCCTTTGTTGGGATTGAACTAAAATAATGTCATGATGTTAGTTCTGAACTAATGGAAACTGAACATTTGAACAGGATCTGAAACTGGAATGTCTGTAAAACAGAATTTCAGTTTGAACACAGGAACAGTTTGTGATAGAACATTAGATCCTGTTGGGATCGAATAAAGATGTGTTTAGTATTTGTGCAGATTTCTGCTGTAATTCAGTTCTTACAGGAAATAATCATTTTAAAAAAAGAAACAAACAAAAAATTGCCTTTTTAACAGTATCATGATATATCATGATAGATCGTATTGTGATCCTAGTATTGTGATTTGTATCGTATCACCAGATTCTTATGATACACAGCCCAAGAAATAAAACACACTGACTTGTTTGGCTGTAAACACACGTACATGTTTATTATTTCTGGGTTGTTGTCTTCTTATTGGACTTTTATTGGTGTAACTGTGGACCTGTGTTTACCCGTCCTGGTTCACAGGTTCTTCTGTCTTCTGTCTCTGTGTGTGTTTGGACAGACAGACGGAGGGAGGGCGTGTCCACCGCAGACGCTGCCTCTGTGTCACACTCTTCTGTTTTTCACTCCGTGCTCCTCTCATGTCGCGCTGTGATGATAATAATTAGCGCTCTGGTCGGCGTCGTGTCGTACTACGATTCCCAGCAGGCCGAGCAGCGTGCAAGCGCGTCTCCCCAGGGATCAGCTGATCAAAGGGCCGCGGCGCTGTCACTTCGGCGCAGTTTCCTCTGCTGCTCCTCGTTAGCATCACGTCCTGTTTCCTGTCAGTGCTGTTCTCTGATCAGTTTAGAGGAATTAAAGATGCACGACAAACACACGCTCCTGTTCCACCGTCTAATATCAACAACCTGAAGGTCAAAGGTCACTTGTACAGTACAGCAGTCCTGTTCACGTCTAAACCATCTAATATCGACAGCCTAAAGGTCAAAGGTCACACCGTCACACATACAGTATGGTAGTAGGTCGTTTTTGTGCCGTTACATCATTTACATCATTTTCATTGTCATTGTTTTCAGTTGTTTCATCTTTGGAATGCAAAGAACTTCGTCTTCAAATGCATGATGGGAATTGTAGTTTAATGTTTTCATATTTTTAACAGTAAAACGAAGTAAAGATTGGATTAAACCACAGGTGTCAAACATAGGGCCCAAGGTCCAAAACCGGCCCACCAAAGGGTCATGCCCACAGGATGAAAGTTACCAATGTAAACATTAGACTGAACCTACTCAAGGACGTTCAGATCCTTTTGGTTCTGGTTCCACATTCAGACCAATATGATCTGTACTGGGTCAAACCAGTCCAACACTGTCATAATAATCTGTAAATAATGACAGCTACACATGTCTAGATTAGTTTAAGTGCAAAAAAAACCAAAGGGGAAAGTTCCATGTCCCCCCCTCACCCGATCACCACCAAAATTTAATCATTTGTTCCTTGTGCCAGTATCAACATTTCCTGAAATTTTCATCCAAATCTGTCCATAACTTTTTGAGTTATTTTGCGCACAGACAGACAAACCAACGCCGGCAAAAACATAACCTCCTTGGCGGAGGAAACTATCCTTTGACAAAAAATGTGAATAAGCTGAACAAATATGAACAAACTGAACTGTGTGAAGACACGTAAATACAATTTGAACGTCATTCTATTCATGTTTTTAATTCAGTCAAATATGTTGGTTTTGTTTGGTTTTTTTTGTTTATTTTGTTCATGTTTGTCAAAATTTTGTCCATTTTTGTGCATGTTTCATCCTTGTTATTCTTTATCCGACAGTCCGTCCGTCCATCTTCCATCCATCCGTCCCTCCGTCCTGAATGTGGACCTGAACTAACATGTCCTTGGTTAAATGTGGACTTTATTGGACTGTACAGACAGACTGTGTAATGATGGGCTGATTGCTGCTGATCATCCTCCTGTGACTGGAACTAAATAAAACTAGGTCACATGGAGGTCACATGGTCTTCCTCAGTCTTGGTGGCGGCTGCTGAAATGTGCCTGGGGCTAAAAGCACAGTCCTGTCTGCCGTTCTTTGTGGTTTCCTGGCCTGTTTGTTGTGCTTCTTTGTCGTCAGTCGGCGTGTTTGTTGTGTTTGTTGTGTTTGTCGTGCTGCCGGTGCGTCTGGGGACTTCTCAGTGATCAGCAGTAAATCAGCGTTCAGCTTTGGTCTTTCTTCCTCTAAACTCTACAAACAGCCATCTGTTTCTGTCAGCCTGCAGCGTTTAGCTTCAGCGTTTAGCATTTAGCATCACTGTGTGATTAGCAGCCGCTTTCATCTGCTAATGGCTGTTTATGGCCGCAGGCTAACAACACACACACACACACACATACACACAGGACTGTCTGAGTGTGTGTCAGTGAGGAGGGCTGATTGACAGCTCCCATCAGGACCCCGCCTCTTCCTGTCACATTAAATGGTCCACCTGTCTGGGCTGCAGACGCTCTGTCATGTGTTCATCCTGTTTGTTCAAATCCTCCTGGACACATGAACCTCAGACTCAGACTCACTTAACCCTCCACTAGACAGCCCATAATATGCACAGTACACTACTAATGTCACAGTGGTTTATACAGTCTGTTTTTAACTTTGAAAAGAATTAATATATTTCATCAACTGGATTCATAAACAAAAATACCAAATACTCAGTAACTGTCGTATTTTAACCCTTTAAATGACACGTTTGTACGACAGCGTTTTAGGACCCCAAAAGAAAATAAAAACACTGTCACTGACTGACTGATCGATTGATTGATTTATTGATTGATTTGGTTGATTCCAGGGCTGGGTGTTGGAAGGCATCCCTCAGACTCGTCTTCAGGCTCTGAGTTTACAACAGGCTGGAGTGTTCCCTGAACACGTCGGTAAGAACACATTCTATTACGGTTCTACAAGAGAACCTAATGAACAGAATGAATGAATAACTGTTCTGTGTTCTGTTGTGTTCTGTGTTCTATTGTGTTCTATGGTGGAGTTCTTCTGGAGGCTCCTGATGATGTTCTGATGGACAGGAGTCGGGGGAGGCTGGTGGATCCTCTGACAGGAGGTGAGTCCTCTTCAGTCCACCAGGTCTGGACCAAGTGGACCAGATCAGGACATAACGGGTTGGTTTGGACATGACCTCATTAACAGGTTCATCAGCTTATTATGTTGATGGGTTACTTAACAACAACAACAATAACTATAATAATAATAATAATAATAATAATAATTATCCGTACTTATTTCCAGGTGTAGTATCCTGTTCCTTCAGTGCGATCATGCTCAGTCATCTATAGACTTGAGCTGTAAAACATGTGACCTGTCCTTAACCAATCGTGAGTCTCATCCTGTGTAGACATCTACCATCACACCTTCATCCTGCCGTCTGACCAGACTGTCGCTCAGCGTCTGGAGAAGGGGCGGAGTCTTTCAGAGGCACAGTTATTGGTCCACCTGCACCGTTACCGCCGTGAGGTGGCAGGTCTGAGCTCCGCCTACAAAGACGTCCTGAAGGTCATCAACAGTGACCAACCGCAGGCTGACGTCTACCAGCAAGGTACAGACGCAAAGCATCATGGGATTGACCTCAGTTCAGTTATTCTGTCAGCATCGCAGTTGGATGTCCATGCCCACATGTCCACGTGTCCATGTCTACATGTCCACGTCCACATGTTCACATGTTTGTGTCCACTTAGTGCTGTCTTTTGTCCGGACTCGTCATCGCTCCAGAACTCCCAGAATCCTCCTGTTGGGTCCACCGGGGTCAGGGAAGAGTCACCTGGCAAGACAGTTGTCTGAGAAATACAAGATGGTGGACGGTAAACGCACACGGACTGGAACACGTCCAACACTAAACAGGTCCAGTTATAAAGTGTTGAATGAATGAGTCAGATGAAGGTTCTGGTGTTGTTTCTGGTTCTGTTGTGTTTGGCTCAGTTTGCTGTGGTCGGTTGTTGAGGTCTGCAGCTGCTCAGAGTTCTGCTGTTGGAGACCAGGTCCGACCGTATGTGGAGGACGGACGACCAGGTGAATGGAACACACATATGTCTGATGGTGGTGTTGTTGTTGTTGTTGTTGTTGTTGACTCTGTTTGTGCTCAGTTCCAGACTCGGTGGTTCTGCAGATTCTTCAGGACCGTCTGAGCAGAGTGGACTGCAGCTGCAGAGGATGGGTCCTCCATGGGTTCCCCTCTGACCTGCAACAGGCCAGGGGTCTGCAGGAGACCCAGCACCAGCCCAACAGGTACCGCCCCCTGCAACAAGGCATCATGGGAGGGAGTCCTTGTTTGTTGGACAGTTTGTCTCCTCGTCCTCAGGGTTTACATGGTGTACCTGAATGCACCACTCGGTCCTTGTTTGTTGGACAGTTTGTCTCCTCGTCCTCAGGGTTTACATGGTGTACCTGAATGCACCACTCAGTCCTTGTTTGTTGGACAGTTTGTCTCCTCGTCCTCAGGGTCTTCTTCCTGGAGCTGACAGATGATGTCTGTGTGGACAGACTCAGCCTCAGATCCACAGACCCCGTCACCGGACACAGGTCAGGCGAGACCGGTACACCTGGTAACCACGGCAACAGGCACCAGGGCCACCATGGCTCCGACCCACCGTGTCTTCTCCTCCCGCAGGTTCCACGCTGTGACTCGACCGGCGCCGAGCACCGATGTCCACGAGCGCCTGCAGACCCACCCGGCGGACCGCAGAGGGGCCGTGACCCTCAGGTTGAACCAGTACCGGGCTAACGACCCAGGACTGAAGGTGACGGGACAACAGGCACCATGATGCTACCGCTACCCATGATGCAACACTCTGTAGATACTGCATCTGCACTCACAATGAGTCCATTTAATGTCAAAGTTTGGATTTAGTGATTTTATAAGTTGAGGTAAATCTGTTTCAAAGTGCTTTAAGGTGAAAAAAACTGAAACAAAACTAAAGAACAGAAACAGAAAACTCAGGTTACACATGATAAAGTGAATTTACAAATAAAAACAGGATTAGCTCTGAGCTGAAGTTCTGGATGAAGGTGATAAGAATAAATAAATACATACACACATACATACATACATACACACATACATACATACATACATACACACATACATAAATAAATAAATAAATAAAGGCCTGACATCCAGAAGACAAAACAGGACAGAACCTTTAGTGTTTGGATCGTCTGTTCTGATTGGTTCCAGTCACTGCAGGTGTGTGTTCATATGACACAACCACAGGATGGAAAAACCGTCACAATAAAAGCCTGTTTACACTGAACGCTTTTAACGAACAGGAGACGATGAAACTAGTGTCCACTGGAATATATGAAACCAGAACCAGGTTTAGAAAAGTCCTGGCTTTGGTCTAGACTTGGTTCCTTCTGCACAAATAGAGAGAGTTTATACGATGTGTGTGTGTTTTTTCAGTCTGTGTATCCGGATGCAGTTCATATCGACGCTGATCAGGATCCTCACTCTGTGTTCGAGGCTGTGGAGAGCAGATTAACAACTGACTGATCACATGGAAACACCTGGAAACACCTGGGAAAAAAAAACAAAAACCTGAAAACCAAGGCATCACTGACTCACCTGAATACAACCTGAGCTCCTCTCCCATCGCTGGAGTTTGTTCTGAATTCAGTGAAACACATAAAATCAGTTCCAAACCCAAACCGAACCTGTGGTGACTTTTGTGTTCACATCAGCACAACGACGTTTCAACCAGTTTGGACTGAAAATGTTGAGTTTCATCTTTTAGTTTTAATCGTGTGTGTTTTTACTGTCAAACACCTTCACCTCCACCGTTCTGGACTGAAAATGGACTTTCACCTCTTTGTTTTATTCTCTTTGGCAAGAAACACAAGCTAACATTAGCTAGTGAGCTAACAGATAACAATATTACATATTTAACTCCCAACAGCTAAAGTTAGCTAGTGTGCTAACAGCAGCTAACATTTGAAAGTAGAAAAGTTCATAAACATATTAAATGATCTCGTACTCTTTCATTCTTCATTAGTGTCACATTAGATGGTGTTTACAAAAGGAAAATGTATATTTATTTAGTTAGAGATAATGTGGCTCTATCGGAACCAATAAGAAACAGATCATTAGGGACTGAGCTGAGAGGGCAGGTCCGCTCACTCAGTGAGCGAAAAAACATAAATAATAAATAAATAAATATATGTATATATACATATGTGTGTGTGTGTGTGTGTGTGTGTGTGCGTGTAATATCTATCTATCTATCTATCTATCTATCTATCTATCTATCTGTTTATATGTTACAAACATATGTATATATTCTTATTTAAGTGGTGATTTCTCATAGACTGCGAGGGAAGCTTGGCTTCCCCTAAAATTACTCACTTTAAATGGTTAAATCTGTTTGGTTGTGTTGACATTTCATTGACTACAAATGTGTTCAAACGCGTTCATCTCACAGACGAGTTTGTTCAGATTCAGCTTTATCACAAATCAACAGACTCGATGTTGTTCATGTTCTTGATGTTGAATTCTGACAAAAAAACCAAAGAACCTATGTGCAAAAATTAGTAATAAAATAAAATTGAAGTAATTCATAATCGTGCCTTCATTGTAAACGATTATAAACATAATGTGTATGATAACAGAAGTATACACTGACTTAAACAGCTGATTCATATCAAAAACCCTCGGCCTGACTTATGAACATCTTCCAAATATTGACTGTCACTGATACGTTGATTTGCAAAATGTAAAATGTTTGAGACTGTGATTTAATTCTGGAATTGGTTTGTGCAGTAGATGTATAAAGGAATCCCAGATTTATGTAAAACAGTATACAGTGGAAAAGAATGAATGTAAATGAGCCATAAGTCTAAGACAAATAAATATACAATGAGGAATAATTTAAACTGTTAAGATACTTAGCATGTTTCAGATCATGTGAGTTGAGTTTAATAGTGAATAATAAAAAAATGTGGATGACAGAATTCACGAAGTGGGAAAAGTGGAATAAATATTTGTCATACTGAGGCTTGATTATGATTTATTTAAGAGAGAACATGACAAGGAAGTGTAAAGGGTGCAGTTAAAGTTTATTATATAGCTATTTTCATTTATCTATTTATTTTTTATTTTATTTTGTTTGTGTGTGTGTGTGTGTGTATAATTTGGCACCGCCTCCATACCGTCTCAACTTAGTCCTTCCCAGTTTAAAAACTAGGACACCAGGGAACATGGAATTCGAAAAAACCCACCATTACTCATAGGCATGTAAGACCGCGCAAGCACCGGAATGTGTACTGTTATTAACTGAGGATTATGTGGATAATTGAACACCTTGCTTTCCCAGCTCAGCATGGATGTGCTCCAGGCGTCCACCTTCTGGAATCGGTGTCTTGTGAACTGATCACCTTACTGGACGGCACAAAGAACGCTATTTGGAGAAGCTAGCGATACCAAGGCTAGCTACTAACCCATACCTTCTGCCTCCTGATGTGTTTACGGATCTAAGCAAAGTCCTCCAGTCTACTGGAGTTTAAAGCACACGATCTGTTCCATTCTGTTCTAAATGCAGTGTCCCCATCCACAGGTGCAGGTCTAAAGCAGACTACAGTCTACTGAACCAACACTGTGTAATACTGTTAGTGTGTGTCCTCAGTATCCTACAGTATTAGCTCTGCTGTTGAAGTGTCTGTCTTTGTACTGTCTACACAGTCATATGAACAGTTCCACCACTAGAACAGATGGAACAGCATCAGGACAAGAACAGGAGGACATAGAACAGAGTGGAGCTGGTCCAAAGGCAGACACTCCAACAGCAGAGCTGATACTGAAGGGACTGATGACACACACTGGAACACAGTGGATCATAGGAGTTAACCCAGTCTACCACCGAGTACAGGTGGGTAATCCTAGTACAGGTGGGTAATCCTAGTACAGGTGGGTAATCCTAGTACAGGTGGGTAATCCTAGTACAGATGGGTAATCCTAGTGCAGGTGGGTAATCCTAGTACAGGTGGGTAATCCTAGTGCAGGTGGGTAATCCTAGTACAGGTGGGTAATCCTAGTACAGATGGGTAATCCTAGTGCAGGTGGGTAATCCTAGTACAGGTGGGTAATCCTAGTGCAGGTGGGTAATCCTAGTGCAGGTGGTTAATCCCAGCTCCATAGAGTAAAAATCCTGCCATGAATTGGTTCGACCTGTTCACTTGACACAGGTGATTCCATTAATTATCCCTTCATCTACCTGGAGGAGGAGCTGTGCTCATCAAACTGGGCTGGTTCAGTGAGTGGTTGGAACAAATACATGGCAGGACTTTTACTCTATGGAGCTGGGATTACCCACCTCTGCCACCTAGCTAGCATTAGGTGGAGCTAATGCTAATGCTGCGGACCCAAACAGAGCCTGTTCTATCTGTAATATCAAGTCCATCAGATCCAGGCTCTGTCTGGAACCAGCTGAAACCATGGATGGAACTGTTGTGTGTGACCACTGGATGTGGAAAGCAGGTTAAAAAATGAGAACGTTCAGATCAAATTCAATATTAGCCGGTTAGCTGTCCAGTGTCCATTCCGGCACGAATGTAGGACGTTTCGGCCTAGGACGTTTCGGACTGCACTTTTTGCAGAGTAGGACTTTTCGGACAAATCATATTTTCAAAAACAACCACCATAAATGTATGTTTATTTGCATATAATTGTATTATTCACTCGATCACATATTAAAATTGTATACAATATACTCAAATTAAAGTATCAAAATTATACAAATTACATTGCAAGTATATAACCTCACATTATTTGAAAGACTCCAAAATAAGATCTCATAACACTGAGCACATCATACAGATAAGCAAATCACCAAAGTGTGGCCAGAAAATTCTCACCTCAGCTGTTAACACAGTGAGCACATCATAGAGATGCATAAGCACTGTCACTGGAGTCCTACTACAAGATGAACGTGGGGTCCGACCTAAGAAGACAACAAAGAAGGCCTACCAGGAACTTCAATCAAGGCTGCAGCATCTCTGTAAGGATAGAGCTTCTGGCACTAAATCCATTCCAGAACTCCTTCGGGTGTCAGTCACAACTTGAGAGGAGGAAGGCCCAATGTGTAAAATGCTCAATTTGTGTAATTTTAAATTTGAGTGTATTGTATACATTTGTAATGTGTGATCATGTGTAAAATTCTTATGGACTCTTTCAAATAATGTGAGGTTATAGCCTTGCAATGTAATTTGTATAATTTTGATACTTTAATTTGAGTATATTGTATACATTTTTAATATGTGATCAAGTGAATAATAAAATTATATGCAAATAAACATAAATTTATGGTGTTTGTTTTTGAAAATATGATTTGTCCGAAAGTCCTACTCTGCAAAAAGTGCAGTCCGAAACGTCCAAGTCCGAAACGTCCAAGTCCGAAACGTCCGTCCACCTTCCGGCACTTCCGCCGTCCGTCATGGCGCACGATTGCGACGCAATCAGAGCGTTTCGTAACGTGCAAAGGGTCAGTAGGTTATACGGCACAGAACGTGTGTTCTGATTGGTCAGAGCTCCGATCAGCTTTTGGATAGAAACTGTGAAGGACGAGACGACGCGCCATCTTGTCTCTAACCTCAGGCAGAGGGTGAGTACGGGTTTATTTAAGAATGTGTGGGAAATGGCGACGGGAATGAACGCGGACTGTGTGCTAACGCTAGCCCTTTGTTGTGTACAAACATTTTTCGCTGAAGCTGATTTGCTGGCTTTGATGAGACTGAGGAATTTTGTATTTGAGATGACTTGTTTTTGATTAGTTTGACGGATTTCTTGCGTGTTATTGGCGTTTAATGTGGAGTTTCACCAGTGGGTTCAGGGGCGTGTCTGCTTAGACACAGGCCGAGCTGTGAGCAGAGCTGGGCAAAGTCCGTTTGATCGGTTTTATTTGAATTCTGTGGAGTCCAGTAATAGTGGACTAGACTGACATTTCAGAACAGAACCGGTGTGGCAGACTGCGGTGAAACCAGCGAGTGTTTTTCTTGTGCAACTCATTCGACAGTTCCGGTAGATGAGCTGCATGGAGCCTTTCTGGAACAGCAAAGGAAGGGCGCATTTCTGCTGTGTTAAAGACGGAGACGGGCGGAGGGTTGGTTGGTTGGTTGGTTGGTTTGTTTTCCAAAACTTTATTTACATAAAGTCGTATACAAATAGAACAACAGAACATGGAGAAAAAACCATACATGCTCGAGGTAAGGCAAGAAAAAATTAAATATAAATAAATGCATATATAGGTAAGTAAATAAAATAAAAGTAAAATAATTATATATATACATTAGGGTTGCAAATTATCTATTAATTAATTGATAAGTGGCGATTTTCCTGAGAACCTTAATTTCTTTTTCAATACGGTCTATAAGAATAAAAAGTAAATATTGATTATACACTCCATGAAAAAATCATGTCATGTTCCTTAATGATTGATTTATTGAACCATTGGATACAGTCAGTGTTTCCTGTGGAATTCATCTGTTGGTGTGGCAGTGTGGAACGGGGGGGTGCATGTGTGTGCGTTTCGTTGGGGGGGGGTTCGTACGTGCGCAGTACGGCCAGGGGATGCGTGCATGATGGTTGGTAACCGCGCGTGCGTGCGTGCGTCACTTTCCGTCCTACTTCTGGGGGTACAGTTCAGTCCGTGCCCCCGCAGAAGTGACAGTGAAACTTTTCACTGACTGTGGACTAGTCCAACCTCCAGGGAAAACACTCCGACACTGACCCTGCATTTGTGCGTGTATTTATTCATACACACACACACACACACAGTCAGTCTGTGTTTGTCCATCGTGTCCATACAGACATTTGAACTCGTCAACACCATGATCCAGTTCAGTGAGCGGCTATCCCAGCCACAGTGGACACACCGTCTGCCTTCGGACAGGTGTGGACGGGCGGAAAAGAGCAGTTAACCGACAATTAATTTAATCGAGTAAATTCTTATCGACAATTAATTGTTTGTCGATTAATTGTTTACATCCCAAATAAATAAATAAATAAAACTTAAATTCATTACGTAAGGCTTTCATTTTCACAGCTTTAGTGTTAGTGCAGAAGTCAAGGGTATCCAAGTAGGATTTTAAGTAAGATTGAAAGACTACAAAGCTGCGTTTGTGTTCGGCAAATTTGCTTGTATGCATATGAAATTTTGCTAATAATGAAATAAGATTAAGAATAAACAATTTCTTAACTGGCAAATCTTTAATTAAAAAAAACAAATAAAATATTTTCAATTTTGAAGTTTAAAGAAATATCCAGTTTTCTATTTAAATAAAGGCTGATATCGCACCAAAAAATTTGACTGAAGACACATTCCCAAAACAAACGAGTTAATGTTTCATCTGTATTGTGACAAAAAGAGCAAAGAGGGTCGACATTGATCTTATACTTAATCAGAGCTGAATTCGTTGGATAACACCTGTGCAACAGTTTGAGATACCTCTCTCACCTTGTAATGTATGTTTTATTCAAAGCGCTAATCTCTTAAATTTTGATAAAAAATGAGTACTTATCAAAAGCAGGTGTAGAAATGAGAAAAAAGTGTTTTTCTAAGGGCACCTAAACCACCAAAGTTTTTTTCCAACTCCCTCTGAGAGCAGCTGGTACATGTCACACATGTGCTTTGACAACTCGGTGTTGACACAGGCCAATGACATTCATTTTGTCTTCTGTTTATGTAGTTATACTTTTCTTTTTTCTTTTGTTCAGACATGGTATAGTTTTTAGATGTTACCTGCTTGACAGTCTCCACTGTGACTCCAGTCTTCCTCAGAAGCGTCATCTGACGTGCTGCTGACGTGTCATTTATCAGCCGGTCGGCTCCACGGACCAATTGGAGCCCGTCGAGCCGACCTCACCTCCTCCGCCTTGGGTGGTCTGTGGAGGAGGGAGTCCCAGGTGTGCAGAGGGTGTACGCCCTCTCGTCCCGGTTGATGGTGCCGCTCACCCGCTTCCTGATCTCTGTTGCCTCCTTGATCCAGTGTTTGAGTTTGTTCGTTTCAGATGTTATTATTGAGCCCTTATCCCAGTCCGTGATGTGGTTGCATCTCCTGCAGTGGTCTGTGGTGGCTGAGTTTAAGTTCTCCTGTTCGGCTTTTTCTTTTTGAGTCCGTGTGAATCTCCCCAAAAAAGATTGGAACTCCCGAAAAGGAGCCAGCGCGGAGATATATTATTTTATCATTTTCGTTTATGTGCTCTATTTGTATGCAAACTACTTTTAGAAAACTAATCAATAAAATAGGATTAATGTGTTATTTATTAAGGTGATGTTAATATAATCTTGTTTTGAAGTGAGTCTCAATGATAGCAGAATGACAGTGTATGGCGCTTGTTAATGGGCACACTTTGTCCTTAACTCAGGCTTTAATGTTTGGGTTGTGTCTATCATTAGCCATATTGCTTATTTAGTACAAATTTTTTTAATATAATATTAGGGATCTCTTCTATTATACAAGGGCTAAATCGCAGCAGCCATTCCATTTTGGACACTAGCTATTCCAAACTAATAATTAACCATCCAAACTTAATTAAATGATATCTCTAATGGTTGTAATTGTTCTCCCTTAGTAAGTTGTTCTTTAAGCTAATGATGTGGCGTTTATTATCGCATGTCATTTTCCCCATTTGACATGTATGAGGGCTGTTCAATAAGTTCATGGCCTCACCCAGAACAGAACAACACAGACTGATAATTCATATTTTATTTTTCAACATAATCTCCATTTACAGCAATGCACTTGGTCCATCAATGTTCAAGCATCACTATCCCATCACGAAAGAATGTAACATCCTGTATTATAACAACCAGTATTTCTGGGTGAGGCCATGAACTTATTGAACGGCCCTCGTATATATTATTAGTAATGCTGCTGAATGGTGTGACTTGACATATTTCATTGAAATTTGCTTGCAGGAAGATGTAAAACCCGCTTCTGGTTAAGTCAAACTTGGTGAAAAGTCTGAAATTGTGAGCAAATGAGTGTACTGTGATGTTTTTTAATTTGTAAATAGTTGGTTTGTGAAACATACAAACATTCTAGAGAAAAATGAGAAGTACAGAGGGAAAAATAGACATAGGAGAGTAAAAAAAATTACTAATGGTAATCATGTAATTTACAGATAAATGCAGTAATCCCTCACTGCAACCACAGTACCTAAGACCTGGGGAAAAAGAAATCTCTGGAAATATGTAATCTGTGGTGTGAATTATTTTGTAATGAACTATAAAAGAAACATTTATATGAATTGTAGAATGTTATTTAAAGTTAATTGCATCCACAGACTCCAGGCAGAAGAAGACAAGCGGATTACAAATATGTATGAAGAAGCACCAGTGTCTTCAAACACTGACGAACCTCATGGACCTGAGGGTAAAGTTGCTGGTCTGATTCTGTGTTGTCAAATATGAAAATTAAGTGTGACTATACACCGAGCATTTCCAGATGCACTATACACAGAGTCTTACTGTCTGATCGTAAAGGGTCAATCCTCTACTGCCATTTCTAAGGGTCATACTTGAAAAGCTCTATGGCAGATGTTTGGGGGTTTTTTTTGTTTTTTTTTTGGCATCCACAAAATATTGGTGATGTAGGTTTTCTTCTGAATTTGGCCTCTCAGTTTCAACATGGAGACTTAGGTTATAGATGACACACCCTTTTTTTCCTCATTTTTCTCACACAGCTCCTTATCCTTTGGTGAAGATTTTACAACCAAAGAAACATCCCTTAACCAAAAGTGAAACTTTGCCAGCAGCAAAGAAGAAGAAAACTGGTAATTTTTGTGTTTTCATTAATTCAATCTGACAAATAAACACCAGATGCAATCCTTTTATCCAAGTATTGTATTTTTGATTTAATGTCATTTCCACTTGTGCCGATGCTAATAGCCCATAGTTAGTGTCATCATTGTTCAAAACCTAGATGATCCAGATGTCATTGGGCTAGGAGGTTGAGTATGTTTTGTTTTAATTTTTTTTTTTTTTTTTTTCAGAATCTTCTGTGCCGTCCAGTAAAGCTGAGGCTTCAACATCCTCCAGTGATGCTTCCAGTAAAACCAAAAACGTAAAAAAACCTCCAACCGGACAAAAACCTTCAGCTGCTAAAGCTCAAAGAAATGGTTGGTATAGATTCATTTAATTATTTAGTCACAGAATGCTTTCAGCGTATGTGATGGTTTCAATGACCTTGACCCACTTGGTGAACTACTTTGGTGCTTCGCTGTAAGCTCACCCTCTCAGACTTAAGTTGTCTTCAAGGTTTTTACATCTGATGCTTCCAGATGCTGCAGTGCCAGCCAGTACTGCTAAGCCCACAGCATTGTGTGATCCCGTTATCAGAGCGAGGAGCTTGAAACGACCACCAACCAGCCGCAAAGGTCTGTCAGATAAACCCCAGGGACATGGGCGATTACAAGTGACATGATGTGGAGCAAAGACTGGTGGAGTGCTGGTGGTGTTCTTTTTATTGAGCTGATTCTAGGAGCTGACTTGGTTGAAGCTGATTGAATGATATAGTCAACATCATACTTTTAAGACTTCAAAAGTCTTAAAAGTCTTGAATTTACAAATCTGCCTTTAATACCTTGAAAAGTCTTTAAAGGGTATTACATTTGATATGGTAGGTCTTAAGTTATGTTGCCATAAACTTGTTTGCTGTAGTGTGGTTAAATGTGTCTTGGCTGCAAAGAAAGTAACGTTAGTCGACTCAGTTTCACCCATTCCAACCCGACAATTTATATTGAAATTAGGAATCAATTATCGCTAACTAAGGAGTCGTGAATTTTTGCCAGTATGGCTGTGAAATGGGCATAATATTCTGTTCCAAGTAATCTTAAAAAGGTCTTAAAAGGTCTTAAATTTAAGTTGTAGGACCCTACAGGAACCCTGATCATGTTTGTATAGTCAGAGACGATCAGTGCAGCTTCTTAGAATTACATCTTCACTGTTTGTTTAATTTTTTTATTATGTTTTTGACTGAGTTTGGGGGAAACTGGTTAAAGTTGCTAGAAAGAAAAGACCGCTTTGCACACCTGCCCTATTCTCTCCTTTTAAAAAGGTAAATTGCACATGGATGATTGGAAATATTGATGATACTGCACATCATAACATCAAATCTTATGTTACATATGCCTAGTCCAGTGGTGAAGATAAGTAAGTAAATTTTATTTATAGAGCACTTTTCACTGACAGTCACAAAGTGCTTTATCAATTCAAATCAGAATCAAATCAAGTTTACACAGACCCAACAGAATCCTCCAGGTGCAAACACTTGTGATTGGTGACAGTGGAAGGAAAAACTACCTTTAACAGCAGAAACCTGGAGCAGCGCCAGACTCCTGAAGGATGGACGTCTGCCTGGACCAGCTGGGGTTAAAGAGAGAGAGAAAAGAGAGCGACAGAGATATAGAGAGACTGGGGGGGGGCACATGGAGTACTTTTATGATGAATACATAGAGTGTAATCAGTTTGTGGTGGTCCTGGGTCAGGTGGGAGACTAAAAAGCCTTTTTGAACTGGAGGGTTTGGAGGTGTTTTTTAAAGCTCTGTACAGAGTCCATGGACCGTAGGTGTAGAGGCAGGTCATTCCATAGACGTGGTCCACAGCTTTAACAGACCTGCCACTGCGTGTGCTAAAACAGAGATGAGACAAAGATGAGATTATTGTAGCCAATTAGGCAAAAATACAACTCTGGTACAAGATTTAGAGATTTTTCCAAATTTCTACACCTGAACCCCATTGAAAACATCTGGATTCAGATTTTTTTTTTTTTCGTTAGTTTTATTTTTTTTTTCGTTTTGCACTAGGACTGATCTAAAGCGCCCAATGTCTAAAAATGCGTGGAAGTTCATATTAAAAAATTAGGGTTATTCTGACACATCACTTCTTAACTCTTCCAGAGAGAAAACATTAGTTTTGCAGGTTATGTTTAAAAGGAATATGAGTATGTTTTGCAAAATTCCAGATCTGAAAACATCAATAAATATTACAAAATGATGAGAAAAGTATTGTATAAATATGTTACTCAAATTTCTTAAAAGTCATAAAACCAGTGGCTTCTAAATTTTCTCCAAAATCACTCTGACAGCAGAAAAAAAAATTATAAGTTAATGTAACGTTTCTGACTGTGTTGCAGGTTGTGCCAACTGTACTGCACTTGAACAACAACTCAAACTGATGACGAAGGAAGAGAGAAGACTAAAAGAAGGTATGAAGGTGGTTCTGTCTTTGACAAAGATTTAACAGAGAAGACAAACACTGGTAAAATTCCTGTGAGCTGAAAATATCAGTGCATTGTTGTGATTTGTTTTCATTTGATTATTAACTCTAAAATTTATCAAGTTACCAGAGTAAATAAATAGGGGAACATTAATCTCAGGATGATTCAACTCCATTTGACAAAATTTTGAAGATTTTCAATTGCACTTGGATATTCTAGACCTTTTTTACACTAGACCTTCTGTTACATGAATAATATTTATATGCGTGCAGTTGTCTGTTTTTTAATACTTGTTTTCTTTTTCAGAGCTGCTGAAGTACCGTAAACGAGAGGACAAATGCTAATGTTTCATCTGCCTTTTTTTTTTTCTTTTTTCATTCAGATGCACATATATAAAGGTTTTTGTAATCTCTTAAATGTAAACTTCTATACATATAAATAAAGTCTAATATGATGAAATAATAGCAGGATTCTTTTTGTTTATGACAAACTCAGGGTGCTTGCACAGGTCTTGAAAATCTTGAAGTATGGAACTTATGGAACTTTGAAATGCTGTTCTGCAGACCTTGAATAGTCTGAAATTTTGAAAGTGTTGATAAAGTAAGGAAAAAGTTACTCAGTCAAATTTTAGAGTATACTCAAAGGCACATAATCTTGTAAGGTAAGAAAGACATGAGGAAAACAAAAAACTATGGTTTCAGTAACCGGTCAACTGGAATGATTCTAGTGAAACTTGTTTGTGTGATATCCATGCAATTTTTTTTCCATATGTTTTGAAAATATTTGTCAGTAAAACATAATTTACTGCAAATGATCAATTCATTAATTCCTGTATTTATTAAAATTAACTTTTCTACCACACCAAAAAAACCAAATCAAATCAAACCAATATCTCAACCAAAAAAAGTAGGCATACAAGAATAGGCCCCTATTGTTTTTTGTCTGTTTTATTATTTTCTCAACGCCACTTTGGACTGGATTTTGACCCCCTAAACATGCGCGAAAACTCACCAAATTTGGTACGTATGTCAGGTCTGGCGAAAAATTTGATAAAATGCAAAAATTAACCCCGTAGGTGCCAAATGGGCTCTCTAGCGCCACCTATGTCAAAAAACACAGAAACCACCATAGTGGCCAGCAGGAATGTTCGAGAGACATGAAACCAATGCCAACATGTTCGTTACGTCGAGCACTACGAATGCTCCACTGGGCGTTGAGCGCTAACTCCAACAGGAAGTCGGCAAATTGCCTTTCAAAGTAAAACCCTCAAATTGTAACTAGTCTGAGGCTGTTTGTCATATTGGCTTCTAAATAGCATCAAAAGATAGAGTAAACCCTTCTCAAAAAATTGTCTTTGCAAATCTGTAATTACTGTCTGACTTATTTTTTATAAGCTTGGAAAAATGCGATGTCTGGGACTAATTTTTCAATTTCGACTTTTCCCCACATATATCTGTACGTTCAGAAAATTCACCCCAACTCTCCCATGCAAAAATTTTTCAGATAGGATGTACGGTTATGGATTTATTAAAATTTGTTCATTTTTATGCTTTTTTCACTTTAACCTGCCATTTGACCCCCTCAACATGCTCAGAAACTCACCAAATTTAGCAGATACACTATGTTGCCAAAAGTATTTGTTCACCTGCTTTGACTCTCATATGAATGTCAGGTCCATCCCATTCCTAGTCTATGGGTTCAGTCTGACGTGGCTCCACCCTTTGCAGCTCTAACAGCTTCAGCTCTTCTGGGAAGGCTGTCCACAAGGTTTAGGAGTGTGTTCATGGGAATTTTGGACCATTCTTCTAGAAGCGCATTTGTGAGGTCCCACACTGATGTTGGACAGAAGGCCTGGCTCTCAGTCTGCGCTCTAATTCATCCAAAGGTGTTCTATGGGGTTGAGGTCAGGACTGTGTGCAGGCCAGTCCAGTTCATCCACACCAGACTCTGTCCTCCATGTCCAAACGGACCTTGCTTTGTGCACTGGTGCACAGTCATGTTGGAAGAGGAAGGGGCCGGCTCCAAACTGTTCCCACAAAGTTGGGAGTGTGGAATTGTCCCAAATGTCTTGGTCTGCTGAAGCATTCCCAGTTCCTTTCACTGGAACTAAGGGGCCCAGCCCAGCTCCTGAAAAACAGCCCCACACCATAACCCCCCCTCCACCAAACTTTACACTCGGCACAATGCGCTCCCACAAGTATCGTTCTCCTGGAGACCGCCAAACCCAGACCCGTCCGTCAGATCGCCAGATGGAGAAGTGTGATTGGTCAGTCCAGAGAAGGCTCCTCCCCTGCTCTACAGTCCAGTGGCGGCGTGCTTTACACCACTGCATCCACCGCTGTGCATTGCACTTGCTGATGTATGGCTCGGATGCGGCCGCTCGGCCACGGAAACCCATTCCATGAAGCTCTGTGCGCACTGTTCTGGAGCTAATCTGAAGGACACATGAAGTTTGGAGGTCTGTACCATTGACTCTGCAGACAGTCGTCCACCTCTTCACACTCTGCGCCTCAGCATCCGCTGACCCCGCTCCGTCAGTTTCCGTGGCCTACCACTGCGTGGCTGAGTCGCCGTCGTTCCCAAACACTTCCACTTTCTTATAATCCAGCTGACAGCTGACTGTGGAATATTTAGGAGCCTGGAAAGTTCACCACTGGATTTGTGTCACAGGTGGCATCCTATCACAGTTCCACGCTGGAATTCACTGAGCTCCTGAGAGTGACCCATTCTGTCCCAAATGTTTGTAAAAGCAGTCTGGTACCAAGATTCAACTGTTTCTGCTGAATGGAACAACCTGGAAACTGTTGAATTTAAACAGAAAGAGTTGATCCACACATGCACACCGTTCAGGGTGAAGGAGGAGCTTGGAGTTCAACGAACACTGGTTAATTATATTTCTTCGGTTACCAGATGTTTGTATAAACTGTGTTGAACCAATCAGTGCAGATCCAACATAAACACAAACTCTGTGTGAACCCTGGACCGTCTGTAGATGTTCTGTTTTTAACCGACACAGACTCAGGTTTTCACCTTTTCAAAACATCCGCTTGTTGGTATTTTTCCGTTCTATCTAAACTCAGTCCACCTTATTGTCGCAGGACTTCAGCGTCCTCTCAGCTTCTGTGCCAGTTCGATGGTTTCCAGAGCGTCGACCCAGCTCGTCCGTCTTCACCGCTGCTGGTCCAACATCCGGACCGGACAGGACCGAACTGCGTTCTTGGACCAGGTTTGTAACTGAGGCTGAATTCTGCGGGTACCCAGACGGACTGCGGCGTCTCCGTGGTCGTTGGTGACAGACAGGTGTATTTGCACGGCGGTGTATTTTTAAGGTGTTTTAAGTGTTGGTAATGAGCGGCGCTGACTGACAGCAGCTCATTCTGCCTCTGATCTAAAAGCGCTTCTCTCTGACTGTTTCGGACGGCGCCGTTTACTTCGTTTACTTCAAACCTTCATGTTCAAATATCAACGTTCTCTTCAAACCGCCGTCCTCCGGCGCTGCGCCAGCCCGCCAACGCTGACACGTGCTCTCAGAAGTCGCTCAATCACACGAATGCTTCAAAGTGACAATTTTGGCAAAATGACTATAATTAATTCTGGAAGCGTCCCAGTGGAGCCGTGTGATTGACAGCTCTATTTATAACCACAGGAAGAACAGCGCGGCAGCAGGAAATGGGATGTGACAGACGCTGACGGGATGACGGACACACTGCCTCTGAGCAAGGCATCAAACCTGCAGCACTGACAGAACCCACAAATACAGTACAGACCACTAAACCCAGTAGGACCCCCCAGGAGGACCCCCCAGTACTAGAGCACATGAGATTTAATGTCCCACAGGAGAGCGGAGCTGTCAGTCAATCACACGAAGCAAGAACATGAAATTAAACATGCAGACCACCCCCCAAAGGGTCCAATCCCACCCCCCAAAGGATCCAATCCCACCCCCCAAAGGGTCCGATCCCATGCCCCAAAGGATCCGATCCCACCCCCCAAAGGATCCGATCCCATGCCCCAAAAGGTCCGATCCCACCCACCAAAAGGTCCGATCCCATTTGGAACAACATTATTTTTTACTTTCTAAATCCTCTCTAATATTTGAATATTTACAACATCCTACAATTTGAAGGTTTTAAGTTGAATAAATAAATTCTTAGTTGTTTCCAAATATCCTACTTTGTTAATTTTTCAAACAGTTTTTTGTTGTTTTACTCATGTATCTATAGTAGTTTTTCCTGTATTTCCTCATATTTCTGCACCATATGTTCAGTAGAACAGAACCACAGAACAGTAGATCATGTATAATCTGTTTTTATTTAATAAGTCCCTTTGTTTATACAGTATTCTATAGATTTGGACACTTTACCTTTAATACACTGTAAAAAAAAAAAAAAAATCTGTAATTTAACAGAATTTTCACTGTTTATTTTACAAATGTTTCCTGTATTTTTAAGGCACAGGAAAATATCAGTGAAATTCAAAAAACAGACTGTGATTTTACATGTCAAATGTAAAATAACACGAAAAAACTAACTGTGAATAACCGTAAAATTTCCATTTTTAAAAGAATTTTTTTTTTTTTCACAGAAAAATACAGTTGAATACATTTGCAATTGTATCGTTATTTCACAAATATTTATTTTCTATTTATGAGATTAAACTGTTAATTTAAAGTTTAATACTGTAAAAAAAAAAAATAATAAAACAAAATTACTGACAATTAACCGTTAAAGAAGTATTTGTTCTGTCAGTTGAACCAGACTTGTGTGTTAATTGACAAATATCTTGTGTAATTACAGGAGGTTTCACAACAAAAATGTTGAATAAATGTATTTTTGTGAATGTATAACATGTATAAGCACTGATAAACTGTCCAAATACAGTTTTTATCAGTGGATTGGACAACTGAGTGTCACTGAAAATTATTTATATATATATTTATAGGGAATTGGATTGTTTTAATACATGAAAATATTCTTTATTAAACATTTAAAAAGTCAAAAAGATATGCAAAATCTCATGTAAAGTTAGGGCAAAAAACTGTATTTTAATTATGGAAAATTACCGTATTTTTATGAGATGGTTATTTTCTGTTATTTTCCAGTATTTTTTTGGCACCCCTGCTGCCAGAATAATACTGTTTTTTTGTTTGTTTGTTTGTTTTACAGTGTAGAGTCAGTATGAGGTTTGTAACAGAGTTTACTATCGATGATCAATATAAAATAAGTGCATCTGAATAATCTTCTACCTTAACGTGTCATTTGTAATGTGCATCATGGATCAGATCTACAAAGACACAGAACCTTTAAGAACAGGCTGAATATTGGTCCAGTTCCACTGAATGTTCTGAAGACTCTTCAGGTTCATGTTCTGTGTCAAAGGATCGTTTGTAAATGTAAACATTTTTATAGAATTTAATATTTTTACACAAAAAAAAAGATAAATTCAGAGTTTTTACAGTATTTATATGTTCTTATAACAGTATTGAACTGGTTCTGACCCACTTTAGATCCTACTGGTCTGAATGTGGAACCTGAACCAACAGGATTTCAACCCCTGAATGTTCTGTTTACGTCTTCAGTGTCCGTTTCACGTTTCAAAACTTCATCCAGGGCTCAGATTGGACCGTTTGTCCTGTGGTCCAAAGTCAAACCCACTGATTTATTTATGGGTTTATTTGACAGAAATATGGAACATTCATGACATTTCTGTAAACGTAGCAGAATTAGACATGAGATGTTTAAATGTCACCATAAAAATAAAATAAGGTAAATAAATGTCGTATTGTTCACATAAGATGAAAAATGTACAAACACCTAAACAGACGAGCTTTAAAGAGCAATGACATTAAATGAACAAATGAGAACGCAGAAGAACCCAGAACAGTAAAGACACATTTATCCATTTAGTTTTGGTTTTTCCATCATCGTCGTCTTTTGCTTCATTTTTTTATTCCAGTTTCATCTTCATTTGTTTTTTTTTCTCTCTGTTTTTTTGTCATGCGTTTCTTTCATCTTTTGTTGGTTTTTCTTGTTTCATCCATTTCAGATCAAATCCCACACAGTGATACTGAATAAAAAATACTGAGAAATTCACTTCAAATGCCTTCAAAGTAAAGTCAGATTTAAAAAATAAAGTACATTTATTTGTGTTAGAATACAGGGAATAAAAAACAGAATCAAAACTGGAGTCGGGAACAGGTTCCTGGAAAGTCACCAACAGTTCATGATGAAATGAAGCAGAAATGGGGAAAAAAAACCAAAACAAATTAGAAAAAGGATCAAAGTTTTATTCATTCATTGAAATTCATTTCTGTTCATGATTCTGTGAATGCATGTTTGTAGTTTTTCTTTTTAATAAAAATAAACAGCAGGAACAACGGGAACAGGAAGCGCTACTGCGCATGTCTACACGCACAGCTGTGGGTAGGAGGGGCTTCGTGACGTAAGCGGAACAGCTCCCCACGCGTGTCCGTGTGTGCGATTCATGGTGAGTCCGGAGTTTTGTTTTGTTTTTTATCTTTTATGTTTTTCGTTGTTGTGATGATTTTACGGCGGGATTACACCGGGTTAAATCCGTTGTTGTTTTTGTACAGAGAGTTAAGCTAACGGCTAGCTTCAGCCATGGTCACGACACGCGTGTTTTCTGTGTGTTTACCGTGTGGTTACTGTGTTTTTTCTGCGTGTTTTCGGCCTCTTCTGTCGTTGTGGTTTTCTTCCTCCTTGATGAACTCACGCTGATTAATTTCCTTCCATTTCCTGTGAATAAACCTGCGGATAATCTCCGTTCACTGTTCGTCAAACCGGACTCCGTTCATTAAAGTGTCATTTTAAGGTTTTTATCTGTAAAAAATAGTCACATAAATTTACCGAATTCATTTTTATATTTCAAAACCCCTCCGTAGACGTTCGTTCTTCACTTCGGCGACGACAAATCTGTCCAACATGTCCTGTACTGATGATTGGAGGGTAGATGACCAGGGGAAAGGTCAAAGGTCATAGTTTTGATGACACCTGGAGCAGTGACGTCACATGGGACATTTTCGGACAAACCTAATGGTCAGGTGTTCAGGACCATGTGTTTCAGTCAAACGTGTTCAGTCTGTCTTCTAATGCAGCTGGACCTTTAACTAAACTAACAGCACCCCCACCTGTGGAGGAGGAGGAGCCGCTGCACTGAACATCCCAGAATATCAGAAACATTGAACCACTATTTAAGACTGAATCTGTTTAATTAGGATTAAACATCAGTCCATCCACTTCAGGGACTTAAAGCCCGATAACTGAACCTGCTGAACACAGCTGTTTTATGAGGTTCTAAACACATGTTCTAAACCAAACGTGTAAATCAGGTGTTTCTGTAAAAACTCAGTAGGAGCTGAAACCTTCAGCTGTTAGAATCCAACATCAAAGAACATCTGAGCTGCAGTAAAACCTTCATGTGAATTTCATTTTTCACTTTATTTATTTATTTCAACAGGGACAGTGTACTTATCCATGACCCTTTAAGTGGACACATGGACCAGGCTGTAGCTCTGGTGCTAATGTCCACCTGTCGTCCCTGGACAGACTGATGGATTTAAAAAAACAGACATTAATAAAAACTAAACATACAAAAAATAGGACCAATGGTCCTGTAGCTTACCGGCACTTCCTATCTCATATAATGGGGAATTTTTCAAAGTCGCACCAAATTCCAGAATCAGTGCCAGATCGAAATAATTTCACTAACTTTTGTTGACATCATCATAAAGAAGCTGTATGCCAAGTTTGAAGTCAATCGGAAGTGTAGTTTCAGAGAAGAAGACGATTGAATGTTTTGTAATGGACGACAGATGACGACGCCAGAGGCTTCATGACGACAGTAGTTTACAGCCTATCGGCCGGTAACCTAAGACCAGCATAAAGTGCATTTCTATAACTCCATCTATATAAAAAACTCATTCCCATCCAACTGTTCACTGTTCTTTAAGTCAGGTCCATTGAACATTAGAGTTGATACCGACATGTAAACAAACAACATCAGCTGATCTGTTTGTGCCCCGCCCCAATCAGTGTCCACAGTTGTTTATATTTTGTGTTGTCATGTGACATGGTGTCGTGCGCTGTTTGTACAGACATGTGACACAGCGGTCCACATCAGGTGCAGGACAGGACGTGTCCTGTGTGTGTTTGTCCAGACGTGTGTCGAAGGGTCAAATGAACGTCCAAATACGGTCGTGGTCGTACGTACGTCTGTCAGCGCTGACAGACAGACTGACGTGTTCCCATGGGGCTGTGCGTCTTCCACAGCTCCCATCAGCCCCTGCTCCTCCTCCATCCAGGCCTTCAGCTGTCAGTCATCTCACCTGTGTGTCCAGGGGATGTCCTCAGCAGAAGACGGACAGCTGTGTCTGAACATCAGTCACTCTTCCTCCTCCTCTTCATCCTTCAGGAGGAAGCCTGTATCTGCACAGCAGCGATGGGCCGTGGTGAGCCCCGCCCACCGCCACCATGATGATGATGATGATGGTAACGCATTATTTCATTTTCATACCTTTTTCTTTCTTTTCTTTCAACGTCCAGAAGAAGCAGCGAGCAGAGAAGAGGAGGTTCAGCAGCTCCTCAGAGGTCAAAGGTCACTCCTTCAAAAAGAGGAGGGAGGAACCTGAAGCTCCTCCTCCTGAGGTCAAAGGTCACCTCAGTCAGGTCAGTGCAGACTCCTCTGACCTCTAACCTATCTCTTGTCAGTCCTTTAAATAAATTACCCATAAACCCCTGCTGTTCCCATGAACCAGGCACTAAAAGCCACCGTAGTCTGTGATTGGACGTCTGTGGGTGAAATGCACCATGGGAGCTGTAGTGTTTATAGTGTTAACTGATATATGATCACAAATCCACAGGAGAAAAAAACTAACAGTAATGCTGTCCACCAGGCTCCGCCCCCTGAGGACACTGACTGGACACCAGAGAAGAAGAAGAAGATGATTTTGAAGAAAGAAAAGGATGAAGGAGCAAAGGAGGCGGGGCGGAGCTCCGTGAAGACGTCGTCTCTGTTTAAACACAACCCACAAATCCCACAGATGGACAGGTATGTCCACTGACACCTGTCCACTGACACTTTACTGGACTGGGATCAGTGACATTTATTTATTTCACAACTGAAACCAGACAATTCACAGATTCACCGACTGTGTGTTTACCTCCATTCATTTACATCCTTCTGTCCCTCTGTCCTTCTGTCCTGTCCTTCTGTCCTTCAGGCCTGTCGTTTCTCCGTTGAAGGAGCAGATCTTCTCCAGTGCTTCGTTTTCAGATCTGGATCTTCATCCTCACCTGGTAAAACCTTCCCTCTTTAACTACATTCTCTACATTGTCTGTCCTGTCCATCATGTCTGTCCTGTCCTCTGATTGGCTGTTTTTGTCCTACAGGTGGCGACTCTGGACAAAGTCCTGAACGTGTCCACACTGACCAGGTAAGTTGGACCTCTGACCTTTGGACTGGACCCGGCCGTTGTCCTGGTCTCTCACTGTCTGTCTTCATGTGTGTCCAGTGTCCAGAAGCAGACGGTCCCTGTCCTTCTGTCGGGTCGAGACGCCGTCGTCCGATCTCAGACGGGTTCAGGTGAGTGGGCGTGGCCTTGTTGTCTCTGGTCCTGGTCCAGATCATCACCAGACCTTTATTAACCCCGTTTGTCTGCAGGTAAGACTCTGTCCTACGCCGTCCCTCTGGTCCAGAGTCTTCAGTCGGTCCGTCCAAAGGTCAGCAGGTCTGACGGTCCTCTGGCCGTGGTCATCGTCCCCACCAGAGAGGTATGACTGGACACACCCCCATGTCAGGACACACCCCTATGTTCAAATTAATTTAGAAAGAACCTGAAGAGAACATCTGTCCATTTAACCCTGTCCTCCTGTCCGTCCGTCCACCTGTCCCTCAGCTGGCTCTGCAGACCTTCCAGACCTTCCAGAAGCTTCTGAAGGTAACTCCTGTCGTCTTTTCTCGTCGTCTCGTGGACGCTGTGACGTTTGTGTGTGAATCAGCTGTTTCTGTCTCTGCAGCCGTTTACCTGGATCGTCCCAGGTGTCCTGATGGGCGGAGAGAAGAGGAAGGCGGAGAAGGCCAGGTATGTCAGCTCCTCCTCCTCTTCCTCTCTAACATCCTGTCCTTAAACTCCTCCTCCTCCTCTTCATCCTCCTCTCTAACATCCTGTCCTTAAACTCCTCCTCCTCCTCTTCATCCTCCTCTCTAACATCCTGTCTTTAAACTCCTCCTCCTCCTCAGACTCCGTAAAGGGATCAACATCCTGGTTTCGACTCCTGGTCGTCTGGTGGATCATATCAAACACACCCTGAGTTTAGTCTTCAGCGCCGTCCGGTGGCTGATCCTGGACGAGGCCGACCGGTAACTGTCCACCCCTCTGTCCACCACTGTCCACCCCTCTGTCCAGATGTAGGGTTTATTGTCTCCATGGGAACCAGGTGTCCTACTAAACAGACCCTGATGGTTACTGATGTTTGTCAGATTTTATCACTTATCACTTTAAGATTTTAATAGTTTTATTCCAGTAGTAGTTCCAGTAGGTTTATGAGGGACGTCTGGGTGCCCAGAGGCTGAAAACAGTCCAGACCAGACGTTAAACCTGATCCGTTATTAAAGCTTCAGAAGTCATTTGACTGTTCTTCGTCCTTGGATGGAGATGCGACCCATCGGACTGAGCTTTAGTTCGGTTCTCGCTCCGTTTCTGTCGGTGCTGTTTATTTGTCATGTCTCTTGGTTTGTTGTGGTGGACCATTGGTTTGTCTTCGCAGGACGTTGGACCTGGGTTTTGAGAAGGATCTGACGGTCATCTTTAACAGCCTGAATTCCAAAGGACCGAGTCGACAGAATGTCCTTCTGTCTGCGACGCTAACCAGCGGTAAACCCACTGAAACAAACACCAAACCTACCAGTACAGTTAGCATCTGATGATGTGATCGGATTAAACCATTCAGTCATTTATTTGAACAACAACTGCATCCGTTAACCTTTTACTGAAAGGTTTCCAGTTTTATAAATGAAGCAGAACATTGTTTATTAAGACTCCAGTGAAAACTAAAATCCACAATGTCAACATTTGTAAAACCCAAAGGCCATGGAACATTAGCTGATTACATTCAAACGTACACTAACTCTACATATGATGTAGAATGGTGAAACGGTGGATTATCCAACAGAAGGTCGAGATGAGTTGAAATATTTGTTTGTTTAAACCACATGTTCAAATATTAGTGAAACTGAGTTAAAACTGTAGAGGACCCACAGTCAACCCCTGAGGAACTCCTCTCAATGCTTCTCTGCTCTTTCAGGTGTGACGCGATTGGCTGACATTTGTCTAAATGATCCTGTCACCGTCCATGTGTCTGGCCCCGCCTCCTTTGACTCCACCACCACCCCTGCTGTGAAACCTGACCCTGACCCAGCTGACCAACCAGAGAGCTTCGCCATCCCCGAAGCTCTGCAGCAGTTTGTGGTGGTGGTTCCCAGTAAGATCAGGCTGGTTTGTCTGGCAGCGTTCATCCTGGACAAATGTAAGGTAGGACACATCGCTCACGCCCGGTTCAGGTGATTATCAGTCCCCGCCTCCTGATTGGCCCACACAGCGTCACCTGACCATCTCATGTTTTTGTGGTTTAGTTTTCTCAGGGTAACAAACTGATTGTCTTTGCATCGAGCTGCGAGATGGTCGAGTTCCTCCACTCGCTCTTTTCCTCCGTCCTCTGCAGACCCTCAGCAAATCACCAGGCAGAGCTCAGCTTCCTGCGTCTCCATGGCAACATGAAGCAGGAGGTGAGGCCGTTAAAACCCAGCGTCGTCAAAATGTCACGATTAAAATAAATCGACACTATTTGACTGTAAAATAAAGTTTTGTAGACGTTAACGTTCACACTCAGACTTTTTGGACTCATGGTGTGTTTGTGTTTTCCTTCAGGAGCGTTCAGACGTCTTCCAACAGTTCTCAGCATCTCGGTCTGGAGTTCTGCTTTGTACGGTTGGTGACTCCACCCCCTCAGTGTCTGGGCGTCGGCTTCAGGGGTTTGACGTTAAATTGAACCAGTGTTTGTGTTTCAGGACGTGGCGGCCAGAGGTCTGCACCTGCCACAGGTCACCTGGATCGTTCAGGTGAGTCTGCTGTTCCACCAACATTTAGTGACCCCGGTGGTTTAGTGACCCTGGAGGTTTAGTGACCTGGGTGGTTTAGTGTTTAGTTCAATTACCTTTATCTGAGTTTTAGTGGTGAATTCATGTAAGTAAATGTATTTAGTAGTGATGGTGTTGTTTTGGAGTATTCTACTAGTGTGCATTTAAGGCTCCGTTCACACTGAAGGTAAATGTGTCCACATGTGACCTGGATCTGATCTGGTACAGACAGTCTGAACAGCACTATTCTGACCCAGGCCATTTTCATATGTGGTCCTAAATCTGACCCAGACCATTTTCATATGTGGTCCTAAATCCGACCCAGACCACTTACATATGTGGTCCTAAATCTGGTACAGATCTGATATTTTCCAATGTGACTGCAGTCTGAACGTCCAGGTCGCATTTATCCGAGCTTTCCGTCACTGAAATGCGACAAATGTTGTTGTTCAGAGCGGAGGAAAACCATATTTCCTTCTGTAAACACAGTGTGTGTCTGTGTGGTCTGGTATTCCATCAGGACCTTTTTAGTGCATGTGGGTCACTTCAGGACCTCTTTAGTGCATGTGGGTCACTTCAGGGTCACATTCAGTTCAGACTCAAAACTGATAGAAGTCACATTTAATGTGGAATATGAACCAACACACACAAAAAATCAGATTTGACCCAAAAATCTGACCTGCTGTGGGCGGAGCCTTAGATAACCCGAATGAGTGTTTTCACCCTGAGCAGCGTCTGACAGGTTCAGTTCCTTCTTCTGTCATCCACTCTGCTGTGTTTCCATGTTGTTATTTTGCGTTTTCGTTCAGTTCACTCCTCCGACGGCAGCGGCCGACTACGTCCACCGTGTCGGTCGAACGGCTCGAATTGGACATAGAGGAAGCAGCCTCCTCTTCCTCACCCCTGCGGAGAACGCCTTCATCACAGAGCTGGCCAATCACAACATCAGGTGAGGAGACTGACACACTGCACTGCCAATGGGCTTCAGGGCAGAGCATGTCAGTAATCGACGCCCCCTCTGTGTTCCAGCCTATCAGAGATGAAGCTGCTCGACATCCTGTCTAGTCTAATGATGGACGACGCCTACAGGGGGCGGGGCAAATACCACAGCCAGGTGAGAGGAGTGGGAGGAGTTTTACAGGTGGGTGGGGGTGGTTTTACAGGTGGAGGTGGGTTTACAGGCAGGGGTTGTTGGGACCAGGGTCAGGGTTAGTCTGGGTGGATCCAGATCCTTTAAACTGTTCTCATGTGTCGGCAGAGTTCGTCTAAAGCTCGAGAACAGGAGATCCGAGAACGAGCCACCGTTCTGCAGACGGAGTTTGAGAACGTCGTTCACGCCGACGCTCAGTCAGTACAAATGGCCAAATCAGGTACGACACGTTAACGGACACAGACAGTCCATAAACATGTAGAACATTTGACATATGTAGAGAACATGTAGAACCATTAGAACGACTCCATGGTCCAGAAGAAGCAGGACCAAAACCAGAAGAACATCTGGAGACACTGATCTGAGAAGAAGCAGAGAAGTCCAACCCTAGGACCAGGACCGGGTCAGACCTACATATGAGTCCCACCCATTAGACCAGGGTGTCCACCATTAGTCCTTCAGAAGGTCCAGTCCAGCTCCTGGACCAGTCTGTCAAACACAAACATTCCACTGGTGTGTGCAGGTGTGGCAGTGCATTCTGGGAGCTGTAGTCTGAGCCTGTGTGTGTGTGTGTGTCCTCAGCGCTCCAGTCCTTCCTGCGGGCCTACGCCGCCTACCCCGCCCGCCTCAAACACATCTTCCACATCCGCTCGCTCCACCTTGGACACGCCGCCAAGAGCTTCGGCCTCCGAGATGCCCCGCAGGGCCTGAGCGTCGCCACGGCAACGCACAACAGGAAACTCAAGAACCGCCACCAGAACCAGAGGCAGAGGACGGGAAAGCAGAACCCAGGACCAGAAGCACCTGCAGAGAAGAGGTGAGAGGCCGACGCCCACTTCCACCTTCACAAACAATAAACGCAGCTGATTGGTTTGTTTTAACGGCAGAGATTAATGAGTACAAAATATAAACACATGAAACCACTGTGGAGGGTGTGTGTGTGTGTGTGTGTGTGTGTGTGTGTGTGTGTTATTAACACAGATCATCATTAACCATGTGGGGTTTGAGTCGACAGCTGGTCCTCACACCGGGCCTGTCTGGACACAACACACACACACACACACACAACACACACACACACACACACACACACACACACACTGGCCAGTAGAGACATCATTACAGGTGTGTGTCCTCTGGCTCCGCCTCCCGGAGGAGGGTTACCTGTCCTGTGGTCTGTCTGTTTGTTTGTCTGTGTTGTTTGTCTGTCTGTTTGTCTGTTTGTTTGTTTGTCTGTTTGTTTGTCTCTGTTTTTTTTGTCTGTCTGTCTGTCTGTCTGTCTGTCTGTTTGTTTACACTGGTCTCAGTGTGTTCCACAGCTCCACCAATCAGCACACAGCTTTTTAGTCACATGAACCAGGTTTGAGTTGAACCTGAACGAAGGATCCAACAACGACCACAAAGGCGGAGTCTTCCGTCTGCTTTGAGTCCAGATGACACACAGATGCACTTGTATTGATCGTATTGATTATTGATGAATATTGACTGTTTTCGTTTCCTGGTGTAAACGTTGACGTGTCCTGACGTTTGTTGGTCTGATTCTTGGGTCGTGCTCAGGTTTCCTGGCGGACAGAGGGAGTCTCATCTGGTCTGTTCAGAGTTTTCCTCCGGGTTGGACACATCCAAGAAGAAGAAGAAGAAGAAGAGGAAGGCTCTGACTGGTCAAACAGGAGAGGGGGAGGAGCCTGAGTGACTGTTTACACACGTGTGAGAAATGATGTGAACTCTGAGCTGACGTTGAACCAGGGTGTCAAACATACGGCCCGTGGACCTAAAGGGGCCGTCCAACGGTCCGGACCCGCCCACCAATCTGAACTGAACCATCGACCACGGAAAGTCCGTTTATTCAGAACAGTGTGATCTGAAGTGGATCAGAACCAGGACCATATGATCTGAAGTGGATCAGAACCAGGACCATAAGAACAGAATCAACTATAAACAAGGACAAAGACACATGTTTATGTTTTAGTGGAAAAAAAGAAAGATCTCATGAAAATATGGACAAACTGTTCTTTAACTCTGGACATGATCGGCCTGAACTGACTTTAAAAGAATTCAGTGGAATTGGATCAAATGTTCTGTTTTTAAATGTTTGGTGTATTTGTAGATCCACTGGGTTCTGTACGGTACGATGGCGTATTAGGCTACATCGGAAAAATACAAACACATGTGACTACGAAAATAAAGTCGTAATATTTGAAGAATAAAGTCGTAGTTTAAAAAAAAATAAAAAATCTCATAATTTAATGAAAATGTCATACTTTTGTGAGTCGTAATATTTTGAAAATATTCCAAATAAACAGTCGTACTTTATAAATCATAAACCTTAGTCCTTGTTGTTACAGTTTCCAGTTCTAACACTTCAGTTCATCCACTAAAGACGACGTTTACTCTAAATCTGTTCAGTTCATGACGAAACAACCCAAACAAGTGTGAACTGTCTTCAAAGTCCGACTAATGCTAATGTGTTGATGGTGGGCGGGGCTAAGAGGGTCAGAATTTGGTGGGCGGGACTAATAGGCTCAGTATTTGGTTTGTGGGGCTAATAGGCTCAGTATTTGGTGGGTGGGGCTAATAGTCTCAGTATTTGGTGGGCGGGGCTAATAGTCTCAGTATTTGGTGGGCGGAGCCAATAGTCTCAGTATTTGGTGGGTGGGGCTAATATGCTCAGTGTTTGGTGGGCGGGGCTAATAGTCTCAGTATTTGGCGTTTGTGCGTAAACCCCAAATGAAAGTCGAACCTCAGAATGTTCTAGTTCTACATTATCGGACCAGAGGGTACGACTGGATTCTGGTAAATAACCATATTTTTCCGCCTGTTTTTAAAGTACGACGTTATTCTGGTAACATTTTGGCTTTATTCTCAAAAAATTATGGGTTTTAATTCAGTATTTTATGACTGTTCTCGTAGTGACTGTTTTTCTTTTCGTATGTGGTCGTAAAACGCCATCGTCTTCAGTTCTAATGAACAGGTGGAACTGATCAGCAGGCAGAATATTAGTCAAAGTGCATTTATTCTTAAAGACATTTCCAGTTGTTCACGTTATTCATATTATTTAAAGGCTGATAAACATTTTCATCCTGTCATTTAAGTGGATAAATGTGTGTATTCTTATTTGTAGCTGATTCTGTTCTTATTGTTCTGGTTCTGATCCACTTTAGATCATACTGGTCTGAACCTGAACTGACAGGACTTTGACAAACCTGCGTTTAACAGACGCTGTGGCCTGATTGGTCGACAGCAGCTCTGTGACACGCCCCCTGTCTGTGACACGCCCCTTGTCTGTGACACGCCCCTTGTGTGATGCTGCACACACGGTCTACATGTGTGTTTTTTTCCTCCAGTTTCAGAATGTAATAATGACCAGGATGTGAAACCTTTAAGTGTTGGTTTGTCCTGTCGGTCTGAGGTCACATGTTCTGTCAGAACCTTGTGGTTTAAATAAAGTCTGAACAGACGCAGGTTTACCGCTGACGCTCTGAGTCCGACGCGCACGTCACAGTAACGTCTGCGTTTCCTGTCGTTACTGAACTCCTGACTCGTATCATCGTTCTTCGTGCTTTCAGAAGAGCCGACGGTCCTTAAACGCCTCACCGTTAAATCAGATGTTAATGACCCCTCCGTAGCCCCGCCCACAGACGGCCTTCTGATCACCAAAACATTGTCATCTGTTCAGTGTCGTACGAACGTCAACACATTTACAGTTTATTTTTAACTTTTTTTTTTCTTTTTTTTTCTATTTGACTTGATCCATAAACAAAAATACCAAATACTCAATAACTGTCATAATTTAACCCTTTAAATGACACGTTTGTAATGGAAACAAAAAAAAGTATTTTTGCAAAAAAATAATTTTTTTCAATGTTCTATTACAAGTCCTTTCATTTTTTCATCCTGGTTCTAGGTCAAAGGTTAAATGTTAAATGTGTCAGTGTTTTTTTTTCTCACTTGGTCAAAGGGTGTTAGTGTAGGAATTTAACACTGTTTATTATGGGATGGATTTAGTGGATGGATCAGAATTTAAACAATCAGACAAAAATGAACAACCGTTGAATTCAGACCAAAAACAAACTGAAAGTGTGTTTAATATACTCACCTGGACACCAGAGGGTTAAAGTGTGTTTAATATACTCACCTGGACACCAGAGGGTTAAAGTGTGTTTAATATACTCACCTGGACAGCAGAGGGTTAAAGTGTGTTTAATATACTCACCTGGACACCAGAGGGTTAAAGTGTGTTTAATATACTCACCTGGGCACCAGAGGGTTAAAGTGTGTTTAATATACTCACCTGGACACCAGAGGGTTAAAGTGTGTTTAATATACTCACCTGGACACCAGAGGGTTAAAGTGTGTTTAATATACTCACCTGGGCACCAGAGGGTTAAAGTGTGTTTAATATACTCACCTGGACACCAGAGGGTTAAAGTGTGTTTAATATACTCACCTGGACACCAGAGGGTTAAAGTGTGTTTAATATACTCACCTGGGCACCAGAGGGTTAAAGTGTGTTTAATATACTCACCTGGACACCAGAGGGTTAAAGTGTGTTTAATATACTCACCTGGACACCAGAGGGTTTAAGTGTGTTTAATATACTCACCTGGACACCAGAGGGTTAAAGTGTGTTTAATATACTCACCTGGACACCAGAGGGTTAAAGTGTGTTTAATATACTCACCTGGACACCAGAGGGTTAAAGTGTGTTTAATATACTCACCTGGACACCGGAGGGTTAAAGTGTGTTTAATATACTCACCTGGACACCAGAGGGTTAAAGTGTGTTTAATATACTCACCTGGACACCAGAGGGTTAAAGTGTGTTTAATATACTCACCTGGACACATATTTTCTGGTGCATTTCTTCATAGGTTACAGAACAGCTGATACAGTGTGTGTATTGAACGTCTGCTGTGTTTGGATTGGTTCCCTGTCGTCAGATGTTTGTGACATCATCGGAGCAGAACCCTGGTCTGTTCTGGACTTTAATGCGGGGTCCATTAAAGGCTCCAGCGGTCGGTTCTGTTCGTTCAGATGTGTAATCACTGCCTTTTAACTGCATGAATATTTCAGCCTCTGTTGAATCTTTCATCTGATGGTCGCTCCGTTAAGCCCAGGTTCTCAACGGCAGCGTTTACCAGAGTTCAGGTTTACAAAGGTCAGTACTTGGAACTTCAACTGTTGGAAAAGTTCTGTTTGAAGAAGATTAAAGAGTCAAGAAGTAGTTTTATTTCAGATGGATTTGGATTCGACTGGTTTGAGTTTTTAATATCGATACAGAATGATACAACATGATACGACATGATAGAACACGATATGACAATATGACATGATATGACGATACGACAATACGACATGACATAATACGACATATGACATGATACGACATGACACGGCAATACGATACGACCACATGATATGACATGATACGACATGATATGACATGACACAACAATACGAAATGATATGACAATATGATATGATATGACAGTACGACGTGGTACGACAGTACAACATTATGTGACATAATACAACATAATCATCCTGCTGAACAATATTTGACTGTTTTTACACCAAACTTTTAAGCTAAACCGTACCCTACCATGTTTAAGCTAAACAGTCGTTAGCATCTTTACCTTAAAGTAAACGATACTTTATTTAAACTTAATGGGACATTTATACTTTAAACAGTCATTTACTGTCGTTAAACTAAATCGTCCTTATTCTAGTCATGCCGTTAGTGTCTTTATGTCCAACTGTTGTTGTTATGGTCTTTCTGTCTGTTTCTATTGACAACCGCACATATATTTTCTGAACTTATGTCCCATGATGCACTGGGCTTCACCTCAGTAACAAACAGCACAAACACTGAGTTTATTTATTTTTATTGAAAATTAACAAAGTTTTACAAATTTCACACGAGACAGATCCACACCTGTAGGTACCAGTTCACCTGATCCCAGACCAGGTCCCCGATCCCAGACCCTGATCCCAGACCAGGTCCCAGATCCCAGACCAGATCCCTGATCCTGGTCTGGGTTCTTGATCCCAGTCCGGGTTCCCAGTCCGGGTACTCAATCCCAGTCCAGGTTCGTGATCCCGGTCCAGGTTCCCGATCCCGGTCTGGGTTCTTGATCCTGGATCCAGGTTCAGCTGTACTTAAACAGTTTGATCTTTAGATGTGGGTCCAGTCTCAGAGTTGATGAGGTTGAATGTGGGTCAGGATGCAAGGCTGAAGGGGTGGGGCCACCTGATGGTAGGTGTGGTGGGGGGTGTGGTTTCTGTACAGGAAGGGCTCCACAGTGGGCGGGGCAGGTGGATACAGGAAGTGTGTGGGCAGGATCATCCTCCCAGCTTCAGCCAGAAGTTCCAAACCAACAGCAGACTGACGCTTCCACTTAGTCCTGATGGAGGTCACACAGAGGTCAGAGGTCAAACAGAGGTCAGAGGTCAAACACATGAAGGACATGTGACCCAGCTCCAGCTCGTGTGTTTCAGGTAAAACCTTAAATGTTCAGATTCAAACAGATAATGAGGAACTAAACCTCCAGCCAATCACAGAGCAGCATTCTGTCAGTGGATTAAAAGTGGGCGTGGTTCTGTCTGAGCGTCTGTCCGTCATTCTGCACTAAAAGCTCCACATTCGCTTCTACATGAATTATTGATTGTGAACAATCTGTTCAATTATTGATTAGATGTTTATTATTAATCTGAAAATGTCTCATTCATATGACTGTAAGCACTTCAACAGAACCTGAACAGAACCTGAACAGAACCAGAGCAGAACCTCAACAGAACAAGCCGTTCTGGTTTCATGTTTCCGGATCCATACCCGCAGTTCTGGTTCTGGTCTCATGTTCCAGACCCTCACCTGCAGTTCTGATTCTATTTCTGGTTCCAGACCTGTACCTGCGGTTCTGGTTCTAGACCAGGGGTCAGCAGCCCTGGTCCTAGAGAGCCACTATCCAGCCTGTTTTAGATGTTTCCCTCGTCCAGTCCACCTGACGGTCATCATCAGTCTTCTGCACAGCTGGATGATCAGCTGATCATGTGAATCAGGTGTGTTTGGATCAGGGCTCCATCTAACACATGCAGGATGGTGGCTCTCTAGGACCAGGGCTGCTGACCCCTGTTCTAGACCCTTACCTGAGGTTCTGGTTCTACCTCTGGTTTCGGACCCCTACCTGCGGTTCTGGTACCAGGTCTTGACCTGGGTGTCGCTCAGGTCCAGTTCTGCTGCCAGCTCCATGCGGTCCTGGACACTCAGGTACTTGTGCTTCTGGAAGTTTCTCTCCAGCTTCGACAGCTGAACGTCGCTGAACGCCGTCCGCGCTTTACGAGGCTTCTTCAGACGACTGGATGCGGGGTCCGAGGCCCCACCCCTCACTGGTGATTGACAGGGAGAACAGACACATGAGTGGTGGTTCTGCTGTTCTGGGGTCATGATGCCATGGACTGTGGAACCAAACGGATCAGAACCAGTGTTCAGAACCAGACACATGTAATGAAAACATGTTGATAATTTCTGATTAGATTGAAGTGACGTTCAAGGACAGGTCACATGACAGCTGTGGTCCAATAGGAGACATGGGTTCAAACAGGTCAGTACTGGTAAATGGACTGGAGATACACACACACACACACACACACACACACACCAGTGGGCGGGCCCTACTGGGTTCAGTGTCTTGCTCAAGGACACTTTGTCATGTGAACAGTCTGGATTTGAACCACCAACCCTTCGGTCACTGCATGAACCACTGGGACAGCTGAGTCAGTGAAGAAACAATGAAATTAAATCTGACATTATGGAGTCAAACTGTATGACAGCGTTTTAGAGCCACGTCAGAAAATAAAAAAGAGAAAAGAGAAAAAAGTCATAAAATATGGAGATGAAACTGTATTTTTATAAGAATAAAGTCGAATACAAAGAGTCATAATTTTACCAGAATCCAGTCGTACCCACTGGTCTGATGATGGAGAACTGTGAACATTCTGGGAGGTTCGACTTTCATTTGGGGTTTACGCACAAAGGACAAATACTGAGACTATTAGCCCCGCCCACCAAATACTGAGACTATTAGCCCCGCCCACCATCAACACATTAGCATTAGTCGGACTTTGAAGACAGTTCGCACACGTTTGAGTTTGTTTCATCGTATGAACTGAACCGATTTAAAGTAAATGACTGAACTGAAGGGTTAGAATTTCTAAATGATGACTTTTTGTCGCACTGTTGTCAATTTATTTTCAAAATATTACAACTTTAACCTCATAAAAGTACGACGTTATTATTTTAATAATGATAATAATAATAATAATAATAATAATAATAATAATAATAATAATAATAATAATTATTATTATTATTATTATTATTATTATTATTATTATTATTATGGATTGGATTTATATAGTGCTTTTCTAGACACCCAAAGTGCTTTACACTACGACTTTATTCTTGTAGTGACACTGGTTTTATTTTTCTGATGTGGCGCTCATAAACAGTTGTAGTTTTGACCCGTTCACTGTGACCTTTGACCCTGGGTGGTGAACAGCGCCTCCTGTCAGACACAGAATCCAACCCATGAAGAACCAGAACCAGATCCACCTGAACCAGATTCAGCTGAACCAGATTCAGCTGAACCAGATCCAGCTGAACCAGGAACTTAAACCTGATCCTGAACAAATGATAAAATAATAAATAACTAGAAAAGCACTCAGAGCGCTGACCTCCGCCAAGGCACCCCCCCCCCCCATCACCATCAAAGTATAATCATTTGTTCCATGTGCCAGTATCAACATTTACTGAAAACTTCATCCAAATCCGTCCATAACTGTTTGAGTTATCTCACTAACAGACAAACAAACAAACAAACAAACAACCAGACAAACAAATCCAGATGAAAACAGAACGGCGGAGTTTAAAAAAAAAAAAAAAAAAAAAAAAAAAGTCTGATTTGAACAGTTTTTCATGGTGAATCTCTTTTATTTATTAATTTAAATAAAACTGACACTGATCAATAATTAATGAGCAGATCAATCATTCATGTCTCTAATTAGGTTTTTTTTTATTATTATTTTAAAACCATTAAATCCGTTAAAATTATAATAAAACTAAAGAACCGTAACAATAATAGAATCTCCTGAAATGATAATAATATTACATCATCAACAGATTCATATTTAACTCCATAAATTTAATTATCATCATTTTAACACAAATAAATGGACAAAGAAAATAAAAAACCAAACAAAAGTCACATTTTATGAAGATCTTTTTCTTCAACATTTTTTTTCCCGTTTAAATTTTTCAGGTTTGAAACAAATTATGAGAAAAAAAAAAGTATGAAAAACTGATGATGAAACTGAAAATGACTGTTTATGGTTTTAGATCAAATCTTTCTTTTCGTTTTTCATTTTTTTCCCTACTCTTTTCCTTTTTCTTTCTTTCTTTATCTTTCTTTCTTTCTTTTTTTTTTTTTTTTTTACCTCTGTTCTCCGGGTCTGAACTCAACCTGCTCAGACTTTCTTCCTCCGGTCCGACCCGGTTCGGCCCGGCTTCCAGCTCCGGTTGTCCCGGGTCAGAGAAGGGCCGACAGTCCGCTAGGATGTCCCGGATGAGGAAGGAGGAGGCGGCGGTCCGGGGCTGGAGCAGGTGCCCGGGCAGCGGACCGGACTCCCGCCGGGGAAGAGGCTCCGTCCGCGGGGAGGCAGGCGCCGAGCCGCCGCTGCAGCTGCCCGGGCTGAGCTCCGGAGGCTCTGCCCGGAGGAGGAGCTCCTGGGGCGGCCTCAGGGACAGAAGGGAGTCGATGCGGAACCCGGAGAGCTCCATGTGCGTCCGGACCCGGACTCAGGTGAGTCTGTCAGTCAGATGTGGAGGAGAAACATCAGAAACAGGGACTAAAACATCAGCAGAACCAGGAGAACCACAGTCCGAGTCTGAACCAGATCCGGATCCGGATCCAGATCCTCATTGATCCGAACTGGAACAAGCACTGACGGAGGACCAGGGTTTAGTCTAGTCCGCTCCTCCTCCGCGGGTCCTCCTCCTTCTGTCTTTAACAGGATCAGATCTGAACCTGGATCTAAACAACAGGGAAACCACGTCCAGGTCCAGGAGGTCCAGAACCCGGCCCGGTTTATGGGGTTCATTCAGATTTGAACAAATGAATAAAAGGAGAAAATTAACTTTAAAAGAAGATTTAAGTCCATGTTCATCAGGTCTGCATCTGAACCCACGTCCACAGAAAAAACAGGTCCAGACCTCCACATGGTCCAGACCTCCACACCTGGGTCAGAAGTTCACCGAGTGTCCTTGAACTCATCATCTCCACTGAGACCGTCTTCAGGGGGTCACCGCCTGATCCTGCTTCAGTGGTTTATAGACAGATCCCCTGGACCTGATCCCCCTGGACCTGATCCATCTGTACCAGTTCCACCTGGACCTGATCCACCTGGACTTTCCACACAACCTCCACCTGCCCAGACCTGATCCTGAACCAGGACCACACTGACCCCAGATCAGGTTACACTCTATCTAAGCCAGGGGGGTCCAACATGTGGCCCGTGGACCAAACCTGGTCCACCAAAGAAATAAACAACAAATGGAGTTAAAGTGTGTTCGGACCAGCAGAACCTGAAGTGGATCAGAACCTCAAGTGGATCAGAACCAGGACCATAAGAACTCAAGAAACTAGAAACAATGACATTTATAAACGACCTTTAATGTGAAAAACCTGAAGAGTCTGAAATAAATCAGTGTCATTTGATTAATATTTTGTTGATGTTTCTCACATTTTTGTTCATTTGTTGTTCATTTTTGTTCTTTTTTTTTGTTCTGGTTGTATATTTAGTTCATATTTGTTAATTTCTCTTTAACATTTGTGGCTTATTTGTTTTTATTCAGTTCCTATTTCTCAGATTTCAGTCCTTATTTCCAAGTTCTTTGTTCTTCTTTGTCTGACCCACTGTAGATCTTCTTGGTCTGAATGTAGAACAGGACCATCCTGAACTGTCTTTAATATAAGCAGTGGAACAGTTCTAATCGTCTGTCTGTTCTTAAATGTTCTTAAATGTTCGTAGTTCCACCTTCGTCTGTTCGTTAGAATGAACGTACAAATATCGGCTGAATGTCGGTCACATGACACTGACTTTTCTGAATAAACTCCAAGTTGTGGATGTTCTGGTCCAGTCCATCCGGTCCACATGTTCCTGGGCTCAGGGGGCGTTCGGGGTCCTTCTGGTCCAGGTTCCTTTTGTCCTGGTTTGTCTCCACTTGGCCCCTGAACTAACAGGAGTTTCACACCCCTGATCTGAGCTTCGAATCAGGTTTGTGTTCCCATAATACAGGAAAACAAAGACATAAACACACACTTTCATGAGTTTTACAACAGTGAGGACTGTCACGTGCTAAACACACTCTGTGACCTTTGACCTCCAGCTTAGATCAGGTCTAAACCCTTTGAAGAAAAAAAAAAAAAGTATGTCCCCACAGGGATAGATGTATTTGTGTGTTTGAGTGACAGCAGCCTGAGGCGTGTTGATTCTGTCATGAAACACACACACACACACATACACACACACACACACATACACAAACACTGTAGGATCATTCTGAAGCAGGTCTGATGTTCATGGTGTCCACCTGGACTCCGTCTCCCAGAATCCTTCACTTCCTCATATGTTTCATTGTATCTGTGGCTCATGGACATACAGGGGACACTGCACACGGGAGTCTCAGATCAACGGGCCTTGAACGCATCATTTTCAGGACAATGTTACAGCCCAGGTCCAGAATCCTACCTTTTGCATATTTCTGTCTTTGTTCTTGTATTGAGTTTTTTCTGTTGACAGTTTGTGTTTGTGTGTTGTTCATATCTGTTCATCATGTGTCTGTTTAAATATTGACTGAACTTTGAACTCATCGCACCTTTTTTCCAAAGTGATTTTCTACTGCAAATGGAACTAAACTGAACTGAACTAAACTGAACTGAACTAAACTCAACTCAACTCAGCTGTGCCTCATTCAGTCTCGGAGGGTTTTCATTTTTTCCTCTGGACTCCAGGGGGCAGCAGAGAGCAGCGGTGCATTCACTGACTCACAGAAAAACCAGAACATGGAACCAGGTTTAATCGAGATCATAAAATTCAATCATTTCTCTGTTTGTTGATAAAGTCATGACATTTGTATTTAGTTTTATTTTAATTTATTGTAGAAAGTGTTTAAATGTGTTTTGTTTTTTGTTTTTTTTTGTTTTTTTACATTGAAATGATTCAGATTCTACAGTAGAAATGAACTTTAATCGAAGGTGTTTCTGTAATTGTTTCTCTGGATTTGAAATCTATTCAAGTTAATGACACTATTTGTCACTGAACAGAAGGAATAAAACACATAACAATAATATTTGTCTTATTTATTTTTAGATGTTTATAATTCTGTCTTTGGTTCTCTGTGTTTAATTACTATCTTATTAAAGGCTGTATGTACAAAAATAGATTTGTATTATATTAAATGTAACCATGTATATGACAAATAAAACTTATAATATTTTATCTAAACGTAAAGACATAAAAGGGAAACATCACAAACGAAACAAAATCAACAGTTAATAATTCCACTGAGAATAAATTCAACTGGATTCCTCCCTTTAAATGTATTTACAAACTAATTTATGTACTTTATATGAAAACTCCTCCACTAAAGCATTATTTGACTTTACAGATTGTATTTTTATTCTTCGTATAGTTTTATATATTTATACTATTTTCCTCCATTCCTTTACTTCTTTTTTTTTTTGTAAATAATAAGTAGAAATAGTCGATTTACCTTAATTTACTGGATTTTATTAATAATTTGCTCCTTTTTTACCACGTGTTGAAATTATTGTTTTACTGATTGACACTAAAATCTCCGAGTAAACATGAATGCACCACAGTTCAACGTCCTCCCATACGTCATTATTCCGCTTCACGCAGATCGTCGAGAGGACAGATGAGTCCTCCTCATCGAAAATGTACGTCAGGTGGAAGTGGATCCGTTGTCATAGTAACCGGATACAATCACTTTATTGTGAATTACTGAGGCTTTTATTTTCAACTTTATTTATAAAATGTTTAAATGATCAGATGTGAAGCTGAAACTGTTAATGATTCCACATCTGCAGATTAAAGAGTTCAGTCACAGACCCAGGTTCTGGGTTCGGGTTCTGTTTTATGTTCTCTGTCTGGGTTCTGTGCCTAGATTCTGTTTCATGTTCTGGGTTCTGTTTTATGTTCTGGTTCTGGGTTCTGTCTGTGCCGGTCCTCTTGGTCTCCTGGTTCTGGGTTCTGTCTTGGTCCTCCTGGTTCTGGGTTCTGTCTTGGTCCTCCTGGTTCTGGTTCTGGGTTCTGTCTTGGTCTCCTGGTTCTGGGTTCTGTCTTGGTCTCCTGGTTCTGGGTTCTGTCTTGGTCCTCCTGGTTCTGGTTCTGGGTTCTGTCTTGGTCTCCTGGTTCTGGGTTCTGTCTTGGTCCTCCTGGTTCTGGTTCTGGGTTCTGTCTTGGTCCTCCTGGTTCTGGTTCTGGGTTCTGTCTTGGTCTCCTGGTTCTGGGTTCTGGGTTCTGTCTTGGTCTCCTGGTTCTGGGTTCTGTCTTGGTCCTCCTGGTTCTGGTTCTGGGTTCTGTCTTGGTCCTCCTGGTTCTGGGTTCTGGGTTCTGTCTTGGTCTCCTGGTTCTGGGTTCTGTCTTGGTCCTCCTGGTTCTGGTTCTGGGTTCTGTCTTGGTCCTCCTGGTTCTGGGTTCTGGGTTCTGTCTTGGTCTCCTGGTTCTGGGTTCTGTCTTGGTCTCCTGGTTCTGGGTTTTGTCTTGGTCCTCCTGGTTCTGGGTTCTGGGTTCTGTCTTGGTCTCCTGGTTCTGGTTCTGGGTTCTGTCTTGGTCTCCTGGTTCTGGGTTCTGTCTTGGTCCTCCTGGTTCTGGTTCTGGGTTCTGTCTTGGTCCTCCTGGTTCTGGTTCTGGGTTCTGTCTTGGTCTCCTGGTTCTGGGTTCTGTCTTGGTCCTCCTGGTTCTGGGTTCTGTCTTGGTCTCCTGGTTCTGGGTTCTGTCTTGGTCCTCCTGGTTCTGGTTCTGGGTTCTGTCTTGGTCCTCCTGGTTCTGGGTTCTGTCTTGGTCTCCTGGTTCTGGGTTTTGTCTTGGTCCTCCTGGTTCTGGGTTCTGGGTTTTGTCTTGGTCCTCCTGGTTCTGGGTTCTGGGTTCTGTCTTGGTCTCCTGGTTCTGGGTTCTGTCTTGGTCCTCCTGGTTCTGGTTCTGGGTTCTGTCTTGGTCCTCCTGGTTCTGGGTTCTGGGTTCTGTCTTGGTCTCCTGGTTCTGGGTTCTGTCTTGGTCTCCTGGTTCTGGGTTTTGTCTTGGTCTTCCTGGTTCTGGGTTCTGGGTTCTGTCTTGGTCTCCTGGTTCTGGTTCTGGGTTCTGTCTTGGTCTCCTGGTTCTGGGTTCTGTCTTGGTCCTCCTGGTTCTGGGTTCTGTCTTGGTCTCCTGGTTCTGGGTTCTGTCTTGGTCCTCCTGGTTCTGGTTCTGGGTTCTGTCTTGGTCCTCCTGGTTCTGGGTTCTGTCTTGGTCTCCTGGTTCTGGGTTTTGTCTTGGTCCTCCTGGTTCTGGGTTCTGGGTTCTGTCTTGGTCTCCTGGTTCTGGTTCTGGGTTCTGTCTTGGTCTCCTGGTTCTGGGTTCTGTCTTGGTCCTCCTGGTTCTGGTTCTGGGTCTGTCTTGGTCCTCCTGGTTCTGGGTTCTGTCTTGGTCTCCTGGTTCTGGGTTCTGTCTTGGTCCTCCTGGTTCTGGTTCTGGGTTCTGTCTTGGTCTCCTGGTTCTGGGTTCTGTCTTGGTCTCCTGGTTCTGGGTTCTGTCTTGGTCCTCCTGGTTCTGGTTCTGGGTTCTGTCTTGGTCTCCTGGTTCTGGGTTCTGTCTTGGTCCTCCTGGTTCTGGTTCTGGGTTCTGTCTTGGTCCTCCTGGTTCTGGGTTCTGGGTTCTGTCTTGGTCTCCTGGTTCTGGGTTTTGTCTTGGTCCTCCTGGTTCTGGTTCTGGGTTCTGTCTTGGTCTCCTGGTTCTGGGTTCTGGGTTCTGTCTTGGTCTCCTGGTTCTGGGTTCTGTCTTGGTCCTCCTGGTTCTGGTTCTGGGTTCTGTCTTGGTCCTCCTGGTTCTGGGTTCTGGGTTCTGTCTTGGTCTCCTGGTTCTGGGTTCTGTCTTGGTCCTCCTGGTTCTGGTTCTGGGTTCTGTCTTGGTCCTCCTGGTTCTGGGTTCTGGGTTCTGTCTTGGTCTCCTGGTTCTGGGTTCTGTCTTGGTCTCCTGGTTCTGGGTTTTGTCTTGGTCCTCCTGGTTCTGGGTTCTGGGTTCTGTCTTGGTCTCCTGGTTCTGGTTCTGGGTTCTGTCTTGGTCTCCTGGTTCTGGGTTCTGTCTTGGTCCTCCTGGTTCTGGTTCTGGGTTCTGTCTTGGTCCTCCTGGTTCTGGTTCTGGGTTCTGTCTTGGTCTCCTGGTTCTGGGTTCTGTCTTGGTCTCCTGGTTCTGGGTTCTGTCTTGGTCCTCCTGGTTCTGGTTCTGGGTTCTGTCTTGGTCCTCCTGGTTCTGGGTTCTGGGTTCTGTCTTGGTCTCCTGGTTCTGGGTTCTGTCTTGGTCCTCCTGGTTCTGGTTCTGGGTTCTGTCTTGGTCCTCCTGGTTCTGGTTCTGGGTTCTGTCTTGGTCTCCTGGTTCTGGGTTCTGTCTTGGTCTCCTGGTTCTGGGTTTTGTCTTGGTCCTCCTGGTTCTGGGTTCTGTCTTGGTCTCCTGGTTCTGGTTCTGGGTTCTGTCTTGGTCTCCTGGTTCTGGGTTCTGTCTTGGTCCTCCTGGTTCTGGTTCTGGGTTCTGTCTTGGTCCTCCTGGTTCTGGGTTCTGTCTTGGTCTCCTGGTTCTGGGTTTTGTCTTGGTCCTCCTGGTTCTGGTTCTGGGTTCTGTCTTGGTCTCCAGGTTCTGGGTTCTGTCTTGGTCTCCTGGTTCTGGGTTCTGTCTTGGTCCTCCTGGTTCTGGGTTCTGTCTTGGTCTCCTGGTTCTGGGTTCTGTCTTGGTCCTCCTGGTTCTGGTTCTGGGTTCTGTCTTGGTCCTCCTGGTTCTGGTTCTGGGTTCTGTCTTGGTCTCCTGGTTCTGGGTTCTGGGTTCTGTCTTGGTCTCCTGGTTCTGGGTTCTGTCTTGGTCCTCCTGGTTCTGGTTCTGGGTTCTGTCTTGGTCCTCCTGGTTCTGGGTTCTGGGTTCTGTCTTGGTCTCCTGGTTCTGGGTTCTGTCTTGGTCCTCCTGGTTCTGGTTCTGGGTTCTGTCTTGGTCCTCCTGGTTCTGGGTTCTGGGTTCTGTCTTGGTCTCCTGGTTCTGGGTTCTGTCTTGGTCCTCCCTGGTTCTGGGTTTTGTCTTGGTCTTCCTGGTTCTGGGTTCTGGGTTCTGTCTTGGTCTCCTGGTTCTGGTTCTGGGTTCTGTCTTGGTCTCCTGGTTCTGGGTTCTGTCTTGGTCCTCCTGGTTCTGGGTTCTGTCTTGGTCTCCTGGTTCTGGGTTCTGTCTTGGTCCTCCTGGTTCTGGTTCTGGGTTCTGTCTTGGTCCTCCTGGTTCTGGGTTCTGTCTTGGTCTCCTGGTTCTGGGTTTTGTCTTGGTCCTCCTGGTTCTGGGTTCTGGGTTCTGTCTTGGTCTCCTGGTTCTGGTTCTGGGTTCTGTCTTGGTCTCCTGGTTCTGGGTTCTGTCTTGGTCCTCCTGGTTCTGGTTCTGGGTTCTGTCTTGGTCCTCCTGGTTCTGGGTTCTGTCTTGGTCTCCTGGTTCTGGGTTCTGTCTTGGTCCTCCTGGTTCTGGTTCTGGGTTCTGTCTTGGTCTCCAGGTTCTGGGTTCTGTCTTGGTCTCCTGGTTCTGGGTTCTGTCTTGGTCCTCCTGGTTCTGGTTCTGGGTTCTGTCTTGGTCTCCTGGTTCTGGGTTCTGTCTTGGTCCTCCTGGTTCTGGTTCTGGGTTCTGTCTTGGTCCTCCTGGTTCTGGGTTCTGGGTTCTGTCTTGGTCTCCTGGTTCTGGGTTTTGTCTTGGTCCTCCTGGTTCTGGTTCTGGGTTCTGTCTTGGTCCTCCTGGTTCTGGGTTCTGGGTTCTGTCTTGGTCTCCTGGTTCTGGGTTCTGTCTTGGTCTCCTGGTTCTGGGTTTTGTCTTGGTCCTCCTGGTTCTGGGTTCTGGGTTCTGTCTTGGTCTCCTGGTTCTGGTTCTGGGTTCTGTCTTGGTCTCCTGGTTCTGGGTTCTGTCTTGGTCCTCCTGGTTCTGGTTCTGGGTTCTGTCTTGGTCCTCCTGGTTCTGGGTTCTGGGTTCTGTCTTGGTCTCCTGGTTCTGGGTTTTGTCTTGGTCCTCCTGGTTCTGGTTCTGGGTTCTGTCTTGGTCCTCCTGGTTCTGGGTTCTGGGTTCTGTCTTGGTCTCCTGGTTCTGGGTTCTGTCTTGGTCTCCTGGTTCTGGTTTTGTCTTGGTCCTCCTGGTTCTGGGTTCTGGGTTCTGTCTTGGTCTCCTGGTTCTGGTTCTGGGTTCTGTCTTGGTCTCCTGGTTCTGGGTTCTGTCTTGGTCCTCCTGGTTCTGGTTCTGGGTTCTGTCTTGGTCCTCCTGGTTCTGGGTTCTGTCTTGGTCTCCTGGTTCTGGGTTTTGTCTTGGTCCTCCTGGTTCTGGGTTCTGTCTTGGTCTCCTGGTTCTCCGTCAGAGTGACACCTCTGTTCTTCCGGTCCTCCTCCTCCTCTCTCTGCCTGAACCACGTCTCTGTTCCCGGGGCAGCTGCTCTCATGTCTCCCCGGTTCTCTCGGTTCTTTTCCGGCAGACATTCGTCCGTTCTCTGACAGCCCGTCCCCGGTCTAAGTGTCCCGGAACCCCCGGTGAGGCGGACCCGATGCCCCGGCGGCTGCGGCTCGCGGCGGCGGTCCTCCTGTGGCTCCTGCCCGGCTGCCTGGGAGCCTCCACCCGGCTGTACGCGGAGGAGGACCCGCTGCGGATCCTCGGCAGCCTCAGCCTCAGGCCCACCGTCACTAACTCTTCTTCGGCCTGGCTGGTCCAGTTCTACTCGTCCTGGTGCGGACACTGCATCCAGTACTCCAGCACCTGGAAGGCCCTGGCCCAGGACGTCCAAGGTACCGGGACCGCACCGCAGCACCGGGGTTTGGCATGATATGGACTAATGTGGACGGTTTTAAGAAGGAAATCAAAGCAGGGTGTGTTTATTCCAAACTATTCTTCAGTTCGGCTTCAAAAAAATCCACAAATTACCACAAAATTCAAACTAATTTTCTAGAATCCGACCGTTGAAGCCGCTGTTTCCGCCGGTTCGAGGCTCCGTAAAGGGGGCCGAGTTTGAATGGAGTTCAGTGGTTTGATCCGGTGACAGGTTCTGTTTGACTGACTCAGAACCGGAGGGTTCCGTGAGCTCGGGCAGGTACAGGTGCACTGTTTCCAGGCAACGAGCAGGTGAAACTAAAGTCCGGTAACTAAGCAACAGCGGACTGTTCCAGGAAGTGAGACTGGAGCTGTTAGCATACAAGCTAACCGGCTAACAGCGGCTTTGTTCAACAGAACAAACAGTGTTTTCGGTTTAATGGGATGAAAACGGCAACTCATAAACCTACTGACTGTGAAAGGAGTTTAAAGAAGTAACATTTAAGGCAACTTTATACAGAAATATCAACCAATAGATGAGTAAAACCGTTAAAATCCTTGTCTTTAAGGCTAAAAACAAATGAACTAATGGAACTTGGTGAATATGTGGAAGTGAAACTAACAAACACACAGAGTCCAAAAGACCAAAGAAAAATGAAAAATAGGATGTGAAAGTTTACTATTATACTTACCTGTTTATGTCTCATCTGAATTTTTTTCCCATCTTTGATTAAACTGTTTTAAAATATCTCGGAATATTAATTATTTCAAACTGTAATGACTTATTTATTTAATTATTAGATGAAGCTGGCCTCATTTTGAACATGTACCCATAATTCATAGGGTGTACCCATAATTCATAGGGTGTTGAATGATCGTCGCCGTCTCCAGCTGTCGGGGTCACAGGTCAGGGGTCAAGCGGGTCAGGGTTTTGTCTCCAGATGACCTTTGACCTCAGCAGCAGGTTCACAGAAAGGGAGGATGTCTGGGTGCTCATCTGGACTTCAGCAGGGGTACCAGACATACGGCCCGTGGGCTAAAACCGGCCACCAAAGGGTCCAAACCCACTCACCAAAGGGTCCGAACCCGCCCACTAAAGGGTCCAAACCCACCCACCAAAGGGTCCAAACCCACCCACCAAAGGGTCCGAACCCACCCACCAAAGGGTCCGAACCTACCCACCAAAGGGTCCCGCCAAAGGGTCCAAACCCACCCACCAAAGGGTCCAAACCCACCCACCAAAGGGTCCGAACCCACCCACCAAAGGGTCCGAACCCACCCACTAAAGGGTCCGAACCCACCCACCAAAGGGTCCAAACCCACCCACCAAAGGGTCCGAACCCACCCACTAAAGGGTCCAAACCCACCCACCAAAGGGTCCCGCCAAAGGGTCCAAACCCACCCACCAAAGGGTCCAAACCCACCCACCAAAGGGTCCAAACCCACCCACCCACCAAAGGGTCCAAACCTACCCACCAAAGGGTCCAAACCCGCCCACCAAAGGGTCTAAAGTCACCCACCAAAGGGTCCAAACCTACCCACCAAAGGGTCCCACCAAAGGGTCTAAACCCACCCACCAAAGGGTCCAAACCTACCCACTAAAGGGTCTAAACCCACCCACCAAAGGTCCGAACCTACCCACCAAAGGGTCTAAATAGGGCTGGGTATTATGGCCAGTTTCCTTACTTGATTCGATTTTGATTCATAATGTTCTGAATCGATTAATTGCGATTCAATTCAATTCAGTATTAATTGATTGATTCAGATTCATTTAGTGATACCAAAGCACAATGTTGAGTTGTGACCTGATTATTTGACTACTGCAGCCATGCAACACAGAATCAATATTGACATTAAAAAGGAAATAAATCTGACATTTCATCAGTAAACAGATGAATCTGCTCTGAAATAATGAACAGACACAAACATGTCCATGTTTCTCCAGAGGATCTGAACACACTTCTTCATCATCTTTGTTCTGTTTTATACCTGCTGCTTCCAGCCTTAAGGCTCATTACTGTCACCCTGGGGCACTGACACCAGTTTGGCCCCCCTGTAACAGAATCACATTGGGCCCTTGGTACAAGAAACTCACTGGAGGGGGAGGGTGGGCGGAGCTTTGTGATTTCCGCTTTACTATTCCTCTAACTCCACCCTCAACCACAGGTGATCCAAGTTAATAGTTCTAGAACGACTGGCTTCCATGACCCGCCTTCGCCGGCCAGTTCCTCCACACTGCAGGTTCCAGTTTGAGGCTGGGAGGACCTCCCACTGAGGGGTTTTCCCCACCCTTCCTCCCACTGAGGGGTTTTCCCCACCCTTCCTCCGCATTCCTCCCACACCAGAACCATTGCGAGCACGACCAAGACACCCCGTCTCCACGAGGGGCTCGCGAGACGAAGCCGGCTGCACTTCTGCATCGGCGGTTTCCGGGTCATTTACTCGTGGTCCTGCTCTGAAAAATTTATCTCATCCACCATTAATTGATTACACATAATTAAAAAGAAATTGATCCAAAATTGATCAAATCAATTTTTTTTACCCAGCCCTAGGTCTAAACCCACCCACCAAAGGGTCTAAACCCACCCACCAAAGGGTCTAAACCCACCCACCAAAGGGTCTAAACCCACCCACCAAGGGGTCTAAACCTACCCACCAAAGGGTCTAAACCCACCCACCAAAGGGTCTAAACCTACCCACCAAGGGGTCTAAACCCACCCACCAAAGGGTCTAAACCTACCCACCAAGGGGTCTAAACCCACCCACCAAAGGGTCTAAACCCACCCACCAAAGGGTCTAAACCTACCCACCAAAGGGTCTAAACCCACCCACCAAAGGGTCTAAACCCACCCACCAAGGGGTCTAAACCCACCCACCAAAGGGTCTAAACCTACCCACCAAAGGGTCTAAACCCACCCACCAAAGGGTCTAAACCCACCCACCAAAGGGTCTAAACCTACCCACCAAAGGGTCTAAACCCACCCACCAAAGGGTCTAAACCCACCCACCAAAGGGTCTAAACCTACCCACCAAAGGGTCTAAACCTACCCACCAAAGGGTCTAAACCCACCCACCAAAGGGTCTAAACCCACCCACCAAAGGGTTATATGACATTTTTTGCGTCAATAATCTGCTTTGTTTCTGTTACAAACATTTAAAGGGTTAAATATGACAGTTACAGTTTTTGAGTATTTGGTGTTTTTGTTTATGACTCAAGTTGATGAATTATTAAAAAATGTAAAAATAAACAAAAAACAAAGTTACACACTAAAAGTGTAAAGCATTGTGACGTGAGTCCCCTCTGTGCATATTATGGGCTGTCAGCGGTGACAGCTGGCGGAGGGTTAACGCTGTGGTGTCGACGTGTCCTTGAGTCTGTGATAAACTTCATCAGACTGTGGAACCAACACAACCTGTTCAAACAGTGGCTGTGGGCGGGCTCCAGCTGGCCCCGCCCCTGTCCTGGTTAACCTCTGACCTCTGGGCCTTTGTGCTTTTTCAGACTGGCAGCAGGCGATGGGCGTGGCCGTCTTGGACTGCGCTCAGGAGGAAAACTTTGACGTCTGTAAAGAATACGGCATCAAGTTCTACCCAACGTTCAAGGTCAGTCACATGACCCACTCGCCAGGTTGGCCACACCCCCTGTGTCGACAGTGTGCTCACGGCGCTCTCTCTGTCCATTTGTGTCTCTGCAGTTTTTCAAAGCCCACAGTGGAGCGGGGGACACCGGGACCACCTACAGAGGTGAGACGGGTCAGAGGGTTCTGATGGTTCTGACATTTATGGGTTTATTCAGGATCCATCAGTTCAGTTCCAAACAAGTAGAAGGACAAGGAGCAGGAAAGAAAGGATCCAAAGCATAAAGAAAAAAAGCTTTATTTATTTATAAATAAATAAATATTCACACACACACACACACACACAGGGTACGATTTGTCAAATATATATATTTTTTTATTATTATTTTTTTTTAATTATGAAAAAAACAAGAAATCAAGAGGCCTCATTCTGGCAGACAGTTTATTATAGTTTGTGTGTACTCATCATGAGTACTGTTACACTCCTAATGAATATATATATATATATATATATATATATATATATATATGTGTAGACACACATTTATTTTTCTGTTGTATTGATAATTTATTTCCTGCTACTTTTTTGATTCTACTTGAATGAAGCAACTGGAACCCAATCATTTCCTCCTGATATGAATAAAGTATCTGATTCTGATACTGATTCTCCACTAAAACAGCAATTTGTACAATATGTGCTAGACAATATATTATCAATACAACCATTAAAAGAATTCTACATAGATAAGTGTTCAGTGAATATTAATATGATGAGGTTTTATTAAAGGCTGAATTAAAGGTTTAATTAAAAGGTTGAATTAAAGTCGAACTCAAACTGTGGATGAAACTGATGTTAGTTTCAGTTTCAGCTGCTTTTATCCAAACGCACACAGTTTATTTCCTTCTGCTGTTTCATCCAGTCCAACGTCGCCCCCCAGTGGACATTAAAGCCACAGCAGCAGTAACTGGACCATCAGACACATTTAGGAACTAACAGGAACCATTTAATAACGGATCAGAACATCAGATAAATATAAGAACCAGGGCCGTGCAGAGAACTATAAAGGGGCAGGGGCTCAAACTTCCAAAAGGGCACATGAAAACGAATAACCACCAATTACAAAGTTCACATTTAGCAACAAGCAACATTATTAATCCACAGCAAGTCAAAGATGGACCACATGGTCCAGATCCATGTCCTCAGTCCTGGGTGTGTCCTCCTGAGCCCTAACACAGGCTGTGCACCTTCTGCGCACACTCTGGATTCACGTCCTGATCCTATCTGGGGGATGTTGTCCCACTCTTCCTGAAGGGCCTGGATGAACATCTGGCGGTTTCCAGGTGCTGGACGCCGAGCATACACGGATCTACAAGAAGATCCCACAGATGTTCAGTGGGACTGAGATCTTTGAGTTGCTGTGGATTAGTAATGCTGTTTGTTTCTAAATGTGAACTTTGTTGAACTCCCCTTTGTCATATTTTACATTCTCCTCTGGATACTCATCCACTGTTTTGTTGTTTGTTGTATTTTGTTTGTTAATTAAATGTTTTTAAGAACAAGAAAGAATTTGTTTTCATATTTAATAAAATGGTGTGAAATGGCATCACATAGAATATGTGATCAGTTTATTTAGATGTTCAGTTTCTGTAGAAGTGGAAATACAGATGTAATGTGTAGAAGTTTTGTGTGTTCATACTCTGCACAAATCTAAATCTTACCAGGTGTATTTTTCTCATTTCTAGTCCAAATATCTCATCACACTTAAAATAAGACAAAATCAGCTAAAGAGGAACTTTTCAGTGAGATAGAAGAACTGGGTTTTAGACAATAGATCTGGAAAATCTGATTTCAAGAAATCTTAGTAAGATAATTTTCACTTGTTCCATTGGCAGATTTTTTTGCTTAATTCAAGATTTTTTTTTGCTCAATTCTCCAAAAAAATCTGCCAGTGGAACAAGTGAAAATTATCTTGGTAAGATTCCTTGAAATAAGATTTTCTAGATCTATTGTCTAAAAATATATTTTTTTAAAATCTCCCTTACAAGTTCCTCTGTAGGTGATTCTGTCTTATTTTAAGTGTGATGAGATATTTGGACTAGAAATGAGAATAATACACTTGGTAAGATTTGGATTTTTGCAGTGTAAGTCCAAGACAAATTCTTCAAAACAGATGTTAAATTATGTATAAAAGCATGACAGTGAATGTTTAGAACTAGAAATACCTTCATTTTACATCTGGTTTTACACCTGCTTTTACAGTGAAACATTGAATATTTAGTTTCTTTTCATTCTAGGACATATTTATGATGATATTTAGGTTTTCCACAGTTCAGAAAGATCCATGAAGAGGAAGTGTTAACCCAAGCCAAACCACTGAACATTACATGATAATAATAACGTTTATATTGTAGTATTTATAGCTGGATCATTTAATATTGACCAGGTTGATGGGAATATTTGTGGAGGTTTGTGGTTATTTCAAATAAGATTCACTCAAGATGTTTGAGGTGAACACAGATATTACGATAATCGATCCAGCTGTTTCTGAAACAAAAGCAGAAATGTCAAAGTGTTGGCACTGATGAAAGAGTCGGGGATTTTACATGAGTTTTATGACTCTGGTCCACCAAAAGGGCCAGATTTAGGAACTGGATGAGAAGAAGACTTGGATGTGTTTTCTTTTCATGCAATTTTATATCGGTTTAGCAGAATTTAATTACTTCAGCACATTTAACCCATTAAGACCCAGTGGTACTTTTATAGCAGCTTCTAAAGGATTTTTTTCTCTCTTTTTAATGTTTCTCATGTGATGTATCATCATTTATTATGATAAAAACCTCTGTGTTTTGCATTTTTCAGTGTAAATCACTTCCTTTACCCTATATTTAATTTACTGATCATGTAGATGTTCATTAAAGCTCAGAGTCAACTTAAAGGTATTCTGCAAAAACAGAGAAAACTGAAGAAAAAGTGACTTTCAGCAAGTGAGGACTATTAGCATGTGTTACAATTTTGCAGCCAAAACTCAACAGTTTATGGAAATAAAACAGAAGCAAATTTGTGTGAGTGCTTCAGCAGGACTCAGACTCAGGTGGACACCAGCTGTTACAGTGGGCTAGTCTGGAGCTAATGCCATGACCTGACCATGACACTGAATTATTTACTCACTTACCATCGGGTTTTGGCCCCAAAACTAGAGTTGTTGAAGAATAGGACCAGGACCAAAAGCGACAAGTGAATGTTTTGGGCAGATAGTGGTGTGGCGCTTCCCTCCTCCTCGTTCATTCTCCAGACCGCATGATGTGTGTGTGTTGCAAGCAAGGTTGCACAGGAGGAAGGGGCGGGGCGTACAGAGATGAAAGGGCACCATGACCAGGTCCAGTGACAGCCAAATGAAACCACTGAACATTTATTATCATTGATCAAAATTTTAGCCATGAAAATTTTAGTCATTCAGTTTTTTGTGCAAAAAAAAAAAAAACGAGTAAAAAGGGCACTTGTAGGCAGAGGATCAAAGCGGCAGGGGCTCAAGCCCCCCCAGCCCCCTGCTTTGCATGTGCCAGATAAGAACCATTCAACACTGTCCACAGGCTCCACCCAGGCTCCACCCAGCAGCCAATCAGAGGCTGTGATGTCACTATTTACCTGTGTGTGTGTGTGTGTGTGTGTGTGTGTGTGTGTGTGTTTGTTTGTTTGTTTGTTTGTTCAGGTGCAGACCGGGAGATCCGTTCCATCAGACAGCTGATGGTGAACGTCCTCCAGAACCACACCAGACTGGACCGGCCGGACCACTGCCCTCCACTGGACCCCTACAGGTACACACTGACCGGAACCAGAACCACAAACCCCAGACCAGAGCCAGAACCACACACCACAAACCAGAACCTCAGACCAGAACCACAGACCAGAGCCAGGACCTGAACCTCAAACCCAAATCTCAGACCAGAACCAGGGCTCATATGGTTCTGAAACTTTCATTTTCAGTTCATCCTGTTTTTCAGTTCAACTAAGGATCATTTCTCTACTTCTTTTAGTTTTAGTTTTCATTAACTGTAATAACCCCAGTCCAGTCTGCTACGGCCCAGTCTGACCTGGTCCAGCCTGGTCCGGTCCAGTCTGGCCCAGTTTGGTCTGGTGTGGTCCATCAGGAGCTGTGAACACATAATACAAACAAGAAAAGCACTTGGAAAGCACAGACCTCCGCCAAGACAGATCTGTGCCCCCCCCCCCCCCCCCCCCCCCCCAATCACTACCAAAATTTAGTCATTTCTTCCTTGTGCCAGTATCAACATTTCCTGAAAATTTCATGAAAATCCGTCCATAACTTTTTGAGTTATCCTGCTAACAAACAAACAAACACACACACACGCAAACACACAAAGGAAAGTGATCACAATTCCTCCTGGTGGAGGGAATGAATTCATCAAACACAATGAATAAAAACACTCATGTCCCTCTGTCTGTCCCTCTGTCCATCTGTCTGTCCGTCTGTCCTTCTGTCTATCTGTCTCTCTGTCCTTCTACCTGTCCATCTGTCTGTCCGCAGCTCTGGACAGCTCCTCCCCCTGTTGGGTCAAAGGTCAGACCACTACACCGCCATCATCGTGGAGGATCCAGACTCCTACGTAGGCAGAGAGGTAACCAGTCTGAACTGAGGACACGACTTTACAGAGATAAAGGTTCTGGTTCAGATCCATCAGGTACGGTGGCCTATGAGGGTCAAACACTACACCGGTCCAACGTGTCTGAGTTCGAGAAAACAGCTGCAAGCACAGAAACGATACAGATTCACCAAGTCAAACACAGTCTGAACCAGGAACAAAAAGAGGAATGTGTGCAAATGAAAAAATGCACCAGAAGAAACAAAAACACATATACGATCATCAAATGATCTGCAAATAAAGAAACGATTCAAACCAAGAAAACAACGAAAAAAGAACGCTGCAGAACCAGTCAGTAGAACAGAAGTGTTCCAAACCTGTAGGGGGCAGCGTTTACAGACAGCAGACTAGTGTACAATAGAATCTAATAAAAGTCACATGACCGCACTACGGCAGAAACAGAGCCATTTACAGAAGAAGGATGGGAAAATGTTCCAGAAGAGAAAAACAGAAATACATGAGGAGACACGGTGGAATGATGAACCATAGAACTACTGAAAATATCTGAAACAAAATAAACAAAAAGATGAAGACGTTTGAATTGTAAGGAAAAGAAAGAATTAACTTAAGAGATCTGTAATAATTAATAAAACAAATTAAAGTAGGGGTTCGTGTTTTTCCACTTACAACAATGAATATGAAATTTAGCCAAAATTATAATTAGGTTAATAATATCTTTGATGTTTACGACTAAAGAATCCTTATAATAAATAACCTTAACCTTAACCCACTGTAGTTTGGAACCCTGTCAGTCAGCTGTTCTCTGTCTCTGTCTGTCCGTGGATGGTCATGTGATCTCTGTGTGTCAGGTGATCCTGGACCTGCTCCAGTTCTCTGGGGTGGAGGTCAAGAGGGCGCTGAGCTCCGATCGCCCCCTGGTGGACGCTCTGCACGTCACAGCGCTGCCCACCGTCCACCTGCTGCACCCCAACGGAACACACACACACCTGCACGTGTGAGTGTCGCACAAACACACACACGCACACACACACACACACACACACACACACACACTATCAGACAGGAAGTGACAGGAGGAAACAGGAAGTACCACATCAGACCGTTAAACCCCTCTGAACCATGGAACCAGACCTTAGAACCAGCCCGTAGAACAGACCTGAGAACCAGACTATAGATTCAGACCAAAGAGCCAGACCATAGAACCAGACCACAGAACCAGACCTTAGAACCAGACTATAGAACCAGACCATAGAGCCAGACCATAGAACCAGACTATAGAACCAGACCATAGATTCAGACCAAAGAGCCAGACCATAGAACCAGACCACAGAACCAGACCTTAGAACCAGACTATAGAACCAGACCATAGAACCAGACCATAGAGCCAGACCATAGAACCAGACCATAGAACCAGACTATAGAACCAGACCATAGAGCCAGACTATAGAACCAGACTATAGAACCAGACCATAGAGCCAGAGCATAGAGCCAGACCATAGAGCCAGGCCATGGAACCAGACCATAGAGCCAGACCTGAGAGCCAGACCTGAGAGCCAGACCTTAGAACCATCTAGCTTTGCTCCTAAAACTTTCATTGGTGTGTACTAGTTTTTGCAACATGGTCTTGAATGAATTTATTAGAAAAATTACTTTTTGTGTGTAACTGAACATGTCTAGTTTGTAACTGTCTTGTATCTTGTTTGTTGTATTTTGTCGTAGTGTCCCATAGAAAATGTTGATTCTCAAAGAAAACTAATGGTTTTGTGCCAAATCTGTTGGGGTGTCCTCATTTATAGCTTCCATTCCAGTGGAACAGAAGCTTTTTGGGACACCTAGCTGTCTCCTCAGGTAGATGCTCATCTTCCTCTCTAGCCCTTCAACAGTACCGACAGGTACCTCATAAATGAAAAGATTCCAGAGCAGTCCTGGGAGTACCCCATGCTGGTACCCCTAAGCCTCTTCTCCAGGGGTTCCATCCAGGTTGCTGCTTGGACAAGCATCTCCTTCATGCTCTACCTGCCAGTAAGGTCTGTCCTCTACCACTTCCCTAAACTCGTCACCGGTCTCTCTTGGACAGTCTTGAAGCAGAACAGGTGCTGGACACACCCCTTCTTCAGTACCAGGCTCCTGGGTTTTGCTGGCTTGAACTTCATCCTTGCCCAGTTGAGCTTGACCAACTCCTCTCAAATCCATTGGCCTTCGGATACTGGTCTACCTGTGATGGTGAGGTGGTCCATGAAAGCTCTTATTGGGACCATTTGGATGCCACTTACCAGTAGTGCACCCTGACACAACTTCTCTGCTGATGTCACCGTGGAGAAGATCACTGTGACCGTGCACCCAGAGATGATGCCCACTTCTAAACTCTGCCAGTTGGTGGTGAAGTCTCCGCAGATGAAATGGATCTTGAACCTTTCGAAGTAGCGCTGTAAGAGCTCTTGGACCTGCTCTGGGATGTGGTCAGTCTTCAGGGTCGGTTCCATCAGTTTGTTGGGTATCGTCCCAGAGGCATTTGTTAGATCGAGCCACAGGACTGCCAGACCACCGTCGTTCCACTTTGCGTTCTCATTTATCTTCAAGGTTGCGCTCATGTGCTCGAGACAGCCAGATACCCCTGGAACTCCACCTTTTTGGACTGAAGTATTTGTGGACCCATGGTTCAACATGAAGGTGATCAACGGCTTGGCCAGAATCCCTATGAAGATCTTAACTTCTACGTTGAAAAGTGACATGATGCGGAATTGTTTGATCCCGGTTGAGTTTTCTTCCTTGAGAATGAAATATCTCTCAGCGACCAACCAATTGTCAGCAAGGACGTTCTTTCTCCACCTTCAGCAGCTTCTGGAGTCATTTCCTGAGTCAGTCCTTGTACAGATGCCTTTGGGCTCCAGGGCTGAGTTCCCTGTTGTCTTCTTGACAAAGTTGTTGACTTCCTGACCTCTTGGTTCCTCTACTTTGCCATAGGTTCAGCCGGTTTGATCCTCTCCATCTCACCCGGGCTGTCCTCCCTTCTAGGGTCACTGTGGACCTGATGAAGGTGCTCCTCCACCTCTTCTTTTGTTCTTTCCAAAAAGTTTCATCATGCACTTGAATGGGGTTTTTGTGAAATCTTCCCTTTCTTTAAGGTGTCTGTGTATTTTCCTTTATGTACATTTACTCTTTGACAAAGAAGTGGAAGCAAAACACCTCAAATGCTAAAAATAAACTTTAAACTCCTGTCCTTTCAGAAACCGGCTTTAGTTTGAATATGTCTACAGTGAATTATCCAGTATTTTCCTTCTGCATTATTTAAAAGTGATTTAAACTAAACGGAAATGGAAAACTACATAAAAATAAGTTGATCCATCAGTGGGCGTCGACAAACGACGAACGCAAAAAGGACAAAATACAAAGAAAGAAGTTGTGTTTAAGAGTCGAACAGATCCAGGATCAGGAGAAACATCTGGAACGTTCCTTCAGCTGTGTTTCTCACTCGTCATGTCCGTCTCCTCTTCATCTCCTGTTTCTTCTTCTTCTGTTTCTTCTTCTTCTGCTGTTTCTTCTTCACCTGTTTCTTCTTCTCCTCCTCCAGGCAGAAGAGGCTGCGCTTCTTCTTCTCCTCATTGCTAAGGACGTTGCCGGGCGTCCAGCGCAGGTCCAGGTCCAGCAGCAGTAGCTCCTTCAACGCACACACGGGGGCGCTGTCCGACACCCACAGCCCTGAACCCTGGAGGGACATGGACCGGTCCAGGGTGTACACCGCCGACCTGGAGTCGGCCCTGCACTACGTGCTCAGGGTCGAACTTGCAACCCATGATGCCCTGGAGGGGGAGGAGCTCAAGATCTTCAAGGACTTTGTGACTCTGGTTGCCAAGGTAACGGCAGCGATCTAAATAAATGTGAGGTTTAGCCTAAAAACTGTCAGACTGAGGATGTGTGTGTGTTTGTGTTTTTGTGTGCGTGTATGTGTGTGTGTGTGTGTGTGTGTGTGTGTGTGCAGCTCTATCCAGGAAGGGCGTCGGTGGTGAAGCTGATGGAGACGCTCTCTGATTGGCTGCTCAGTCTGCCGCTGCAGCGAATCCCGTATCAGGCTGTGCTGGACCTGGTGGACAACAAGATGAGGGTGAGAGCACGTTCCACTGATGGGATCCACAACAGCAGAACACCAGGGTCCGAGTCGATCCGAAGGCCTTTAGATGAAAAACAGAGAAAAGAAAATGAACCGAACAGAAAAACACACGTCTACAGCAGTAGTTCCATCGGGACACTTTTCATTCTGTCATCGTATTACAGTCTACTCTCGTTATACCGCCAACTTCAGTTCACGGCCAAATTGGCGGTATAGCGAAAATGGCGTTACAACGGGTTGCGTCCATAATGTGCATGTCTTTACTATATGATGTCTATGCTGCCTCCGTTAACCCGTTCTAATTGCGTTTCTAAATAAATCTTGATTCTGTTATGTTGTAAGGCAGGGATCGGCAACCTTTAACACTCAAAGAGCCATTTCGACCCGGTTTCCACGGAAAAGACGACACTGGGAGCCGCACCTCGGAGGTGCCACGGCGGCGCACCTCGGAGGTGCCGCGCCGCAACGCTGGCGGTATAACGGTCGGGAAATCAATGGTATAAGTGTTGTTTGTGCATGGAACTGGGCTGGCGGATGGCGATAAGCGGAAATGGCGGTATAACGGCGGGCGGTTTAACGAGAGTAGACTGTATTTGTTTTTGTTCATTTCATTGTCTATTTTGTTATTTTATTTCTTCTGTTTTGTTCAATTTGTGTGTTATTTTGTTCTTTTTCCTTCTTATTTTCTTATCATTTTTAATTCATTTTGTTGATTTTATTGGTAACTTTGGCTCTTTTGGTGCATTTTCTTAGTTATTAGGGACCGAGCCGAAAGGTAAGGCCCTCTCACGCAGTGAGAGGCCTTGCCTGCAAGCAAGGCCCTATTGTTTTTCGTTCGTTTTTATATTATTATTATTTTTATTCACACACCACTTTGACCTGGATTTTGACCCCCTGAACATGCACGAAAACTCACCAAATTTGGCACACATGTCAGGCCTGGCGAAAAATTTGATAAAATGAAAAAATTAACCCCATAGGTGCCAAAATGGGCTCTCTAGCGCCACCTATGTGAAAAAAACGGCAACTGCCCTAGTGGCCAGTAGGAATGTCGTACAGACATGAAACCAGTGCCAAAATTTTTGTTGGATCATGCTCTACAAATCATCCACTGACACTCATGACCTATCTGCAACAGGAACTTCGCAATATGCCTTTCAAAATAAATTTCTAAAACTAACTCCGATGACACCGTTTGTGGTATTGACTTCTAAATAGCGCCAAAAGATAGAGTGAACCCTCCTTAATACAACGATTTCACACCTTTTCCATAACTGTCTTAGTTTCTTTTTTACAAGCCAGCAAAGTTGCGATGTTTGAAACTCATTTTTCATTTTGCAGTTTTTCCCCACATGTGACATATCTACACGTTCACAGGACTCACCACAACGCTCACATGCAAAACATTTTGAGATAGGATGTATGGTTATTGATTTATAACAATTTGTTTATTTTCATACTTTTTCGGCTTTAGACTGCCATTTGACCCCCTTAACATGCTCCAAAACTCACCAAATTTGCCATGTATGTCATGGCTGGTGAACCCTTTCATTCAATATCAAAATTAACCCCTTGGGTACCAAAATGGACTCTGTAGCGCCACCTATGTACTAAAAAACTCACAAAATCTGCCCTAGCGGCAAGTAGGAATGTCACAGAAACATGAAACAAATGCCAAAATGTTGGTCTGATTGAGCCCGACAAATCCTACACTGACACTCATGAGCTAACTCCAACAGGAAGTTGGCAATCTGCCTTTGAAAGTTACTATACGTTTCTGCAATTACTGCTTAGTCATTTCAGACCTTTGAATAAAAAGTTATACCTCATTAAATTCCCACAAGTCTGCAGAATCCAAAAGTGAAAGAATTTTTCAGATCCGACCTACGGTTATGGAATAATGGCGATTTTTTGAAGACTATGTTTACTTTCACTTTTAACAATGACAAAGTCCCTATAAAACTCTTCCTGGTGCACAGCTGTATGTGTCTGTCCTTAGTGCAGTGGTTCATGTAGCTGCCTATGAAACAAGAGGACCCAGGTTCAAATCCCAGACAATCCAATTTTTTTTTTTTTTTTTTTTTTTTCTTCTTTCTCCATTTTAAAACAGGTTTTACTGGATTGTATTTTGGATATTGGAAATTTTGCACACATTCAAAAGTACACTGAGTACATTTTTTCTAAATAAAACCCTAATTACCAATAATACAAAATTTCTATTACATAACTTCTTTTCATTTTTATGACCAAACACTCAACTGTTTGTGCAATGTTTCTTCATTCAAAAGTACTCTTTCTCACAGACACACATGCTCACACAATAGGGTTTTTTCAAAATAAAAGCCTTAAATGTGAGAAATCATCACTTTAATGCTCAATTATTTATACAATTTCAATTCATTTTTCAAACTGATTCTTTCTCTCACATACAAAACAAATACACATACACACAGTAGGGTTTCCAAAATAAAAGTGTCATTTTAAAGGTGATGGTGGTTTCAGCAGAGGATCGCTGGTGTTCTGTACAGATGTAAGGAGGACAGACACTAAAGGGTGGGAACTGGTATGGGGACGGAGAGGTGTGAGTGGAGCTGAGGTGTGGACATTCCCGGGACGCAGATCGCGGGGGAGGCGGAACGCCCGGTGCGAGGTCCCGCCCAATGCTGCTTGCAGCTTTAATTTAATATTTTTTTCTTTAATTTTTGTTCATTTTGTTGCATATTTTCTCTGTTATTTATTGTTTTGCAGATTTTCCTATTTGTTTTAGTTCATTGTATTTATTACTTGATGTGTTTTTGTTTGTTTGTGCTGTATAATTTTTCACAGACCACGTTCCACTTGTGATCAACAACAGCAGAAAACGAGGGTTAAGGCAAATAAAACCATTAACAAATGGAAATATAGGAACAGACGACAGTTACAATGAAGAAACGTGCAAACATGGAAGTCGGAAATATAGAAATCGTAAACATGGAAGTCGGAAACAGAAATCGGAAACATGGAAGTCGGAAACAGAAATCGTAAACATGGAAATTGTAAACATGGAAAGAAACATGGAAATCATAAACATGAAAGTCGTAAACATGGAAATCATAAACATGGAAATCGTAAACATGGAAAAACCAAAATTACAAACAGTTGTAAAGAAAAGTCACAAAGTTAAACAGAAATTCAAAATAAGACAAAAGTCAAACTAATCAGACGTCGAGTCCTAAACAAACTAAAGTCGTACAGTTTTATGTTAAAGCTTTACACAAATCGGCATTAAACCCAACCATGTTCTTCGTCAGATCGCAGGTGTGTTCCTGGGGGCGGAGCTTCGCTGGGTCGGTTGCCAAGGCAGCAAACCAGGTTTGCGAGGTTACCCGTGCGCCCTGTGGACTCTGTTCCACGTCCTGACGGTCCAACACGAGGCCACGCCCACCGCGCTGGACAACACGGGTCTGGAGGGGGCGGCGCCGGTGCTGCAGGTGATGCGCCGCTACATCCGCACATTCTTCGGCTGCGAGGAGTGCGGACGCCATTTTGACCAGGCGGCGGCGGGACACCTGGAGCAGGTGAAGAGCAACGAGGAGCAGATCCTGTGGCTCTGGAACCAACACAACCAGGTCAACTACCGACTGGCAGGTAAACAAACAAACAGGTAAACAAACAGGTCAGCTACAGACTGGCAAGTAAACAAACAAACAGGTAAACAAACAGGTCAGCTACCGACTGGCAAGTAAACAAACAAACAGGTAAACAAACAGGTCAGCTACAGACTGGCAAGTAAACAAACAAACAGGTAAACAAACAGGTCAGCTACCGACTGGCAGGTAAACAAACAAACAGGTAAACAAACAGGTCAGCTACAGACTGGCAAGTAAACAAACAAACAGGTAAACAAACAGGTCAGCTACCGACTGGCAGGTAAACAAACAAACAAACAAACAGGTAAATAAACAAACAGGTAAACAAACAGGTCAGCTACAGACTGGCAAGTAAACAAACAAACAGGTAAACAAACAGGTCAGCTACAGACTGGCAGGTAAACAAACAAACAACCAGTTAAACAAACAAGCATCCCAATAAACAAACAAACAGGTAAATAAATAAACAACCAGGTCAGCTTCTGACTGCTCTGCCCCCCCCCCCCCCCACCCTGTCCTCCTCTTCCTTCTTTTCCTTCCTCTTTCTTTTTCATCCCCCCCCCCCCCCCCTCAGGTTCCCTCAGTGACGACCCCCTCTTCCCCAAAGCCTCCTGGCCCAGTCCCTCCCTCTGCGCCTCCTGCCATGAGGAGAAAAATGGGATCCATGTCTGGAACCAGGACCAGGTCCTGTCCTTCCTCCGGAGACACTATGGAGCCTCCAACCTGTCGCCCCAGTACGCCCTGAGTCCGCCACGCCTGACTCCGCCCCCTCCCACGGGACGCAAACACACCGACCGCCCCAAACAGGAGGAGGAGGAGAAAGAGTACCAAGAGGAGAGGAAGGAGCCGGACAGGAAGGTTGAGGAGCAGCTGGATCTACGGCCCGGCCTCCAGCCCCTCAGGGGAGAGGACCAGGTGGAGGTCCAGAGACCTGGGTCAGGAGGAGCAGGAGGAGGTGTGAGGATCCTGGGTCTGGGCTTTAACAGTGTGGACATGAGTCTGTGTGTGGTTCTGTACATCTGCTCCTGCCTCTTCCTCATGCTCCTCTTCTTCTTCTTCAAAGTTCGGTCCAGGAGGTGGAAGCTGCGACACAGCCGCCTCCACGTCTGAACCGGTTTAAACTGGTCTGAACCAGTGGTTTAAACTGGTCTGGATACGGAACAGAGACCTTTAAGGACCAGATCAGGAGGAACCCACTCTCTGGGTGAAGGTCCAGACTCGGTGTCCACAGGACCTTCATGAAACTCGCAGGATTCTTCTTCTCCTGAAAGTATTTCAGTTTTGGGGCCAAATGTTGAACCTCTCAGAGTTTGTACCTGCGTCACAAATGTTCTACTTTAGGAATCTGATGAATGGGTGGAGCAGAATGTGACGATAGTGCCCTCTAGTGAATAAAAAAATAATAATTAAATCCTTGGCATGATGTTTGAAGTAGGAGGACCACCTTTGGTCAACACTTGGACCAGGTCCAGGTGCATTAAAACCCAACAGGAAGTCCACCTTTTTTTTTTTTTTTTTTTTTTTTTTTTTGCTATAGAAAATGAACCATAAGGTTCTTAATGATGGTTTTCCACTGGATGCTGTTGCCATGGTGATGTGGGAAATGTTGATATTTCACCAGAAGTTCTTCAGTCATGCCCCCATGACGGCCCAGGTCCTAACATTTAACCCTACGATTGTTTATGTTTTTACTGTTGGAAAACGCAGATGTGACCTGGTCCACAGGTGAACCTGATCCACTGATCAGAACCTGATCAGAACCAGCTTAGGCCTCTAGAAAAACTAGATATTTTTACACGAAGGGCGTAAATATTAGGTAGTTCAAGTCTGTTTTATATGAACATCCTGGACACAAACTAAAGCACAAGGTTCTGAGGCTTCGGTCCACTGAGTGAACGTTACATCACAGATGACACAATGACATCACACAACCTCCAAATATCAGAATAAAACAGAATTCAAGTTCCATTCACTTTAAAATGACTTGATTTTTCAGTTTAACTTAAAAACTGATGAAAACCTTTTGTTTTAAAATAGGAAATATTACAAATTGCCCCTTTTAAAAAAGCAACAAAATCAGCTGATCAGGTGTCGCTGTGGTCCTGTCACAGATCTGTCCAATCAGGACAGGTGTACTCTGGTCACCATGGCGACAGTCAGCACTGGCCAGGTCATGTGACAAGTGTCTTACAAACTAACTTTAGAGCACACGCGTGTCAGCGGGATCTCAGGGAACGACGGATCTGCTCCGGATCTGAGGGGAGTACTGGACTGTGAGGCGTTTAAAGTCAGTCTGGTTTTTATAGTTGTGAGACATTTTGTACTAAAACATGAGAACAGAACCAGCCCAGGACGTGAAGTGGACCCGATGTGGACCTGGTCTGGACCCGGTCTGGCCTGACCTGCACCCGGTCTGGACCTGATCTGGAACCTCCAACTGGACTTCTTCAACTTTTCAAACTGGATTTTATTTATTTGTGTTGCTGTTGTTGGGTCATGTGACTCAGTGCCAAATGTCTTAAGATGATGACCATCCGTTGACTCTGATTGGCTGCCTGTCCTCTGATGCTCTGCCTATGGGTGGGTGTGGCCTGTTGTATCACTGGACCTGAACTGTGGTGATGTGATTTACTGTGAACCTCGGCGCCGTCCTGACCAATGGATCCTACAAACAAATGGACCGACGGAGCGTTTCATTGGTTGAAGGTGTTATTGATCAGCTGAACGGTTTAGTTTTCTCTTGGTGTGTTTGTGGATTTAGTGACCGACCTCCTGTGGAGACTTTACACTAAAACTGTACAATACTGAATGGAGTCTGTTCGCAGCTTAATAAAAGAAAACGCATTGATCTGGTCGGTGTTTTGTGATGTGGTCTCTGTTTTCAGTAAGATAGGGTTAGAATTTTCTTGGAATGTTTTAAGTGCAGTTAGAAAATACCTAAGTGTGTTTGAGTGTAATACCGTGGACAGCCACTAGATGCTGATGCTGGCTCCCATAGACTTACACTGAACTTCTCTTTAAAAATATAACACTACACATTTTTTCCAGGAGTCTTTCTCGTCTCACTTTGTGGACTTTTTATTTAGTGTTTGGTACCAAAATGAACTCAGCACTCACAACTCTGCTTTTTATTCTGGTAGCTTAAATGCTAACTAGATCAGGTAGCGCTGATAATTATATTTATAGACACATGATGGTCACCTCAAAATGACTATATTTTATTTGTCAAATACAAGGACAACCTGGTCGGCGTAGTGGTCAGCAAGAAGATTCCAGATTCCTGGTGGTTCTTCTCAGTTCAACTGGACAGGTTTAGCTCTTTTAAAAACAGATAAAGGTTAGCTTTATCATTATAACGGGTCTGCTTTGACGTGTACAACCAGCTTTGATGAAGGTTGAACAGTTGAGGGCTTTTTATAATTATTTCGTTATTTGTTTTTCAGGAGACCACCTGTTCATGATCTTTTATCTGTTCCAAAACAGACTGATTTCTGTAAGATGACAACAGTAACTGAGAACTGTTTCCTTAAAGAAAAAAACGTACAATTGTAGGGTCTCTCCTCTACAGGGGTCACAGAAGCTGCCATTGCCTTCAAGAGTAAGTTGACACAAAATGCATCATGGGATATTTACAGTCAAGTCCACAGGAGTCCCCAACCAGTGCATCCATGGTTTAAGCTAGCAGACGAGAACAACAGCCAGGGATTCCATCCAATCTTGGTTTGTACAAACTTTTAAATGGAACAGAATTTGAGTTTGACTAATGACATTTCACGAGAACAGAACGGACAAGAACGCGTTTCGATGATCGTAAAATAAGTTAACCCTTAAGCTTTATCTGAAAGCACTTGGCGGTGTTTAACATGACAGGTTAAATTCAAAGTGTGACTTTGCGATCATTCAGTTGTTAGCTTGGTGTGTTTCCTCTGTAGCTCCACCCCTTTGGTCCAACTGTTTGGATGAACCTTACATGTAGTAGTTCTTGAAACAATTATATGAAAATACTCCAAACTGTTCCAAATGAAGCCAACCATGACAAACAGTCATTACCAAAGTTCACCACTAGGTGTCGATGTCCTGCCTCAGGGGGAGGAGTTTAAGTATCTTGGTTCAGTAGGGAGGGTAGGAGTGAGCAGGAGGTCGACAGGTGGATCTGGGTGGAGTCTGCATTAATGTGGATGATGATGATGTGGACCATGGGGCAGCCATGGCCTAGAGGGCTGGAGAGTCAGCTTGTGACCAAAGGGTCACCAGTTCGATTCCTTGGACTGGCAGAAAAAGTTGTTGGCTGATGTGCCCTTGAGCAAGGCACATTAACCCCATATGCTCCCCAGCAAACACGCTGCTCCTAGTTTGCGGTGTGTGGTGTGTTCCTGCATGTTCTAGAGATCTTAATCTAAACCGGTCTGTTGTGGTGAAGGAGCTGAGACCAAAGGAGAAGGTCTAGATGTACCAGTGGATCTATGTTCTGACCCTCACCTGGGGTCATGAACTCTGTATACTGACCCACAGAACCAGGTCACCAGTACAACAGACTGGAATGAGGTTCCACTGCAGGGTGGGCGGGGTCAGCCTTAGAGACGGGGGAGGAGCTCGGACATCCAGGAGGGACTCAGAGTAGAACCACTGCTCCTCCATGTCCTCTGGGGGGTCCGAGGTGTCCCCACAGATAGAATCCCTCCAGCGTGTCCTGGGTGTGTCCCGGGGTCTCCTCCCGGTTGGGCATGCCCTGAACACCTCCCCAGGGAGGCGTCCAGGAGGGATCCTGACCGGATGAACCACCTCAGCTGACTCCTCTGGATGTGGAGGTGCAGGGGTGAGAAAACCCAGTTCCACTGCTTGTTCTTTGGGTCTCCACCCACAGCTCATGACCACAGTAGAACGTAGGAACGTCTACATCACTGCAGACGTTGCCACGATCCACCTTCGATCTCTAGTTCCATCCTTCCCTCACCCTTAGATACTTTATCTCTCCACTTGGAGCAGTAACTCTTCTCCAACCCAGAGAGAACACTCCACCCTTTTCTGACTGAGGACCACGGCCTCAGACTTGGAGGTGCTGGTCCTCATCCTAGCTGCTTCACACTCAGCTGCGAACCACCTGGTTCTGGAGGTCACAGCACCATGAAGCCAACAAGACCACATCATCTGCAAAAAGCAGAGATATGACCCCTCCTCCCCCGAACCGGACCCCCTCCTCCCCCTGACTGCACCTACAAATTGTGTCCATAAAGATTATGAACAGAATCGGTGACAAACGGTAGTACTGGAGTCCAACCCACTCTGGGAACAACTCTGACTTTCCTCCTGTTTCTGCAAAGCGGACCAAGCTGTGGTCCTACAAGAACCTAATGGCCAGTAGCAGCAGGCTATGCCCCCCCCAAGGATACTCTGTGGGACACAGTTGAATGCCTCCAAATCCACATAACACATGTGGATTGGTTGGACAAACTCCCTTGAACCCTCTAGGGGCCTGTGGAGGGTAAAGGGCTGGTCCAGTGTTCCATGACTTGGTCCAAAACCACATGGGTCCTCCTGAACCTGGGATTCGACTGTCGGTCAGACTCTCCAGTACTCTGACTTAGGCCTTCACAGGGAGGCTGAGGAGTGCAACACCCCCCCCCCCCCCCCGTATTTGGAACACACCCTAAAACATCACCTGGTACCAGGTACCACCGCCCAGTCCAGTAGACATGACTGTCAAAGTTCTGTTACTGGTGTTTCTTTAATGTGGTTCCAGTTTCTTTAATGTGGTTCCAGTTTTTATATGGTACCTGGACCAGAGGACTGTATCCACGAGAACATCTGTAGAACAGTGACAGACTCTGCAGAGGTGAACAACACCGGTATGACCAGAGGATTTCAGACACACTGTGGCTCCGCCCCTTTGACTGGTGAATGCATGTCCACTGTGTAAAAGTCCACCTGTCTCACCTCTGTTGTAACAGTCCACCTGTCTCACCTCTGTTATTAAAGTCCACCTGTCTCACTTCTGTTGTAAAAGTCCACCAGTCTCACCTCTGTTGTTAAAGTCCACCTGTCTCACCTCTGTTGTTAAAGTCCACCTGTCTCACTTCTGTTGTAAAAGTCCACCTGTCTCACCTCTGCTATTAAAGTCCACCTGTCTCACTTCTGTTGTAAAAGTCCACCTGTCTCACTTCTGTTGTAAAAGTCCACCAGTCTCACCTCTGTTGTTAAAGTCCACCTGTCTCACCTCTGTTGTTAAAGTCCACCTGTCTCATCTCTGTTGTTAAAGTCCACCTGTCTCATCTCTGTTGTTAAAGTCCACCTGTCTCACCTCTGTTGTTAAAGTCCACCAGTCTCACCTCTGTTGTTAAAGTCCACCTGTCTCACCTCTGTTGTTAAAGTCCACCTGTCTCACCTCTGTTGTTAAAGTCCACCTGTCTCACCTCTGTCCCTCTTTTGTCTTTTCTGTGGAAATCAGACAATGGAGGAAAAAAGGAGGAGTCAACATCTGACCTTTGACCTGGATCTACTGTGGAAAAGTGTCTCTAGTTGTGTGTCCCTTATTGTGTGTTTCTAGTTGTGTCTCTTGTTGTGTGTCCCTGGTTGTGTGTCTCTAGTTGTGTCTCTTGTTGTGTGTCCCTGATTGTGTGTCTGTCGTTCTGTCTCTGGTTGTGTGTCTGTAGTTGTGTCACTAGTTGTGTGTCCCTGGTTGTGTGTCTGTAGTTGTGTCTCTAGTTGTGTGTCTCTGGTTGTGTCACTAGTTGTGTGTCTCTGGTTGTGTCACTAGTTGTGTGTCTCTGGTTGTGTCACTAGTTGTGTGTCTGTGTCATGTTGGATGTCGGAGTGTGTGATTATGAAAGCTGAGGCTGCAGAACGCTGCTGCTGTGTGTGTGTATGTGTGTGTGTGTGTGTGTGTGTGTGTTTTGTGTGTCTGCCTGGCACACAGTCGCAGTATGCACACTATGTACTGGGCATGCCAACTCAGCCTCACTGCAATGCAGCTCTGTGCATTTGGCCAAATCATGACACACACACACACACACACACACACATACACCCGCTGTGTGTGTAGGTGTGTGTGTGTAGGTGTGTGTGTGTGTGTGTGTGTTGCCTCTTTAATATTCAACCTTGCAGTGTGTTCATATAGCAGCTGTAATGCATGCCCCCCCTCCCCCCCCCCCCCCCCCCTCCTCCTCCTCTTCCTCGTCCTCTGCAGGGCAGTTAGCCGCATTAGCTCCCTGGCTGTCCTCAGATGACTCCTCCTCTCTTCCTCTTCCTCCTCCTCCTCCTCGGCTGTCTGCTGTGTCCCCCCCCCCTCCTCTCCCCCCTCCCCCCTCCCTCCCGCGACACACCAGACGATGCGTTGACTGAGCGGAGGAGAAAAACCTCTCCCAGTCAGCCAGCCGTCCTGCCGCTGCATGGAGGAGAAGCAGAGGAGGAAGAGGAGCAGCAGAGAGGAGGTGAGGAAGAGGAGGAGCTGCCTGTCTGTCTGTCTGTCTGTCTGTCTGTCTGTCTGTCTGTGTGTTTGTCTGTGTCTGAATCCATCGTCCTCTGGTGTCTTCGTCCAAACCGTCTGAGTCTGTCAAAGTATTTCTGTCTTCAGATCACCCGTCTGTCTCTGTCTTCAACTGTCTGTCTGTCTTCAACTGTCTGTCTGTCCGTCTGTCTGTCTGTCTGTCTGCTCTGTAAACAACCTGGACTCACCTGGACGGGGACGGGGTCCTGACCAACTGTCCCGTCCTGTCCGGTCCGATCTCCTGCTGCAGTTCTTCTGGGTGTTGTTTTTGTTGTTGTTGTGTGTCTGTACATGTGTGTGGGTGGAGTCGTGCTGTGATGCCTGGCTCAACGGCAGCCCAGCAGACAGACAGACAGACAGGACACACAGACAGACAGGTTCAGGTAGACCCACTGCAGCATCAGCTCAGACTTCAGGCCTGTTTCTGTCCCAAAGTTTCACTGATGCAAAGTGATTCAGAGGATTCAGGACCCGATCCGTCCAGGCTGGTTCTGGTTCTGGGCTGGTTCTGGTATATAGGCTGGTTCTGGTTCTGGGCTGGTTCTGGTGCATAGGCTGGTTCTGGTTCTGGGCTGTTCTGGTGTACAGGCTGGTTCTAGTTCTGGTTCTGGGCTGGTTCTGGTGTATAAGCTGGTTCTGGTGTACAGGCTGGTTCTGGTCTGGTTTTGGTTCTGGGCTGGTTTTGGTGTCCTGGTTGGTTCTGGTGTGCAGGCTGGTTCTGGGCTAGTTCTGGTTCTGGGCTTTTCTGGTTCTGGGTTGGTTCTGGTTCTGGTTTCTGGGCTGGTTCTGGTGTACAGGCTGGTTCTTGTTCTGGTTCTGGGTCTGGGCTCTGTCAACTCAGACTCTGTTTCATACGGATCTTCAGATGAAATGAGACATTTATTTGAGGGTTAAATAAACCAGAGCTGCAGATCTGGATCAGGATCAGGATCAGGATCACCTGCATCTGGATCCAAGTCACTGCTGTCCTGGCTGGTCATGCCGGTAATGACGCTGGTCAAACTTAAGTCCTTCTACCGAACTTAAGTCCTTCTACTGGAACTTAAGTCCTTCTACTGAACTTAAGTCCTTCTACTGGAACTTAAGTCCTTCTACTGAACTTATGTCCTTCTACTGAACTTAAGTCCTTCTACCGAACTTAAGTCCTTCTACCGAACTTAAGTCCTTCTACCGAACTTAAGTCCTTCTACTGGAACTTATGTCCTACTGGAACTTAAGTCCTTCAACTGGAACTTAAGTCCTTCTACTGGAACTTAAGTCCTCCTTCTGAACTTAAGTCCTTCTACTGGAACTTAAGTCCTTCTATTGAACTTGGGTCCTTCTACTGAACTTAAGTCCTCCTACTGAACTTAAGTCCTTCTACTGGAACTTATGTCCTCCTGGAACATAAGTCCTTCTACTGGAACGTAAGTCCTTCTACTGGAACTTAAGTCCTCCTACTGAACTTAAGTCCTTCTGCTGGAACTTATGTCCTACTGGAACTTAAGTCCTTCAACTGGAACTTAAGTCCTTCTACTGGAACTTAAGTGCTCCTACTGAACTTAAGTCCTTCTACTGAACTTAAGTCCTTCTATTGAACTTGGGTCCTTCTACTGAACTTAAGTCCTTTTACTGAACTCAAGTCCTTTTACTGAACTCATGTCTTTCTACTGAACTTAAGTCCTTCTACTGGAACTTATGCCCTACTACTGGAACTTAAGTCCTCCTACTGAACTTAAGTCCTTTTACTGGAACTTATGTTCTACTGGAACTTATGTTCTACTGGAACTTATGTCCTCCTGGAAATTAAGTCCTTCTACTAGAACTTATGTCCTTCTACTGGAACTTAAGTCCTTCTACTGGAACTTAAGTCCTCCTACTGAACTTAAGTCCTTCTACAGGAACTTATGTCCTTCTACTGGAACTTAAGTCCTTCTACTGGAACTTATGTCCTACTGGAACTTAAGTCCTCCTACTGAACTTAAGTCCTTCTACTGAGCTTAAGTCCTTCTACTGGAACTTATGTCCTTCTACTGAACTTAAGTCCTTCTATTGGAACTTAAGTCCTTCTACTGGAATTTATGTCCTACTGGAACTTAAGTCCTCCTACTGGAACTTAAGTCCTTCTACTGAACTTAAGTCCTTCTACTGGAACTTACGTCATTCTACTGGAACTTATGTCCTACTGGAACTTAAGTCCTTCTACTGGAACTTAAGACCTTCTACTGAACTTAAGTCCTTCTACTGAACTTAAGTCCTTCTACTGAACTTATGTCCTACTGGAACTTAAGCCCTTCTACTAGAACTTAAGTCCTTCTACTGGAACTTAAGTCCCTCTACTAGAACTTAAGTCCTTCTACTGAACTTAAGTCATTCTACTGAACTTATGTCCTACTGGAACTTAACCCCTTCTACTGGAACTTAAGTCCTTCTACTGGAACTTAAGTCCCTCTACTGGAACTTAAGTCCTTCTACTGAACTTAAGTCCTGCTGGAACTTAAGTCCTTCTACTAGAACTTATTTCCTTCTACTGGAACTTAAGTCCTTCCACTGGAACTTATGTCCTACTGGAACTTAAGTCCTCCTACTGAACTTAAGTCCTTCTACTGGAACTTATGTCCTTCTATTGCACTTAAGTCCCTCTACTGGAACTTAAGTCCCTCTACTGGAACTTAAGTCCTTCTACTGGGCTTAAGTCCTTCTACTGGAACTTAAGTCCTCATACTGAACTTAAGTCCTTCTACTGAACTTATGTCCTACTGGAACTTAAGTCCTTCTACTGAACTTAAGTCCGTCTACTGGAACTTAAGTCCTTCTACTGAACTTAAGTCCTTCTACTGAACTTAAGTCCCTCTACTGAACTTAAGTCCTTCTACTGAACTTACGTCCTTCTACTGAACTTAAGTCCGTCTACTGGAACTTAAGTCCTTCTACTGAACTTAAGTCCTTCTACTGAACTTACGTCCTTCTACTGAACTTAAGTCCCTCTACTGGAACTTCTACTGACCAAAGACCGTCTGATTGGTCCACATCATGGTGTGGGTGGCACTGGGGGGGTACAAGATACGGAGGGGGGGGGTGTATTTGGATCAGATCAGGGCTCAAACTCCTGTTCTTTCAGGTTCCACATTCAGCCTGATTTGATCTGCAGTGGACCCAACCAGTCAAATAAGAACAGAATAATCTATAAATAATGACAACTGACAATTTTTGTCTTTGTTTTAGTGCCAAAAAACCCATTAAATTATGAAAATACTTACTTTTATAAACTATCCAAATAAAAAAGATGTGAATAACCTGAAAAAAAAAAAAAAAGAAATTTCTTAAGAAAAATCAGTGTACTTTCAACAATCTTCTTCCTCCACTTCTCATTAGTCCATGTGCATTCTGGATCAGATCTCCAAAGACACTAAACACTGAGGAACAGGAAGAAAAGAGTTCAAACTGGACTGAATTTAATACAGACATTTCAGGTTGGACACATTTGTTCAGGTTAGTCACATTTTATTGGTACAGGAGAGTTTGGAAATGGAAATATTTTCATAATTTAATGTTTTTTTTTGTTTTGTTTTGGGGTTTTTTTTGGGGGGGGGGGGTTGCACTAAAACAAAGACAAAAATTTTAAGTCGTTAATTCAATATTTTTTGCTAAATTTGAGATATTTTTTCTTAATTCAAGATTTTTGCTAAATTTGAGATTTTTTTTTTTGCTTAATTCAAGATTTTTACTATATTTGAGATTTTTTTTTGCTTAATTCGGGATTTTTTGCTAAATTTGAGATTTTTTTGCTTAATTCAAGATTTTTTTCTAAATTTGAGATTTTTTTTGCCTAATTCAAGATTTTTTGCTAAATTTGAGATTGTTTTTTACTTAATTCAAGATTTTTTTCTAAATTTGAGATTTTTTTTTTTGCCTAATTCAAGATTTTTTGCTAAATTTGAGATTGTTTTTTTTACTTAATTCAAGATTTTTTGCTAAATTTGAGATTTTTTCTTAATTCAAGATTTTTTGCTAAATTTAATTTTTTTTGCTTAATTCAAGATTTTTTGCTAAATTTGAGATTTTTTTTTGCTTAATTAAAGATGTTTTTACTTAATTGAAGATATTTTTTTTGCTTCATTTAAGATTTTTTCCTTAATTCAAGCTTTTTTTTCTTTTTTTTTGCTTAATTCAGTTCAAGAATGTGGAATTTTTGCACTTGTCAATTTCATCCCAGGGGTCAGATTAGAACCTTTGGTGGGCCGCATTTGGACCCGGGCCACATGTTTGAGACCCCTGGGTTAGATCCTTCTGAAAAGTTCTGAAGTCCAGACCAAACAGTAAAGTGTTCAAATGTGTCAGATCTTTGTAAATCTGTGATAAAAGTGTTTGTGATGGAACCAGAACTTGTCAATAATCCAACGTGTGTCCACGCTGAAGACAAAGCGTCGTCTCCTTTCTTGTTTCCATGGAGACGCAGAGGTGTCAGGGTGCTGTGGTTGGTGTTTTGTCAGTTTGTTCTGCAGGTAGACTGTGAATCCATCATCGTTTACACCCCCCCACCCCACCCCACCCCCCCTTCTGTTGCAGCTCCATCCTGATGGTCTTCAGACTCCTCCCCCCTCGCTCTGACTCAACACTCTGACCTCTGACCTTTTGCCCATCGTCATGGTCCTGAAGCGCTCTGCAGGTGACATCTGCACCCTCCCTGACACTTAGACCCCCTCAGGACCATCTCAGCCTCTTCCTGCCCCCCCCCCCCCCCCCCCCCTCTGGACGTCCACCATGTCGGAGGGTCTGCTGCAGGTGGAGATCCCAGACTTCGGCAGCAGCGTGCTGGGCAGCCTGAACGAGCAGAGGCTCATGGGACATTACTGCGACGTGTCCATCCTGGTGCAGGGTCAGGCCTTTAAGGCGCACCGGGCCGTCCTCGCCGCCTCCTCACTTTACTTCAGAGACCTGTTCAGCTCCGCCGCCGAGCCCTCCTCCTCCTCGTCCTCCTCCTCCTCCTCCTCGTCTTCCTCCTTGTCCCAGGCGGTGTTCGAGCTGCCGTCCTCGGTGACGCCCACGTGTTTCCAGCAGATCCTGTCCTTCTGCTACACGGGCCGCCTCAGCATGGCGGCCAGCGAGCAGCTGGTGCTGATGTACACGGCCGGGTACCTGCAGATCCAGAACATCGTGGAGCGAGGGATGGAGCTGATGATGATGAAGGCCTCCTCCTCCTCCTCACCGCTCTGCTGCGACTCCCAGGTCAGTCCAGTCACACCTGAGCCACATGACATTTAAATTTAAGTTTAAATCTGCAACTTCACCACCAGGTGTCACTACATCTCACATCCTGAACGTCTTTTCAATCAAGGTAGAAACGTCTGAAAAGTTGTGAAATCAACTAAAAATATATTATGAAAACAGCTGATCAACTTTTATTTATTTAAACAAATGTGCTTATTCATATTTTAAGCTTCTTATTCTTAAGTACACTTATTAAATCTTTCTTGTTAAAAGCTTTAGACTCTTTTGTTATGTGGCAAAGCAAACAATAAAAACTAAAGTTAAACAGAGAACCTGTGGTCAAAGTTGAACTGTACTGTGAAGACAGTGTCGAATCAGAAAGGAAATAGAAATAAAATACAAATAAATACAAATAAAAACAACTAAATACAAATTAAATACAAATAAATACAAATAAAATACAAATAAATACATTTACATCAGCAGAAACACATTCATTCTGAACATATAAGGGTATGATGGTTTAAATATTGGAGTTTGTTGTTTGTGATATTATGTAGGGTTTTTTGTATTCGTGTTGATGAGGGAATACGTAGGTCACATAGATATGGGCGGGGTTTATTAAAACAGGCACCTGCTCACCTGTGTATATGGAGAGGGAGAGAAAGAGAGCGAGAGAGGGCGAGCGGGAACGCTGTGTTTTTTATTGCCCGTTCTTTTCTTTAATCACTTTGATTCTGAGTTTGTTTGCGGTATTTTTTCATTAATAAAAGGTTACATTTATTTTTCATATCACGGTGGTTTTCTCCATTCAGTGCGTCAGTCAAAGGAAAGCCCCGCCCTCAGCCTGTCTTAGTTTGTTGAAGTCGTTTCAGTTTATATGAAGTAAAACCATGTGACCGTCCTTTAACGTCCGTCAGTTCTGGGTCCAGTTCTTAAATCAGACCGTCCTCAGGTGGAACTCTGCTGCGCTTGTTTCTGTTGTTTATTCTCTGATGAGACGCTCTTTCCAGTGTTTGTTTGTTTGTTTTGAATTTGCAGTAAAACCAAACAACAAAAGGATTCTATAATAGAAAGTCCAACATTTGAAAAGGAGCGGGATGAAGTTGAACTTATACCCCCCCACACACACATACCCCCCACCCCATCCTTCACCTCCCCTAAACTCCTACAGAAAACACTCCATTTCTGTACATATGAGGGACAGCCTCTGCAGCAGCAGTTCACCTGTAAGGAAACTCTGTCCTTTTCATAGCAGTGTTAATACACATATTAAAAAACAAAAATAAACTAGTGTTCAGAACACAAACCTCCACCAAGCACCCTGAACGCTGTGCATGTGTGGATCCACTCTTTCTGTTTAAATCCAACAGTTTCCAGGTTGTTCCATACACAGAAACAGTTGAATCTGGTCCCAGTCATGTGTCTGTCCAATTAGATTCAATTCACATCAATATTAGTTGAGTTCTAATTTTAAATGTGTGCTAAATGGGATTTTCAGTGTTCAGTGTAAATGTCCACAGAGTCCACATTCCACAGTGGATGTGGACAGTTTAGTTCCAGATACAAGAGATTGTTCTAAGCTACAGGTGGATCCAACTGGAGGAGAATCAGAGTCGTTTTGAATTTTTTATGAATTTTGGAAAATTGCTCAGTGATGACAGATGGAAAACTGTAGATGTTGTGACCTTGCTGTGACCTTGAACTTTGGCCTACTGGGACCAAAATGGACTGGGTTGGTCCCAGGGCCTAGGCCTATCTGTGGGGAAGATTTGGGAAAGATGGGGGGAAGAGTTTTCCCGTAAAGTTGCAAAGAAACAAACAAACATGCAAACAAACACACAAAGCAAAATGATCGCAATTCCTCCTTGCAGAGGTAACTATCCGTTTTATAACAATAATGCACAAAAAAAAAAAAAAACCTGTCCATTTCTTAGCAGTAAAATGCTTATCAAAAATAAACTATATCTAATTTATAACAAATACCCATAAAAAACCAAAATAAACTTTGTCCTTTTCATAATAACGGACTGACCCTGGTCCAACACTGGGGGTCACAGCTCACACCAACACACCGTTATCGTCTGTTTTTCCACCGATACAAGAATTTTGAATAAATACATTTTTTCTTTACATAAAGAGTCACAAGACTTTCCAACTTTAAAACCTATTTAATAACTTTTATTCCCTAAACAGCAGCGTGTGACAGACTTCAGATCCAAACTCCCTTTAACAGACCAGTTCAGGGGTTTCAACAGCAGGTGGTTTTCATTTGACTGATTGATTGATTGATTGTTTATTTATTTTAACCTCGTACAAACATGGAGGTATTGGTCACAGTCAGATCTATGAACGCTCCACAAAACAGTTGATTGCGCTGAACCCAGATGAAGCCTGTTCACCTCCACCCTGTTGGACTTTTCACAGAACAAAACCATATTCACACAACGTTCCTGTAAAACAGGAAACATAATGTTCTCGGATATTTTCATCTGAAACTTCAGGTTGTGTCATAGCGTCGCATTGGAAAAGGGGTGAAAGTAGCAGGTACAGCCGGTGTTTCCGTCACTGCTGATATCTGCAACTCCTGCTGAGCCTTCGACTGCGAATGAGTTCACACGACAGTGATTGGACCGTTTCACACTGAAGACAAAAAAGCACAGGTGTGTGGAAGTATATCTGTGTCATCAGATTTTGAATTATAAAAGCCACTGGATTTTTTTGCACTGATTTTTTTTTTTGCACTGAAATTAAGTATCTGAATTTTTTCTGTGTCACATGACCAGCCTAATGTAACTTGATTGGCTGGCTATCGGTTCGACTTCAGATCGAATCATTGGTTATCCTTGGTGTCCCGGATGTGTGATCGGGATTTTCTGTGTCTGAATTTTTTGCATCTGAATTTTTTATTCTAAATTTATGAACATAGTAAACTTGAGAGACAAAAAATTCAGATACTTAATTTCAGTGCAAAAAAAATTCAGTGCTAGAAATCCAATGGCTTTTATAATTCAAAATCTGATGAGACAGACTTACTTCCATGCAGGTGTCGTTTGTCCGGTGTCAAAGGGGTTTTAGTCAAAATCAATTAACAGCCACGAAGACGATGGCAGAGCCGTGAACAGACAAATGTAACCACCGACCACCGACCCCACCTTTTGGAGGTGAACTCCTACTGCTGCACTGTAGTACTCAGCTAAAGTACTGCTGATATCATGACTCATGTAAATATACACGTCACTTTTAATTTAATTTGGGCCTGTTATCTGTACCATTATAAGGTTTCTGTGTTTATGTTCTGTTGTTATTAACCCCCTGTCCAACATGAATGGATGAATACCATGAACTGAGGGTTAGCGGTTAATGTTAGTGTTATGTGAACCGGCAATATCAGCGTAAATTGACACGCGACCAAATGATGTTGAATAACACGCAGAAGGTCGAAAATGGGTAGGTATAGTACGACAAATGCCATAAGAACTGACGTGACATAACACGATTTCATGAGATCAGTCTGTTTGTTAGTTTTATGTCTCATTACAGGTTGACGTCACAAATGTCTAATCTAATATAATCAGTACCAAAGACAGTTTAGTGCAGGGGTCTCAAACGAAAATAATAACAGAATAACCTATAAATAATGACAACTCCAAATTTTTGTCTTTGTTTTAGTGCAAAAAAACCCATTAATTTATGAAAATGCTTACTCTTATAAACTATCCAGACAAAAAAAAATGTGGATAACCTGAAAAAACTGAAATTTCTTAAGAAAAATAAGTGCAATTTTAACAATATTCTGCCTCAACTACAACTACAAAGACACTAAACACTGAGGAACAGGCAGAAAAGAGTCCAAATTGGGCTGAATTTTCTTTAGACATTTCAGGTTGTTCATATTTGTTCAGTTTATTCACATTTTATTGTTCCAGGATAGTTTGTAAATGTAAATATTTTCATAATTTAATGTTTTTTTTGTACTAAAACAAAGACAAATATTTGATGTTGTCATTATTTATAGACATAATGTAATATTTTTTTCACATTAAACAGATAAAAATCTGCAGTCCTTCTTTTCTGTGGGTTCTTCTGCTGTTCTTATTGGACTGTAGATCAGATTGGTCTGGATGTGGAACCCATACTAAAATGAGTTCCACAGCCTGGACTGTGGAATTTATACACTTTGTAAATTCATCCCAGGGGTCAGATTGGAACCTTTGGGGGGACGCATGTTTGAGACCCCTGGTTTAGGGTTTAATGCTTCAAACTGTCAGAACAAAGACCCCAGACCCTTAATTTCTTCCCCAATGTTAAACCAAAACCTGCGCCCCTGCCTTTAAATGCCGCTAACATTGCTAATAGTGCTACCGATGCTAACCCAGTTAAAGGTGCTAACTGACTGTGTTATTTCTGACATATTAATGGCAGACAACGTCAGCAGATGAGCTGGGTAACTTCGACCCCCCCCTGGTGCAGCAGCAGCAGCACAGCGTCCCCCAGCTGCAGGAGGCCAGTCCTGACCAGCCCGCCCTCAGCCCCGAGGAGCTGCTGCTCGCCGTTAGTCGCATCAAGCAGGAAAGAGCCGACACCCCCCCGGCCGAGGAGCAGGGAGGAGCGACGGGAGCGGGAGAGGAGGCCAGGTGAGGCCACGCCCCCTCAAAGGACAGCCCTGCTCCGTTGCGTCCCCTGTTGTCTTTCATGTCTGGTTGTCTCCTCCTCAGAGTCGACGTGTCCGGTGACCTCCAGACCTCCAGGAACAGCGCGCTGTGTTACCTGGGCACCGGCGGAGGTCTGGTCCCTGGACTGCAGTCCTATCTGCTAGCAGGCGGGGGGCGCTCCAGCCCAGGGGGCTCCAGCCTTCCCACTGACTCCCCTCCCTCTCACCCCCCCACGGAGGAGGAGTTGGAGGAGGACTACTACGGTAACGCCGTTCATGCTGGACTGTACCAACACATCTATGGACACCCCGGAAACCCCTACAGTAAGTCTCACCGTGGTGGGTGGTGGCAGATGGGTCATGAGCCCCCCCCCCCCCCATGTTAATCAAAGGGACATGGTCAGGAGCGTATCAGTAGATCCACTCATTGGCCACAAACTCTGGTTTCCATGTTTTTGTTCTTTTGAGGATTTTTGTTTACAACATAAGACACAGTGAACACAGCAAGGTTCTAATAGTTTTGGATTTTTCATTATAGTTTAGTTTTATTTAGTTTGGACTTTTTTCTCTAATTCAGTTAGTTTTGATTTGTTTTTAGAGCAGGTTTGATAGTTTTTATTTGTTTTCATTTTTTTTTAAATGCTTAGTTGTAGTTCAGTTGTAGTTCAGTTGTAGTTCAGTTGTAGTTCAGTGGTCTCTTTTCTCTTCTTCTCTGTCGTCGTATTCAAATCAATCCCAGACAGGACTCTGCTGCTTTAGTCTCCATGTTTCCAGGTAGAGTGGGGACCAGAAGACGACTGGAAACCACAAGTGAACACAAGTGACGGATCGTCAAGTGTTGTATGGTGACGCTAGCTAAAATTGCTAGACCAAAACAAATCGATTTCGAATCGATCCAACATTGACAAAGACGAAAACAAAGGGAATTTTATCCATAATTTTTATCAGTTTTAGTTAGTTTTGTAAACACACAATACAGTTTCAGTTAGTTATGGTTTTTTCTTTTAATTATAGTTTTTATTTATTTCAGTTAACAAAAATGTTTTTTCAATTCTAGTTTTCGTCATTTCGTTAGTTTTCGTTAATGATAATTACCTTGGTGTTGAAACCTCTGCTCTGTCACAGTAAAACTCTTCCCTCGTTACTTCGTTACTTCAAACTCATTAGTCAAATATCCTCCTTTCAAATTGTTACAACAATAATGCCTTTAATCTGTCCTAATTACTTCAGGGGACACCTCATAAGGTTTCTGAAAGTCGACTCGTGACTCCCTGTCAGTGTCCTGTAACCCCCCCACTTTGGAACCCCTGGTCTAAATGAACATGAGATTTCTCTTTCCTCTAGTCCAGGAGAAGCTGGAGATGCTGCCCCTCCCACTAGCCAATGAGCGCCGGCCTTGTGTGCTGGTTGGTCGGGACAACATGGCCCTTCCCGCCAGCCTCATCAGTCAGATCGGGTATCGCTGCCACCCGTCGCTCTACACCGAAGGCGACCCCGGAGAGAAGGTGGAGCTGGTGGTGGGCTCAGGTGTGTTCATGACGCGGGGTCAGCTGATGAACTGTCACCTGTGTGCCGGCGTCAAACACAAGGTGCTTCTCAGGAGACTGCTGGCGACATTCTTTGACAGGTGAGCTGAGGTTAGCTTAGCATGAGCGCGGTTAGCCCTGTATGTGTGAGTGTCTGTACACAAGTGTTCCACATATGTGAAGGAATAGGACAGTCACAGTGGGGGGAGGTATGGGGGGGGTCCAGAAAAGCCAGAGTCTGGATCAGATGGACCTGCACAGAACAAAATATTAAATATACACTTTAAAATGTATTCATGGGATTTTATGCCATAAAAAGTTTTCCCAAATAAAGACATTTCTTTTCCAGGTCAAGAAAATGTCGATAACAACGAAGTTGTAAGTCCAGTTGCAAATAGTTTAAAGTAGTAGAAGCAGAAATATGTCGTAGGTTTTTTTTTTTTATTCAGATACATTCAAGGACCTTGTTTTGTCTCTTCGTGTCTCTTTACGGATGAAAAACCCATTATATCTTAGATTTTAATGGTGCCTCCAAAGTTCTTCATGCTTTTGTAAATTCATGAGGCTCTTGGAAGAAAGTTGACCTCCAGACCTGGTCAGTCCACGTCCAAATGAAGCGCTCCAGGGTTAGGACTGAGTGTCAGACCACCACTGAAAAGGAGATTAATAATAGGACAACGGTTCCGGTTGCTATGGTAACGCATGTAATATTTGTTTATCGTTAATAACTTCTGTTCATCGTAGCGATTTCAAACTAATGCCAAATGATTGTAAATTCAATTCTCTATCCATTTCCTTCCTCATTTGTCATGTGCTTATATATTTATATTTTCAGCTATTTTCCAGGGCCCAAGCACCTAATTTACATATTCACTAATCTATCTTTAAAACTTGGACGGATATCGACTAACTTTGTATTACTGACTTATAGGAAGTCAGATATGGTCTTTCATTTAGTACCAATTTTGTTGACCTTCCATGACCTTGAAAGGTCAAACCCAAGGTTATGATTTTCAAAATTTTAAAAAATTTTGCAGAAAAACGACTAGTATCAGATTATAAAGACTGAAAATATCATTCAAAGTTCTCTGTCAAAGGCCTCCGACAAACACACTGACTATGGCAGTTTAATTTTAAAGTTCATACGTGCGTAGTGACGTAGAATCCAACTTCCTGTTGTTGTTGTCTCCGTTCTTCCATTTTCTGTGATTTACTGGTTTTTCCACATGTTCAGATGAACCTGTAAACATGTATGAAGACAAACCCAGGGGGGTTCATCTGACTGTAATCAGATTACTGCTGTTATCAGATCTGATCAGATTAGACTGTTTACATGATCAATAATAATCAGATACTAATCAGAGGATCAGTGTAAAGGGGGTCAGTGTCATCAGGGTCCATCTGTAGACCTCCATCTGAACATTCATGAATGGAAACAGATCCATGAGGGGGTCTAAGGCGGTGCCCTGAGGAATCCCATCATCAATGGAATCAAACACACATTTAGGATCAATAATAATCTGATACTGATCAAAAGTATTAATGTGGATGAACACAGATCTGATCAATGACGGAGACAAAGACACAGACTCTGTTTACTCGTCTTTAATTCTATCGGATTGTGTTCCGATTATGATCGTGTTACTAATCTGCCCGCCTACCTCAGTACAACCTGATGGTCAGTATTATTATGGGATGGTTGAGTTTACAGTCTGACTTCAGCAGACGTCAGCTGATGTTCAATATTCCAGAACATTCTGCGTCTGAGCCCAACGCCTCCTTCACATACAGCTGCTGCTTTACATAACTGCTCTGTCACATTGTCTGAGAGAGAGGGGGGGGCGAGAGAGAGAGAGAGAGAGATGGCAGAGCGAGCTAACCTAAAGCTTGGTATAGGTGCTGATTGGGTTGTTATGGTATCCATAGAAACACTCTGGCCAATAGCTGCGGGACAGGGATCCGCTCCTCCACCAATGATCCGAGCCGAAAGCCGCTGGACAACCGAGTGTTAAACACGGTCAAACGTAAGAGACGCACACACACACACACACACACACACACACACACACACACACACACACACAGTCTGACTCATCCATTTACTGTATTTTGGACAGACCAGACTTTCCTCCTTTTCTTTCCTTGTTCTTCTCATCGATGCTTCTCTGTTTAGAAAGTTCTAGTGTCGTCGTCGTTGGTGCAGATTCACATATTTATGAAACACAAACTCATTCTGTCGGTGACGGATTCAGAGGTGTTCACACCATATGTACACTTTACCCATAAGGCTGTTCACCAGCGGCCCATCCCAGTAGAACCAGAACACCCGGGTCAGGGTCCAGAACACCCGGGTCAGGGTTCAGAACACCCGGGTCAGAGTCCAGAACACCCGGGCCAGGGTCCAGAACACCCAGGACAGGGTCCAGAACACCTGGGTCAGAGTCCAGAACACCCGGGCCAGGGTCCAGAACACCCGGGTCAGGGTCCAGAACACCTGGGTCAGAGTCCAGAACACCCGGGCCAGGGTCCAGAACACCCAGGACAGGGTCCAGAACACCTGGGTCAGAGTCCAGAACACCCGGGCCAGGGTCCAGAACACCCGGGTCAGGGTCCAGAACACCTGGGTCAGAATCCAGAACACTTGGGTCAGGGTCCAGAACACCCGGGTCAGGGTCCAGAACACCTGGGTCAGAGTCCAGAACACTTGGGTCAGGGTCCAGAACACCCGGGTCAGGGTTCAATGTAAAGTTCCTGATGTTGAAAAGGGACGAATCCCAGGGTTAACCCCGCCTCCATCCACTGGTTGCTGCGATAGACTCCACCCCACCCTGAGCCTCTAAGGCTCCGCCCACAGCAGGTCTAACGCACAGTTCAGCTTTTTAGATGAAATCAGATTTGTTTGTGTGCTCGTTCATATTCCACATTAAATGCGACTTCTATCAGTTTTGAGTCTGAACTGAATGTGACCCTGAAGTGACCCACATGCACTAAAGAGGTCCTGAAGTGACCCACATGCACTAAAGAGGTCCTGATGGAATACCAGACCACGCAGACACACACTGTGTTTACAGAAGGAAATCTGGTTTTCCTCCGCTCCGACCAACAACTGGGACATTTGTCGCTTTTCAATGATGGAAAGGTCGGATAAATGCGACCTGGACGTTCAGACTGAAGTCACATTGGAAAATATCAAATCTGGATCAGATTTAGGACCACATATGAAAGTGGTCTGAGTCAGATTAGTGCTGTTCAGACTGTCTGTACCAGATCAGATCCAGGTCACATATGGACACATTTACCTTCATCTGAACCGTAGACGTTCAAAAACTGAATGAATGCATGTTTTGTGTGATTCCTCGTTCTGAAACTCTTCCTCCTCTTTCTCCTCCTCCTCTTTCTCCTCCTCCTCCTCCTCAGTTTACTGTCAGAACTTTGCTCCAAACTTTAAGGAGAGTGAGATGAACGTCATCGCAGCTGACATGTGCACTAACGCCAGGCGGGTCCGCAAACGCTGGCTCCCAAAAATCCAGTCCCTCCTCCCCGACGGGCTCCCCGCTAACACCTCCTCCACCTCCCCCCACCCCCGCAAGGGGAAGAGGAGCGGGGTCAGCGGAGGAGGTCCAGGTGGGGAGGCGGCGGCAGGGCAGCCCGGCAGCCCCTTTGAGCTGGACCTGCGACAGCTCAGCGCCTCCTACCTCAGCCTGGAGGCTCCGCCCATTTACGCTGAGCGACGGGAGGCCGACAAGGAGAAGGAGAAGGAGAAGGAGAGAGAGGCTCCGGCCGCCCTCCTGCCTCACCTGCAGTTCGCCGGATCACGTGGAGGAGGAGGAGGAACAGGGGGAGGAGCAGGGGGAGGGGGAGGAGGCATCCAGGCGGAGGAGGGGCTAATGGGAAACGAGGCCGACGGGGGAGGGCGGCTACAGACTGAGCAACCTCCAGACCTCCCCCACTCCCTCACCTCTTCCTCCTCCTCCTCCTCCTCCTCCTCCCACCCCTCCCCTCAGCCTGCAGAGCCCGCCCCCACCCATAGGGGATTGGCCGACATGGATGAGAGGGGGGCGGAGCCTCTGGAAGACAGCCAATAAGCTTTCTCTCGCATCTGCCTACCTGTATGTAAATAACACAATAGCTACCTGTCCCCAGTCTGTCCGTCTGTCCTTCTGTCTGTCTGTCTGTCCGTCCGTCCCACCTGTCCGTCTGACTTCTGACCTCACTACCTGTCCACCTGTCTACCTCTACACCCTCCGCCCGTCTGTCCACCCGTCTGTCCGTCTGTCTGGCTCGGCTCTGCTGCATGTGAACCAGCACACAGGCCCATAGCAACAGGACTGATGATGAAGATGATGAAGATGAAGTCCACTCTGATGATGACAATAAAGCTTCTTGATAATCAGACTGATGACCTCTGTCTGTCTGTCTGTCTGTCTCCTGTGTCAGACTACCAACACACACAGACACACACATTTATTAGCAGGTTAGTTAACATTAGCAGGTACATGCTAACAGGCCTCAGATTACCATTATCCTTTAAATCCCGTACACATCACAACCACATTATGTCAGTCCACTACAGTTTACTATGGTTTGGTCCTTTGTCACATGACACTGGCGTTGTCGGTGCCTAAAACAGTATTTTTGTCAAACGGGTCCCAGAGTGTAAACATGTCCTGGCTCCGCCCCCCTGGTCTTGGCATATGGATAGGACCAACGCCACTGTAAGGAAACCATGATGCCATAGTACCATGTGACCAGAAGAAGAAAACCAAGGACAGAGCCTCCTGCACATGCTCAGTGCATTCTTCTGTGGTTTGAGTTTATCCAGCCGTAGGCTCTGCCTGTGTTTGTGCACAGCGCCACATATAGGTGTGGACTACACATGACACCGTTGAACCCAGTTGGACCGTTTCCGCCTGGACCCACAGATTTATGGAAACCATACAATTAGAGATACAACGATATGAAAATTTCATATCACAATTATTGTGACCAAAATTATCACGGTTATCATTATTATCGCGGTATTGTTGAAATTGTGCTCAAAATGTTTAAAATATACTAATACACACACTGAAATAATTTAGCCAAGTTATATTCTGAAAAAAAACGAACAAACAAATAAAATAATCGGCTCAATGTACTTTCTTTGGTAGAAACATTCAAATATTAACCCTCAGTGGTCTGAGCCTATTTTGTCCGTTTTTCAGTCCTTTTGATTTTGCCTTTATATACGATATAAACAAATGTTTACTATACCCATGTTTGGGATCTGTTTTTTTCAGCACAACTTCCTCTATCTCATCTGTCTATTATTTTTTTCACTTTAACCTATTATATCAACACAAAAAGGACCAAAAATAAACAGAATATATAAAATCTGATTTGAAAAATATATATAATTTATTGCATAAATAACACACAGATGTTTAACAAACCTTTTCAAAGACTTTAAAAGTGAATATTGGTTCCAAATATTAGGTATAGAAAATTTAAATTGTAATAAATTAAAACTATACTCAAATATTTGACATAAAAGCAGATCTTTACATAGGGTTTTTTCCCCTAAAAGTGCGGTAATCAAACACGGTTATCATGAGAATTAGAATTTAAACGGTAATACTAACTGTCTGCAATTTTACTGCAGTTTATCGTTATACCGGTAATCATTACATCCCTACATACGAGTATAGACGACAAACTGTTAGAATCCACTAAAGACCAATACCAGGAGCGGAGTGGTGTGGGTGGAGCCTAAAGATAAACCATCGACTGATTCAACAGTTAAATCCCAGCTGATCCATGAATCCTGTCAATACATGTCACTTACTGGTGTAAATACAGTTTGTCGTCTTTTCGTGGTCATCAGACGTCCACTTCCTGCCGTTTGTCTTTTTTTCTGAACCTTTGAACCTTCTACTGAAGTCTTCTAGAGACAACAGTTGGACATTTTCTTTGTGCTGTATCTTCATTTATTTTCTGTTTCATTTTTAGCCAATCAGGGGCCTTTCTGTGGGGAGTTTGCATGTTCTCCTCATGTTTGCGTGGGTTCTCTGGCTCCTCCCCCCGCCCAAATGCATGCACTGATAGTTTGAATCTAAATCACTGAGTTTTACTGAACGTCTACATGATGTCTGTCAAACTTGTTCCAGTTCAGGTTCCACATTCAGCACCATGTGATCTCCAGTGGGCGGGACCAGTCAAATACTAGGCAGAATAACCTTTATATATTCAACAATCCAAATGTTTCACTTTGTTTGAGTGTGAAAACGGTCCAGTTACATTAATATGAAAAACCTCAACCACCACATAAACCTGACATTTTAGAAAAATTAGTTCGATTTCAAGAACATTGTGTCTTAGTTTATTATGAACACAACTTACAGATCTCAGTGCATCTATTGTTTTGTTAAAATTGAACAAATTTTTTTCTTAAAACATTTCAGGTTATTCATATTTGATTGTGACCATAGTCTGTAATTGTAAATATTTTTATAATGTTATTTGACACCCTTGACTGTTAATATTTTCTGTGTTATTGTTAGTTTATTAGCTTATTATGTCGTCGACAATCCTAATTAATTAACTGTATCAATAATAATAAAAGGGCAGCTTTAGCCGACAGGTCTGGTATCCTGCTGTAGTTCCCCCCCCATGACATCAGGCCCAAAAAAAACTACATATTACAGCACATTCATTAAAAAGACAGAGTTAAGCATTTGATTGTGAGAATAGTCAGTAATTGTGAATATTTTTATAATGCTACTTGACGCTCTTAATATTTTCTGTGTATTTTGTCCATTTTGTAAATTCATCCCACGGGTCGCTCAGACCCTTTGATGGGCCAGTTTTGGACCCTGGGCCATATGTTGGACATCCCTGATCTACATAATCAGTGAATTAAATATAAGAAAATGCATAATTTTGACAGAAAAAATGCAAAATAAAGAAGAAAGTGTTAGAGTAAAAGGTGAAAAATGTGTTAATAAATGTTAAATTCCTTTGTGAACTGGCAGAAGCAGCTGTGGGTTCAATGACACAAAATTCAGGAAGCATTTGTGCGACAGAATCCTCATGAGTGGAACTGTTTATCTGGTAAAAAAAAAACTGTTTTATTCAATGAACAGAAGCAGCCGAGCAGCTGTCAGTCAAGGACATGGGCCACGCCCACCTGTCCTTTAACCAATAACATCATTTAAATAATTGTGTTTTGTGTAAAGTCAACTGTTTAATCTGAAACCGTGTTTTCTTCCGTCGTTATTTCAATCATAACGTTTACAACAAAACAAGGAGTTCAATATGAAACAACTAATAAGAACAAAACATAGTTTGTATTTACATGAAAATGTTTGAACATAGTGGTTTGTTTGTCTTCATAGTGTTTCAAACTAAAATGTATTTTTTAAATGAGTTAACTCCAGTCTGTTTTCTACACATGTGGATGTAAAACAGGACATGGATAAAAACAGTCTGTTTATGTGATGAAACTAATCCAACACATGTTCAACATCAGACCAACATCATCCGTTCATTCCTAAATGTCCAGCTGTTCTTCTGCTCCTTTTGTTGGACTTCACACGAGTGACATTAAAAACACTGACACTTTGAAATAATCACCAGGTCGAGTTCTTTTACTGACACAAATATACAAATAATCAGTTAAATGGATTAAAATGATGAAACAAAACAGCAAATATTAAAACCTAGTGAGGTGAGTCTGTGGGCGAAGCCACGGCCTGTCAGTCAGTGTGATGTCAGCCACAGAACAGAAGGTTTATTCAGATTTAAAGGCAGAGGCTGTAGCGCCTCCTGGAGGACGGAGATGGAACTGGAGTCCATGAGTGAGAGGAATGGACCAACACTCAAACCGCCATGTGCATCTGAACCGGACCGAACTGGACTGAACCAGGCTGAGCTGAACCGGACTGAATTGGACTGAACTGGACTGAACCCAGGACAGTCACAGCGTTGGGCTAATTTCTTCCGTTTGAAGACCCCAGGCACCAGAGGAAGAACGGACCGGTCCTGTGGTCCATGTTCCCATCTTTAGGATGTTCTGAGGATGGAACATGGAACACATCTGTGGAGAAATGGAAGAAACTAAAGCAGGGTTAGTTCAGGTTCCACCTTCAGACCCGTCTGACCTGCAGTGGGTCGGACCAGAACCATACTAACAGAATAATATAGAAATAATGTCCACTCTAAATGTTCCTCTGTTTTACAGTGAAAAAAGTCAAATTACATGATGAAAATGTTCACATTTACAAACAAACCTTTAAAACAATGTGAGAAACATAAACTGAGATTTCTAATGAAAAATAAGTGTAATTTGAACAATATTCTGCCTCAGTTGATCATTTACACATGTTCATTACACTGTACAGATCAAATACAAATACACAACATTAAAAACAGGCAGAATATTATTCCAATTACTCTGCTTAAAAGAGTTCAGGTTGTTCATATTTGTTCAGGTTATTCTTTTTTTGAGGATCGATTGTTTTAGTGTAAATACAGTAAAATTACATGAAAATGTTTACATTTACAAACAGAAACATTTGGAGTTGTCATTATTTAGAGGTTATTATACTGGTGTTTCATTGGTCCGACCCACTTTAGATCAGATCGGTCTGAATGTGGAACCAGAACTAAAAGGGTGGATCTATAAACAGAGGTGGAAGTGGACTGACACCAGACCAACAGAACCACCAAGACCAGGTCTGGACTGACACTACACCAACAGAACCACCAAGACCGGATCTGCATCAACACCAGACCAACAGAACCACCAAGACCAGGTCTGGACTGACACTACACCAACAGAACCACCAAGACCGGATCTGCATCAACACCAGACCAACAGAACCACCAAGACCAGGTCTGGACTGACACTACACCAACAGAACCACCAAGACCAGGTCTGGACTGACACCAGACCAACAGAACCACCAAGACCAGGTCTGGACTGACACTACACCAACAGAACCACCAAGACCGGATCTGCATCGACACCAGACCAACAGAACCACCAAGACCAGGTCTGGACCGACATCAGACCAAAACAACCATCAAGACCAGGTCTGGACCGACACCAGACCAACAGAACCACCAAGACCGGATCTGCATCAACACCAGACCAACAGAACCACCAAGACCGGGTCTGGACCTGACTGACACCAGACGAACAGAACTACCAAGACCAGGTCTGGACCGGACCGAAGAACTGTGAACATTCTGTGAGGTTCGACTTTCATTTGGGGTTTCCGCACAAAGGCCAAATACTGAGCCTATTAGCCCCGCCCACACAATTACTGAGCCTATTAGCCCCGCCCACCAAATACTGAGACTATTAGCCCCGCCCACACAATTACTGAGCCTATTAGCCCCGCCCACACAATTACTGAGCCTATTAGCCCCGCCCACACAATTACTGAGCCTATTAGCCCCGCCCACCATCAACACATTAACATTAGTCAAAGGACTTTGAAGACAGTTCGCACACATTTGAGTTTGTTTTGTTGTAAGAAATGAATGGATTTAGAGCAAATTACTGAACTCACATAAGGTTTACAATTTCTAAATTATGACTTTTTATTGCACTGTTGCAAATTTATTTTCAAAATATTCCGACTTTAATCTCATAAAAGTCCAAGATTATTTTTATTAAATTATTTGTTTTTGGTTTTTTTAAACTACCCTCTCATCTCATAATATTATAGCTTTATTCTCAAAATATTACAACTTTATTCTCATTGTGACCAGTGATTTTATTTTTCCTACGTGGTCCTGATACGCTGTCGTAAAATTCACCTGTAAATACTATAAATATAAGTACACTTAGTGAGTACTATTAACACAGACTAATATAAGTGAAGTGACTGAAGGAAAACAGACATTTGTGGAAGTTTTATTTTGGACCATTTCACCTCAAACTGGCCTGTTTCATAAATCGCTGTAGAGCGGGACCCTGACTCTCTCCTTTGCATTATGGGAAATGTAGTACACGCACAGGCGCCATTCTGAACCCTCCAAAGCCTGCCAGCCAATCACAGTCGCCCAATCACTGCACTCAACTGCCTCCTGGACCAATCACGGCGCCGTATACCCCCAGTAACAAATCATAGCCTCTAGAAGACCCCGCAACCAATCACAGCGCCACAGCGACATCCAACTGTCCAATCCGATTACAACAACATCCATGATGCCTCTCACCCACTGCGCCTGCGCACAGTGTAGACAGCTGATAACTCATCTATTATGCTACTAGGCTAAATAAAAAGCTTTCAGAAAAACGGACCGGAGAGCCTCGGGACGCACCGGAGCGCCGAAACACAAAGTAAAGACGCTTTTCTGTGCGGCTGTGGTGGGGTTTGTCGGGTAAACGGGGCGGGGGTGTGTGTGAGAGTGTGCGGAATGTGGAGGCTGCTGGCCGCTCGGCTCGGCGCCTTCAGACAAAGCTCAGCTAACAGGCTAACGGCTCATTAGCTAGCCAAACACACGCAAAGACGGGCCTTCTGTCTGCGATAAACCGCTCACCGAGCCGGTCATAAGCACCAAAATGTCCACATATGCACTTTTAAAACACTGAGGCACGTGAGTGCCTGCCGTTAACGCCGCCGCGATCACTCACGTCTTCGGTAAGTAGCCTAGCCTGTAAGCTAGCTCGTATTTTGCTTCGCTTGCCCGCCATCTTTTTAAAGCGAGATAAACGGGACGTCTGTTACGAGGGCTGCACCCGTGCCGAACCGGGCCAGGTTAAAATGTGTTCGGGCGGTGCAGACACACACCGTGGCGGCTAACTGGGGTTCAGCCCCGGGGGTACACGCCACACCGGGGCAGCTAACTGTGCACCGGGGTGAGTTTGGAGTCCGCTGCGGTGTCTGTTAGCCGCTAGCTCCGCGTTAGCCGCAGCAGCATGCAGCACATCGGCGGATCTGCAGGATCCACAGTGGTCCACAGTCCTCCGGTCCAAGCCGTGTTTAAGTAAAAGTACCGATACTACACCGGGAAAATACTGCTAACCCTACTAAGTTATATACGAAATGTCACTGTATTTGACTGAAGACCATTGCACGGTAAAATGGGGCCTGTCAGGGATTTACTGATACACTTTATGTAGGTTTTTGAAGTATTTTACTGCTGTTTTCTTCTGTTAATGTTGTAGTGCTGCATACGTTGAAAGTTGAGGTCATTTAAACGACTGTATAACCTGTTAGCGAAGGTAAACAATGTAATACCATTTCAGATCAATCAGAAAAAGTTTTAGGCCAGTTTTCATTTAAATTCGATCTGCACAGTTAATTGAATCAATCACAAATCCAGTGTCAGTGAAGTCCAAGACATGTAATCACAAATGGATTCAGTGTAAACATCTGGGGACATTTGAAATGGGAGCAGCAGGAGAGTGGTAATGTCACAAGGAAAACAGTCTGGATTGTCAAGGTTGAAGTTTGTAATTTATAAGAAAAACAAATACTCTGAGATTAGAAAGTCAGAAATTTGTGAAAGGAAAAATCAAGATATTTTTAAGTCACAAGCTTATGAGGAAAAAAACGTCAGATCTGAAATACTGGAAATACTAAAGTAGAGCTGCAACCGATTAATCGACTCAAAGTGATCCAAAAACAATAATTCAACCACAATTCTCCTGAATCAAAGCTTTGTTTCCTTCATTTCTCTGCTGTTAAACATTGGTTCCACTGTTGTGTTTCACACGGACACTTATTGTGAAGCAGAAGGAAGCTTCAGTTCAGGAAGACTGCAATAGAATATTTCCCTTTAGTCAATTCGAGTCGATTAATCGAATCGTGAGTTTTTGCATTCGCTTCGAGCACCTAATTGATTAATTGGTTGCAGCTCTATGCTACAGTACGCTAAATACACCTGGAAGTGTTTATTGTGAAGTAAATGTTACTGTTGGTGCTTATATGATGTTTTGGATTCATTTTCATGGACCTTTGAAGGTGTGTGTGTGTGTGTTCCTTGTCATCCAAACTTGATATTTTATTTTCATGTATTTATTTATTACTCAAACTGATTCATACAGTTTATGGGGGGCTTGGTTGCAGTGGAAGATTTACCTGCTTTCATGCAAGAAAAGTTTAGATTTTTGTATAAAAAATATCACTGTCACAGGATTTAGCGTGATTTTGATCATATCTTATGACAGCATATTAGGGCCACACAAAATGAAAACACTTTTCACTATGAGAATGAAGTCGTCAAATGTTGGGATAAAACTTGTAATTTTACGAGAATAAAGTCGAATACAAAAAGAGTTGTAATTTTCTGAGAATGAAGTCGTAATATTATGAGAATAATGTCGTAATTTAAAAACAGGTGGAAAAATCCCATAATTTACCAGAGTAAAGTCGTACCCACTGGTCTGATAATGTAGAACTGTAATATTTAGTGAAGTTCTACTTTCACAAAGGCCAAATACCAAGCCTATTAGCCCCGCCCACCAAATACTAAGCCTTAGAGGTTGGCGATATATATCATCTATGATAATATCGTAAATGTTGATTTGACGATGTGCAATTTTACATTATGGAGTATTCATACTGTCCCGAAATGAAAACAAACGGATGGTGCATAGACGGTAACGGAGAGGTACATGAAAGTCCTCATTGGCCGAATGCGTGCCTCAGAAACCAATCAGTGGACTGGAGTCAGGAGTCTGTGTCTGAGCGGATGGTTTCATAGCAGACGTGGGTCCACATCAGTAGACTGGAAATGAGCTGGTTTGGACAAGACTGATGTTGGTCAAAATAACGTTATATACAGCTGGGGCACCGTAAAGCGGCGGGGGGGGGGTAAACATGACAAATTCATGTGGAGGGGGTCCAGTGGATACAGGTTAGAAGGGGTGAAAACTTCATGTAAGATCTGCTGTTTAATAGAGGAATAGAACCGGGAGTTGGACATTGAAAGCATGTTAGGTTTCAGTTTTGTTTCACCCCAGCGTTGGTTACATTAGTTATGGCGCGCACCCCCACATAGATAACTACTTCCCCCCCACCCCCACCCACACACACACTTACACAAACGTTTTGCAGAGGATGTATGAAGCACTTAATAAGCAAACAAGAACTGTTGTTCTGAAATGCTGTGTCTATCCATACATGTCCTGGTAAACCAGCAGAGTTTTACTTTTTTTTGTAAAAAAAAAAAAAAAAATTCACATTTTAAATAGGGCTGTGTATCGGCAAGAATCTGGAGATATGATACAAATCACAATACTAGGATTACAATACGATATATCACGATATATCATGATACTGTTAAAAAGGAAAATTTTTGTTTCTTTTTTTAAATGATTATTTCCTGGAAGAATTGAAATTAGACTAAAAATCTGCACAAATACTAAACACATTTTTATTTGATCCCAACAAGATCTAATGTTATATCACAAAATGTTCTTGTGTTAAAACTTAAGTTATGTTTTACAGACATTACAGTTTAAGATCATGTTCAAATGTTCATATTCTATTAGTTCAGAATTAACATCAGAACAGTATTTGAGTTCAGTCCCAACAAAGGAACAACAGACAGTAAAAAGTGCTTTTAGGATGCTTCAAATAACCATTATTTAATAAAACTGTGCTACGTAAGATATTAACAATGAAGAAAAACAAAAATGAATCTCTGCCATATCTGCTTTTGAATAAATACCTAAAAAATATTGATACAGTACTTTTTAATATCGGTACAGTATTGTGAAATGAATTATCATGATATATTGCAGAACCAATATTTTCTAACACCCTTAATTTTAAAGGATATCGATAGTTTATCGTTATCGTGAAATTTAAAAATAATAATATTATAAATAATAAAAAAAAATCAAGTTTTTTTTTTGCCCATATTGCCCACCCCTACTGAGCCTATTAGCCCCACCCACCATCAACACATTAGCATAGTTTAAAGGACTTTGAAGATAGTTACACGTTTGGGTTTGTTTCATCATAAGAACTGAATGGATTTGGACTAAATGACTTATTAATTCATTTTCAAAATATTACAACTTTAATCTCATAAAAGTTCAACATTATTTTCGTTAAATTATGAGGTTTTTTTTTTAACTACGACTTTGCTTTCACAATATTATGGATTTATTCTTGAAATGTTCTGACTTTATTCTCGTGGTGACAAGTGTTTTTATTTTTCCGATGCGACGCTAACACGGGGTCGTAGTATCGATTTGAAAAAGCTGGAGTATAAACTAAACCAAAGCCCAGAGGTTAAACCTGATTGACCAGAGGCGTTGACTGTGGACCAACAGCAGCCGCTGAACTGTGGAAAAGGGACTGGACTGGGTTTTGGTGCTTTCATCATTGATCTGATAACTGATTTAGCTCCAGAAAACCCTGATGTTCTTGACTTTATTCCTGTGTTGGTTCCATTTTCTTACCTGTTTAAAGATGAACTGTTTGTCTGTTTGGTTAATCGAGGAAATGCAGAATATTTTCTTCATCTTTAAATATCCAGATCTTAGCTTGTTGAGAAGTATGAATCCACGTACAGTTGTGTAATCCCACAGATCGGCTGTGGTTGGATTTCTTGCGCAGCTCTGTTCTTTAGCATGTTTGGAGTGTTGTGTAAAAAAAAAAAAAAAAGCAGTATTCTCCTCTGACACTGTTACGTACTGTAGTAAAAGTACTGCGACGCTGACATGGGCTTTAACAGGACAGTTTGGTGTATTCGTTAGGTTGTAAATAGAATCGAATCGACTGTGTATTGTGAGTCAGTGCCTTAATATTGAAGGCCTCATATTTGTCTAAACCCACTTTTCTTTGTCTGTGGTTCATTTCTTTGTGTATTTGGACCCTAATAGTTCAGACAGTTTGAATTTGAACCCTCCAGTTGCTGCAAAACTATCTTTAGATTCATTTGGATAAAAATCCAGTGGATTTCTCCAACCTGTTTGAATTCCTTCTGAATTAGTTCAATCTATAAGTAGTTACGACATTTGCACGTATCGGTTTTGTTCATTTTGTCACTATTTTGCTCGATTTTCATTCGGTTTTGTTAATTTTTGTCATTATTTTGTTCGATTTTTGTTTGGTTTTGTTCATTTTTGTCATTATTTTGCTCAATTTTTGTTCTTTTTCTTTCATATGAATTCCTTCTTAATTTGTTCCGTCTATAACTAGTTACAACATTTGCACATGTCGGTTGTGTTAATTTTTTTCATTATTTTGCTAGATTTTTGTTCAGTTTTGTTCTTTTTTTTTTTTTTTTTTCATTATTTTGTTGATTTCTGTTCAGTTTTATTCATTTTTTTTCATTATTTTGCTCAATTTTCATTCGGTTTTGTTAATTTTTTTCATTTTGTCGATTTCTGTTCAGTTTTGTTCATTTTTTTCATTATTTTGTCAATTTCTGTTCAGTTTTGTTCATTTTTTTTCATTATTTTGCTCGATTTTCATTTGGTTTTGTTCACTTTCTTCATTATTTTCTCAATTTCTGTTCAGTTTTGTTCATTTTTTTCATTATTTTGCTCGATTTTCATTCAGTTTTGTCATTATTTTGTCGATTTCTGTTCAGTTTTGTTCATTGTTTTCATTATTTCGCTTGATTTTTGTTTTTTTTCTTTCATATGAATTCCTTCTTAATTGGTTCCGTCTATAACTAGTTACAAAATTTGCTCATGTCGGTTTTGTTCATTTTTTTTCATTATTTTGCTTCATTTTTGTTCGGTTTTGTTTATTTTTTCATTATTTTGTCGATTTCTGTTCAGTTTTGTTAATTATTTTTCATTATTTTGCTCAATTTTTGTTCAGTTTTGTTCAATTTTTTTTTTTCATTATTTTGTTGATTTCTGTTCAGTTTTGTTCATTTTTTTCATTATTTTGTCAATTTCTGTTCAGGTTTGTTCATTTATTTTCATTATTTTCGTTCGTTTTCTTTCATTTGAATTCCTTCTTAATTAGTTCCGTTTTATAACTAGTTCCGTCTCCACATTTGCACATATCAGGTCTAGACTTCAGTCGAACATTTCTCCAGTATTTCTCCATAATTGTTTGTTAGCAGCAGTGGTTGTCGTCCAGACTGAAAATATGTCCAAACTTGGAGCCCATTACCTCAAATGTTCAGTTGTTGGTTGAACGGACAGAGCAGCACAGCCAATAACCTGGAGGGGGCGGGGTTTGAAGTGTCTCCTGTGCATTTAAAGGGCCAGCGCTCCAAACCACCTTTCTGGTGTCAGTCAGAAATAGGGTTGAAGATGGACCTGTGGAGTTGAATGAATGAAGAATTCAGAGCCAAGCAGAGCATTTACAGTTTATTGAGACCACAGGGAAATATGGGAAAAGGAAGAATTCCGTTTAAAAAAGATAAATATCATTCCTTTAATAACAAAAAAAGCCCTAATGCTTCAGAAAATAAGAATAGAGTAAATGTAAAATTACAAAAACTAAAAATAAGAAAAGGAAATAGAATATAAAATTTGACAAAAAGCAAAATAGAATAGAGGTAAAAGTAGAATAAAAAATTTAGATATAAAAAATGAATAGGTCCAATTTTAACAGTATGTATATCTATGAACTCAAGTCTATTAAAAATAGTGCATTTGTATCTGGATAAATGTTGAATATATATTGCATTGTTATTGCAAAACAGATGATTATCGTATGACTTGTTGCACATATTTCACATTATACAGCATTATTGCACATTTTTGGAAGTGATTGTAGAGGAAGAAACAGCAGAGTTCTGACTTTGAATTCTCCGTTCCGTCCTGAGTGTTTTTACAGATTAAACGGCTGATCAGAACTGACGAATGAACAGAGTCGTAAAGTTTTCCGATGGGTTGTCGTTTGTGTCTGTTTCTGTTGTCAGCTTTATACAGGACACGGTTGGAAAATCAGCATGAAATCAGTTTTACAAACAAAAAACAAATGAAGTAAATCAGACACTGAGATGAAGATCATTATCCATCATCAGTTTGTCTTTATTCTAAACATTTTTACAGTTAGAATATTTGTTGCTGAGTGTCAGCTGTGGATGTTTTCGTGTCGTTTCTCATTATCTGCTGTTTGTAGGCTGTAATATTCTTTGGATTTTCAGACTTATTTCAAGATAAATGGAATAAATGGGCGAAAACAGTGAGTGTTGTGCAGGACTAATGGGCTCGTTTCATTTGGATTAGACTGATTATTTCTTTGACTTTTACTGATTCTGTTTGTCATATAGAAGTAATTCCTGAAGCTGCAGAGTTGAAATACGCGACAAAGTCAAACTGACAAACATTTATGTTTCAAATGTAATGATTTTAGTCCAAGTTCAGGGCCGTTTTTCATGTCCTGAGTCACTGAAACATCTTTAACTTTTTAGACATTTATTTTTTTATCCCGAAAATAATTTGCACATTAATCTGCGATGTAAAGAATTTTCAGAATTATGTAGAACAGAGGTGTGAAACATACGGCCCGTGGGCCAAAACTGGTCCGCCAAAGGGTCCAGTCCCTCCCATGAAATGAAAAACACATTAATAATCAATGGGTCAAACTCAGGTACGTTCAGGGTCCATATTCAGACCAGTATGATCTAAAGTGGGTCGGTTCTACCCATAATAACCTAAGAAATGCATGAAAATCTTTACATTTCCAAATATGAACAACATGAAATGCCTTAAAAAATAACTGGAATTTGAACGATATTATTTCTGTTACTAAATGTTTTGTGCCTTTGTAGATCTGATGTGTAATGCACATGTGTAAAAGTTCAGTTGAGGCAGAATTTTATTAAAATTGTTTTTATTATTCTTAGGAAATTTCAGGTTGTTCACATTTTTAAGGGAGAGTTTGTACATGTAAACATTTTCACAATGAAATTTAACTTTTTTCACTTTAAAAACACAGAAAAGTTTGTGTTTGTTATTATTTATATATTATTCTGTTATTGTACTGGTGCTGATCCACTTTCGATCCGATTGGTGTGAATGTGGAACCCAAATGAACATGGATTTAACATCCCGGATCTAGAATGAAAATCTGTGCATTCATTCAAGGGAAAGAATGTGCACATTCATTGAGAACATGAAGAATGTGGATGGATGTTCATGACAGTCGGTGTCATTAACGGTCTAGACGCTGTTGAAATGGTTTCAGAGGATGAAGGTCTATGGAAGTCAATCTGTCTCATCAGGTTCTGAATTATAAAAGCCACTGAATTTCTAGCACTGAATTTTTTTGCACTGAAATTAATAATCTGAGTTTTTTCGGTGTCACATGACCAACCTAACGTAACTCGATTGGCTGACTGTCAGTTTGACTTGACATAGAATCATTGTTTATTCTTGGTGTCTCGGATGTGTGATCAGAATGTTTTGCATCTGAATTTTTTTACATCTGAATTTCTTGCTTCTGAATTTTTTGCATCTGAATTTTTTTACATCTGAATTTCTTGCTTCTGAATTTTTTGCTTCTGAATTTTTTTTTGCATCTGAATTTCTTGCTTCTGAATTATTTTTGCATCTGAATTTCTTGCTTCTGAATTTCTTGCTTCTGAATTTTTTTACATCTGAATTTCTTGCTTCTGAATTTTTTGCATCTGAATTTTTTTACATCTGAATTTTTTGCTTCTGAATTTTTTTTTGCATCTGAATTTCTTGCTTCTGAATTTTTTTTGCATCTGAATTTCTTGCTTCTGAATTTCTTGCTTCTGAACCTTTTGCATCCGAATTTTTTTAATTCTAAATTTATGAACATAGTAAAATTGAGACAAAAAATTCAGATACTTAATTTCAGTGCAAAAAAATTCAGATGCTTTATTGCAGTGCAAAAAAATTCAGTGCTAGAAATTCAATGGCTTTTACCGTTCAAAATCTGATGAGACAGATTTACTTCCATAAAGGTCCTGCAGATCTCAGATCAGCCTTCGACTAATCTGTCGTCATCAAAGGATGCATGTTTGTCAGAGGTTCTGCATCTATCACCACATCAAAATGTGGTTGAGTTTCAGCTTCTACTCGTTGGATTTGCACCTTTTTTCAATTGTTACTGGTGTTTTAAAGGTGTTTGTGTTGGTAAAAGGACGAATGCAGGACACGGCAGTGAAGTGATGCAGATCTGCTCCTGTTTAACCCCTTTCGAAATAGTTCAGTTTCCTTTCAGACCAGAACCAGACTCTAATGTCATGTTTCCAGTATGTGGTACCGGCTCAACTTGACTTGGACATTTTTTTACGTTTCCATTACGTAAAAGAACCTGGAATCTGGTACCTGGTTCTACTTTTTTAGTCCTTGCTAGGGCTGTGTATTGGCAAAGATCTGGCAATACTGTACAAATCACAATACTAGGATCACGATACAATATATCATGATATCATGATACTGTTAAAAGGCAATTTTTTGTTTGTTTCTTTTTTTTTTTTAATGATTATTTCCTTGAATTGAATTACACCAGAAATCTGCACAAATATGAAACACATTTTTATTTGATCCCAACAGGATCTTATGTTATATCACAAAATATTCCTGTGTTCAAACTGAAGTGAGGTTTTACAGACATTACAGTTCAAGATCTTGTTCAAATGTTCATATTCTATTAATTCAGAACTAACATCAGAACAGTATTTTTATGTAATCCCAATAAAGAAACTACCGTTATTTAATAAGTGTTAAATTATAATAAACAAAACATAAAGAAAAACAAAAAAAAACAAAAATGAACCTCCGCAACATCTGCATTTGAATAAATGCCTAAAAATATTGATACAGTACTTTTTAAGATCGATACAGTATTGTAAAATGAAATATCACGATGTATTGCAGAACCGATCTTTTCTTACACCCCTAGTCCTTGCTGGGCCAAGGTTCCAAAATAGGTGAACAGATACAAAATGTGACGTTAACACCGCAGACACTGATTGGACAGAACTGTCTCCGTATAATCAATGTGCGACACGCCATTAAAAAAAAAAAAAAATCAGATTCAGTAGTCTACAGTAAATCTGTCAGTAGGTTAATCCATGATGAATGCCTACAGAACCACACTGTGGTTGGTCCAGGAGGTCCAGACACTTCTGTCCTCAGTGGACGATGAAAAGATTCAACATGAGCCTGACAGGAGAACAGGCAACGAACGAGCTTATCAGCATCAACTCTGAGCAGATGACACAGACGTTAGGCACAGCGTCGCTATGACGACCAGGTACTGTAAAGTGGGTAGGATCCTGTAATGGAAACGGTCTCCAGGATTTGGACCTGGTACCAGAGTGAAGCCGGTTCCATGTAGTGGTTCCATGTACAGCAGGTCTGATGCACTGTTCAGATTTTTAGGTCAAATCTGATTTTTTGTGTGTGTTGGTTCACATTCCACATTAAATGCGACTTCTGTCAGTTTTGAGTCTGAACTGAATGTGACCCTGAAGTGACCCCCATGCACTAAAGAGGTCCTGAAGTGACCCACATGCAGTAAAGAGGTCCTGACAAGGAGTGGAGCAAAATATTTGACATGGCGAACTTTCCCGATATTTAATCTTACAATGGATTATAGATGTGTATAGTTTAAAAACCAAAATTATTATTCAAATATAGCCACTATAAACTTCATCGTTAGTGAGTTGAGTCACAGTTTTACGGTATTTCTGCTGGTAACGTTATCATGACACCACAGCGAACATTTGATACAAAACAATCATCACGGTCACCGTAGACTCATTATTTATATGTAGTAGACCAGGACAGACCACTCAAAGGAAAGGAGGGAAAAGGTGAGCTTCATAGCAGCCATATGTACCCCCCCCCCCAGATTACACACCACCACACCAAGAGAGCCATTCAGTATTGTAGGTTATTAAGAGCAATATATCGATAATCACAGTATCACCATATCGAGATATTATCGTGATCATGAGCCATTTATTGTATTGTGAAGTTCCCTTAGATTCTCAGCCCTAGTCCTGATGGAATACCAGACCATGCAGACACACACTGTGTTTACAGAAGGAAATCTGGTTTTGCTCTGGCCAACAACTGGGACATTTGTCGCATTTCAGTGACGGAAAGGTCGGACAAATGCGACCTGGACGTTCAGACTGAAGTCACATTGGAAAATATCAGATCTGGATCAGATTTAGGACCACATATGAACGTGGTCTGGATCAGATTTAGGACCACATATGAAAGTGGTCCGGGTCAGATTAGTGCTGTTCAGACTGTAACAGATCAGATCCAGGTCGTGGTGTTTGTCTTCTACTCTACTGGTGTGAGGTTGGAGCTGTGGATGCTCAGTTTTCTCTAAAGATGGATTAAATGTTCAGCCTTTTAATGAAGAACCACCAGGGTCAGCTGATCCGATGGTGGTAGGAGGAGTCTGTTTGTCTGCTGGGGTTTTAGCATGTGTTCAGTTCAGCTGCTTTAAGTAAAACATGTTTGGATGAAAACTGTGGTGGTCACCAGCGTCTGCATGTACAGTTTATTCTCAGTTTTATTCCTCTGTTGGTCTTTATTTGGAACTTGAAGGCGTTTACTGTGAGAAAGTTTGAGTGTTTCATCTCATAAAGTTTGTTTTTCAGCATAATTAAATCTGCTGAAATGCTTTATGGGTATTTTTAAGCATGCACTAATTAATTGTGCTCCAATATTGGATCTTTAAAACAATAATGTGTCTGATGTGGTCATAAACAGGTAAATAAGTTATAAACAGGTAAATAAGTCATAAACAGGTAAATAAGTCATAAACAGGTGAATAAGTCATAAACAGGTGAATAAGTCATAAACAGGTGAATAAGTCAAACAGGTAAATAAGTCATAAATGAGTAAATATGTCATAAATGAGTAAATATGTCATAAACAGGTAAATAAGTCATAAACGAGTAAATAAGTCATAAACAGATGATGGTTCTAAAGGTAGAACCAACCCCAGTCACCATGGACACCGTAGCCCCGCCCCCTCCTGACATCACCGCTAACGCCTGTGTCTCTGTCTGTCGCAGGTCGTGCGATGGGATTTCGTCTCCTCGTGGGAACCATTGAGCTGACCACGCCCCTGAACTGAACTGACCACGCCCTCTAACGGTCGCGCCCCTCCTACCCACAGCGGGAGGTTGTTTTTTTCACCTTCAGGCCCGACACCGCTGTCCCACAGTGCATTGCTGCGTCTCCCTCGTCCACCATGTCGGACGCCCCCGAGGCTGCACCCCCCAGCCCCCCTCCCCTCACCAACCCGCCCCCCCCTGAGGTCACCAACCCCACCAAACCGGGACGGAAGACCAACCAGCTGCAGTACATGCAGAACGTGGTGGTGAAGACGCTGTGGAAGCACCAGTTCGCCTGGCCCTTCTACCAGCCTGTGGACGCCATCAAACTATGCCTGTCGGTAAGTCACAGCCCGCAGACACACCCACACCCCACAGACACACCCACGCCGGCCAGGGTATGCTAACCGCGCTGATGTTTGTAGGACTACCACAAGGTGATCAAGAACCCCATGGACATGGGAACCATCAAGAAACGCCTGGAGAACAATTATTACTGGAGCGCCAGCGAGGCCATGCAGGACTTCAACACCATGTTCACCAACTGTTACATATACAACAAGGTAGGCATGCCTACACCCAGACCTGTACCCACCTACGCCCAGACCACCTACACCCAGCACCCAGGCTTGTGCCCACCTACACCCAGACCAGTACGGACCTACACCCAGACCCTGTTTCTTCCACCTACATTGGGCTAATTTTCTTCTATGTACCATGTTCTAAAGCTTAGAACTGAAGAACCACAGGCCAGAATTATTGGTGACCTCTCATTTGACCCCCCCCCCCCCCCCCCCCGTTATGGATCAACTCCAAAGGATCAACTCTGCACCTGCATGTGTGGGGATGTTAGGACACACACACACACACACACACACACACACATATAAACAGCTGGGCCTCAGACTGACCCCAGAGGAACACCAATATGTGTTCAGCACATTGAGCAAATATCATCATGACCATTTTCTACTTCATCAGTTTTCTCCTAGGAAAAGTCATGAAATATGAAGTAAAATAAGTCATCTCTTGTTTTTTAAATGATAAACATTGAATGGGGTCAAACTGACCCCACGGACAATAGGAGGGTTAAGAAGGAGTGGTTCTTTACTGGACCTGGGTAAACAGAACCTGGTCCTCATACAAACCCAATGTGTTCCAGCCCACAGACGACATTGTGCTGATGGCTCAGGCTCTGGAGAAGATCTTCCTGCAGAAAGTGGCTCAGATGCCTCAGGAGGAGGTGGCTCTGCTGCCGCCGGCGCCCAAAGGAAAGAACAAGAGCAAACAGCCGGCCGCCGCCACCACAGGTACGGAGCGCACACCTGACCTTAGGACCAGGGCGGGGACACCTACTGGTCTGGAGTCTGTCCTAGTGGTGGACGTTCAAACCACAGCATTAGTTTAAGGATCAATGGATTAAATGAAACACTAAGAATCACTTACATCAGAAGTTCATGGAACAAAGAATAATAATTTGTTACTCACCTGAAGGACCTTTACTTTTAAAAACGTGTTTGAAATGGAATAATGACATGAACGTTTGTGTTTCCATCAGTGAGTCAACAGGCCGAGTCTTCAGCCTCCCCTCCCGCCTCCTACCCCTCCCCTTCCCCCTCCCAGACGCCTGTCATCTCAGCCACACCCACACCTCTGCAGGCCACACCCCCAGTGTCTGCCTCTCAGCCGCCAGCAACCATGATGCCCTCTGCACAGCCTGTCGTCAAGGTAACAACACCTGTCTGTTTCAGCGTTCACAGCAGAAGGACATTACGTTTCAGACCGGCGTTCAGGTCGGCGTTCGCCAAAACGGTCAAATCACAGTTTTGTTTTCCAATCTGTGTCTCCAGCAGAAGAAGGGGGTGAAGAGGAAAGCCGACACCACCACCCCCACCACGTCGGCCATCTCCGCCAGCCGCGCAGACTCTCCGTCTGCTCAGGACGCCAAACCGGCCAAACTGGGCTCCTCCCGTCGCGAGGCCGCCGCCCGCCCAGCCAAGACCCGCCGGGAGACCGGAGAGGAGGTGGCGGGAGGCGAGCTGGGAGGAGGAGGAGGGGGAGGAGCCGGAGGGAGGAAGGGCGGGAAGCTGGGCGAACAGATGAAACACTGCGACGCCATCCTAAAGGAGATGCTCTCCAAGAAGCACGCTGCCTACGCCTGGCCCTTCTACAAACCAGTTGACGCCGAGGCGCTGGAGCTGCACGACTACCACGACATCATCAAACACCCCATGGACCTGAGCACCGTCCGGGTAACGCACATGCACACACCACGGCACACGCACACACCACCATGGCATCATCAAACACCTTGTGGACCCCCGCACACACACACACACACTACCTCCCAGTCTGTGCACAGTCTGTCAGATGAAGGTGGTGCGTTCACTGACCCGGTTCCTTTCCCTCCGACAGAAAAAGATGGACAAAGGCGAGTACAGCGACCCCCAGAGCTTCGCCACAGACGTCAGGTTAATGTTCTCCAACTGCTACAAGTACAACCCTCCAGACCATGAGGTGGTCGCCATGGCTCGTAAGCTGCAGGTAACACACCCAGCACTGCTCCAGTCCAGACTAAAGCACACACACACAAGAAAAGACCCGATAAATATGTCTACTGTGAACATGAAAGCATCAGGACGAGCAGGAGGTCCCAACTCCACAAAATCTGGACTCGCATGTCTCATACTGTGGTTTTAATGCCTGTTGAGAACAAAGGTCATATTTGATTTTATATTCAATCAATCAGTCAGTTAAATTAGATTCATTTAACAGCACATGATGATAAAAAGAGGAGGAGGAGCAGAGAGGAGGAAGAGGAGGAGGATCTGAAAGTCTGTCCTGGCTTTAACAGGAGACCACATATCAGCAGGTTCAGTCAGTAAAGACATGAGTTCTCACACCTGACCTCTGACCTTTGAAGGCGGTTCTGTCTGGTTTTCCAGAAAATGTTCTTAATGATTTAGTTTCCTTTCCCAGTGTTTTCCTCTTTCCAAACAGAATTACAATTAAACTGTCTCCTACCTTTATTTTTGCCGTTCTCAGCAGTAGAGGTGCACGATTAATTTAAATCAAAATCTGATATTTTATTTAGGACGATGTTTGAAAAAGAGGTAATGGTCAAATCAAATTTCATCTCTCATGTCTCCGGACCATGCACCTCCAGGCTACCATAGGCCCCTCCTCCAGGCTACTGTAGGCTCCTCCCCCAGGCTACTGTAGGCTCATCTTCTGAGCTACTGTAGGCTCCTCCCACAGGCTACTGTAGCCTCCTCTTCAGGGCTACCGTAGGCCCCTCCCCTCGGCTACCGTAGGCTCCTCTTCTGGGCTACAGTAGGCTCCTCCTCCAGACTACCGTAGGCTCCTCCCTCCGGGCTACCATAGGTTCCTCTCCTCCAGACTACCGTAGGCTCCTCCTCCTCCAGACTACCGTAGGCTCCTCCTCCTCCAGACTACCGTAGGCTCCTCCTCCTAACAGAGAGCGTTTGTGGCTGAAAATAACAAGATCAAGTTGTTTGTATGGAATTGGCTGAGAAGTTTCTGATGCAGACCAAACCGTTGGTCGCTGTAAACTCTGCCTGAAGGCGGAGTCTGTCAGAGACAGCAGCACAACCACCTTATTTCAGCTCCTCAAACGTCATCACACGCCACAGTGGGAGGAGCCGTGTGTTGCGTGGCTGCACACCAAAACCACATATTGGCTTCTGTTGTCTTTGGAGTTTTACCCAGAAATCAAAATTGAGTTTTTAGAGGAAAAAATCTGGATTTTATTTTTGGTGCCACCCTATTGAGCAGGTGTGAATGTAACACACAGGGGGAGTGTGAGAGCAAATGAACAATGGGTCAATAACGTAAAGCACTATAGAAATCTAATCCGTTAATATTATTATTATTACTGTTATTGTTGTTGTTGTTATTATTATTGTGAGGCAGTCGTGGCAGAGCAACTCCTATTTGACTGGCGTCTTTGTCTCCGCCCCCTCAGGACGTGTTCGAGATGCGCTTTGCTAAAATCCCAGACGAAGGCCTGGAGGCTTCAGTCCCATCGACAACACCACTGGTCAGTAAAAGCACCGCCTCCTCCGACAGCAGTAACAACTCCTCCTCCGACGAATCGTCCGACTCTGAGGAGGAGCGAGCCACGCGATTGGCTGAGCTACAGGAGCAGGTTGGTGCTGCCGACCAATCACAGGTCAAGAACTGCTTTTTTTTGTTGCTTTTCTCTGAATTATCTTTGTAGATTGAATGACAGTGACGTTGTGTGGATGCTGCGGCGTGTTGGTGGGAGGCGGTAGGTGTTGACTATCAGTGTGTTCCACCAGTTGAAGGCGGTGCACGAGCAGCTCGCTGTCCTGTCCCAGGCTCCGGTCAGCAAGCCAAAGAAGAAGAAAGAGAAGAAAGACAAAGAGAAAAAGAAGGACAAGGACAAGGAGAAAGGGAACAAGGCCAAGATGGAGGAGGAGAAGAAGCCCAAGGCCGCCGCCCAGCAGCCCAAACCAGCCAATCAGAAGAAAGCACCAGCTAGGAAAGCCAACAGCACAGTGACGGCCACGAGGTAAGGATGTGCCATGAGGACGGTGTAGACCAGGGGTGTCCAACATAAGGCCCGTGGGCCAAAACCGGCTGCCAGAGTCCAATCCAGTATGATCTAAAGTGGATCAGAACCGGTCCAATAAGAACAGAATTAACTATAAATGAAACGGACATAGGTGGTGCGCCTGTCGGAGGCCTTTGACTGATAACTTTGGCCGATATTTTCATGCTTCATAACCTGATACTAGTGGTTTTTCTGCAAAGTTGAGGGAGTTATGGTCAAAAAGTGGGTGTTTTGAAAATCATGACCTTTGAAAGTCAGTAACATCGGTACCAAATGAAAGGTCATATCCGACTTCCTGTTAGTCGATATCCGTCTTAGTTTTCAAGGTAGAAGTTGTTTTTTGAATATGCAAGTGAGGCGCTTGAGCAAATATGAACCTGAAATGTCTTAATAAAAATAAGTGTCATTTTATCCTTCTGAGACCCTGGAAAGGACAAGTTTGGGCTTTTTTAAATTAAATTATTACCGATATTGGAAACGTCTTGATGCAACAGTTTTTCAGATGTCTGTTTCAAATGTTTCTGGAGTGTCCTTTGTGGTGGACAGTTTAGGGGGTTTTGGTTCACAGCTTTGAACCTCTAAACCCAGAACTGGGTCTGAGGAGATTAACGAGAGTTTTATGTTTCTCAGATTACTGCTCATTTTTGTGTATGTTTTCATATTTGTCAATTTTTTTTGGTTATTTTTGTTTATTGCTATTACAGTTTTCAAATTTTTGTCCATTTTTGACATTATTTATAGGTTACGTTATTATTTTATTGTTCCGACCCACTTGAAGAATACTGGTACAATATGGTGAATAGGGTTGTGTATCGGCAAGAATCTGGCGATACAATACAATTCACAATACTAGGTTTACAATACAATATATTGTGTTATATCACGATACTGTTAACAAGGCGATACTTTTTGTTATGTTGCTTTTTTGTAATTATTTCCTGGAAAAACTTATAGTGCAGCATTTGGATACATACATTTTTAACATGCGGCTTAACTGGTACAAAAAACACATCAATAAATAAATCAATAATGTTTTACAGACTTTACAGTTTAAGATCCTGCTTAAATGTTCGGACTCTATTGCGAAAAGAATATTTAGTGTTCATTTCCTGAATCATCCAACATCACGACATTATTTTTGTGCATTCCCAATACAAAAACAAACATTTGCCTCTTTCAGACAATAAAAAATGCTTTTAGGATGATCGAATTATCCATTATTTAACAAAACAATTTCAAAAAACTACATTTATGACCTGCAATATCACAATAGTACTTTTGTAGTAAACAAACAACAGAACAAATACCCATGTGAAATAGAAATAAGAGCATGAAAAACAAAAATTAACCTCTGCCATATCTACATTTGACTAAATACCTAAAAATATCGATACAGTACTTTTTAATAACGATACAGTATTGTGAAGTGAAATATTGCGATATATTGCGATACTGATATTTTCTTACACCCCTGATGGTGAATTTAACTTGTTCATATAAATTTGTCTGAGGAAAAAAAACGACAATTTCACCCAAACTCCTGTTTTTCTCTGAATAGTTGTTGTTGTGGTTCAAGGTGTTTTGTTTGTAGTTAAATTGGTATATGACCCAAAACTGCGATGGAAATACCTTTGAGTCCAACTAGAGTCACATGACCAAAACAAACAGATGTTGACAGATGTTAGAACAAGAGAAGAAGAGTGTAACCCAAACACGTGTGTATGTGTGAACACACCAGGAAACCACATCAGTTTAGAATTTAGGAGGAGATAGAAGAGGAACCAGCATTCTAGATTCATGTTTATGGAAGGACTGACACTGACATCTACCACAACTAAAGAAACTAAAGGACCGGCACTGACATCTACCACAACTAAAGAAACTAAAGGACCCACACTGACATCTACCACAACTAAAGAAACTAAAGGACCGGCACTCACATCTACCACAACTAAAGAAACTAAAGGACCCACACTGACATCTACCACAACTAAAGAAACTAAAGGACCCACACTGACATCTACCACAACTAAAGAAACTAAAGGACCCACACTGACATCTACCACAACTAAAGAAACTAAAGGACCGGCACTGACATCTACCACAACTAAAGAAACTAAAGGACCCACACTGACATCTACCACAACTAAAGAAACTAAAGGACCCACACTGACATCTACCACAACTAAAGAAACTAAAGGACCCACACTGACATCTACCACAACTAAAGAAACTAAAGGACCCACACCGACATCTACCACAACTAAAGAAACTAAAGGACCCACACTGACATCTACCACAACTAAAGAAACTAAAGGACCCACACTGACATCTACCACAACTAAAGAAACTAAAGGACCCACACTGTCATCTACCACAACCAAAGAAACTAAAGGACCCACACCGACATCTACCACAACTAAAGAAACTAAAGGACCCACACCGACATCTACCACAACTAAAGAAACTAAAGGACCCACACTGTCATCTACCACAACCAAAGAAACTAAAGGACCCACACTGACATCTACCACAACCAAAGAAACTAAAGGACCCACACTGACATCTACCACAACTAAAGAAACTAAAGGACCCACACTGACATCTACCACAACTAAAGAAACTAAAGGACCCACACTGACATCTACCACAACTAAAGAAACTAAAGGACCCACACTGACATCTACCACAACTAAAGAAACTAAAGGACCCACACTGACATCTACCACAACTAAAGAAACTAAAGGACCGGCACTGACATCTACCACAAGGAAGAAACACATCAGCACATTTGGGATTGAATGGACAAACCAACATTACACACTTGTGTTTGGAACACATTTATATAAATATGGGGACGGTTTAGCTCAGAAGGACCAAAGGGACTAAAGATGTTAAACTCATTTTAGTTCAGGTTCCACATTCAGACCAATATGATCTAAAGTGGATCAGAACCAGGAAAATAAGAACAGAATAAACTATAAATAATGACAACTACACATTTAAGTCTTTGTTTTAACGTAAGAAAAGTAAAATTACATGAACATTTACAAACTATCCTTGTCAACTTTAAGGTTTTCACTTTGTTTTAGTGGAAAAAAAGTTAAACTACTAAAGATCCTATTACAAAAAATGTGAATAATCTGAACAACATGAAATGTTTTAATATAAATCAATGTAATTTTAATCTAATTTTGTCTAAGTTTTTGTTCATTTTTGTGCATGTTTTGTTCTTGTTTTTGTTCATGTTTTGTTTTTGGCCTTTTTGTAGTTTTTGTTTATTTCTGTTCATCTTATTCATGTTTCTTCAATTTTGTTCCATTTTTTGACATTATTTCTAAGTTATTTTCAGGTGTAATGACTTCTACTGACATCTACCAGATTAAAACTAATCAGCACGTTTGGGATTGAATGGACAAACCAACATTACACACTTGTGTTTGGAACACATTTATATAAATATGGGCAAAGTTTAGAACAGACTGACAATGGAAAAGAGACTAGTGACAACTACAAATTTGTCTTGGCAAAAAAAATCACATTAACTTATGAAAATATTTGCATTTACAAACTGTCCTTTCACCAATTATTAGAATAACCTGAAATAAAACCTGCAATTTCTTAAGAAAAATAAATGCAATTTTAGCATTATACCTCAGTAAAATACTAACATACCAGTGGCAGCTGCTTATCTTTCAGACAGGGGAAGCTCATTGTCAGCTTACATTAAAAAAAAAAAAATAAAATAAGTCAAGTTATTTAAACATAAATTCGTCCCTCCGTTCCTTTTTAAGAAAATGCTCAGTGACCTTATCATACCAAGTAAACAAGAAAACGTTGAAATAAGGTTAAATTGAAACAAGGAAGTACAATGAGTGTGTTTTATTTACAGTGTAAGAAATGAACAAGTAATTTCGTAGTGGTTTCTCTCTCAGTTTCACAGCAGAATGTGTGAAGGTATTAAACTGAACTGTGTCAGTGAAGGAGCAGATCTGGAAACAGCTGTCAATCGAATGAGATTCAGCCTTTCGACCGATCCTCCAATTAGCACGTGGACGCTCAGCGTCCGGCCTGGCCGAGCTCCGCCCACAGCTCCATTCACCCCCAGAGACGCCAAGCGTCTGGGGGCGGGACAACACTGTAGCATTTATCCAATTAGCGTCCAGTTTAGAGTCAATGAAAAAAGCAGTTCCACTCAGTCCCATTGAAGTGCATGGACGCTGAGCGTCTACGGACAAATGCACTGAGCAGAGATGGAGGAGAAAACACAGACATGGGAATGGAGGAGAAGTGAACAACATCCAGTCCACTGATTTGGAATAAAGCTGATTCTGAACCAACTGGTCTGAGAGATGAACGTGTTCCAACACATTTGGAGTCAATGAAATGAAAACAACTGAACAGATTTGAGCATTTAATTTTCGTAATTTTAGGGGAAGCCGAGCTTCCCCTGCAGTCTGTGAGAAATCACCTCTGTAACACAGTAACCTATAAATAAGAACTTAATACACGTTTTTCTCTTTGTTTTAGTGCAAAAAATGACACTAAATTATGAAAATATTGGCATTTACAAACTAAACCAAAAAGATAACCAGAAAAATGGAAAATTTCTTAAGAAAAATTTGTGCAATTTTAACAATATTCTGCCTCCACTTATTTGTTTTTTTTTCCAGTTCTCTTTTTATTGGTATGTTCATGGTTCACATATATAGTCACATAGCATTTCACCATTCTCATCCATTCATCTAAAATTTATTTTATCTCACATCATTGTAATTATCTGTGTCTGTTTCCAGGCAACCCAAGAAAGGTAGTAAGACATCGGGCGGCGGCTCAGCCAACGGCGATGATGGCGAGGAGTCATCTCTGCCCATGTCGTACGACGAGAAGCGCCAGCTGAGCCTGGACATCAACCGGCTGCCGGGGGAGAAGCTGGGCCGGGTGGTCCACATCATCCAGTCCAGAGAGCCGTCGCTGAGGGACTCCAACCCCGACGAGATCGAGATCGACTTCGAAACACTCAAACCCTCCACACTCCGAGAGCTGGAGCGCTACGTCAAGTCCTGCCTGCAGAAGAAGCAGAGGAAGCTACTGCGTAAGTGTCTGGAAGCCACCCCCCCAACCCCACCTCTGAGGGTGGAGCCCCGTTCACATCCACATTAATACTTTTGATCAGTATCAGATTATTATTGATCCTAAATGTGTGTTTGAGTCCATTGATGATGGGATTCCTCAGGGCTCCGTCTTAGACCCCTCATGGATCTATTTCCATTCGTGTATGTTCAGATGGAGGTCTACAGATGGACCCTGATGACACTGACCCCCTTTACACTGATCCTCTGATCAGTATCTGATTATTATTGATCATGTAAACTAGGGATGTCAAACTCCTTTTCTTCCAGGGGCCACATTCAGCCCAGTTTAATCTGAAGTGGGCCGGACCAGTAAAATAGTAGCATGATAGCCTATAAATAGAGACAACTCCAAATTGTTTTAGTGCAAAAAATAACATTCAATTATGCCAATATTTACATTTATAAACTATCCAAACAAAAAGGATGTGAATAACCTGAAAAAACAAAAACTTGTTAAGAAATATAAGTACAATTTTATCAGTATTCTGCCTCGACTTCTCATTTATACAGTATATGTGCATTACAGATCAGATCTACAAAGACACTAAAATTTAGTAACAGAATAGCAGAATATTGTTAAAATTGCACTTAATTTTCTTTCGACATTTCAGGTTGTTCATATTTGTTCAGGTTATTCACATTTTATTGTTACAGGATAGTTTGTTAATGTAAGTATTTTCATAATTTAATGTTTTGTGCACTAAATCAAAGGGAAAAAATTGGTGTTGTCATTATTTCTAGGTTATGATATTATTTTTGACTTTGATGCTCTAACTTGCACTTTGCAAATTCATCCCATGGGCCAGATTTCACACTTTTGCGGGCCAGTTTTGGCCCCCAGACCGCATGTTTGACACCTGTGCTGTAAACACTCTAATCTGATACTGAAGCAGTAATCTGATTACAGTCAGATGAACCCCCCTGGGTTTGTCCATGCATGTTTCCAGGTTCATCTGAACATGTGGAAAAACCAGGAAATCACAGAAAATGGAAGAACGAAGACAATGACAACAGGAAGTTGGATTCTACGACACTAGACTCAAACTAAACTAAACCAAACAAAAATTGAGTTAAATAATGAAAATAGAACAAAACTAAACATTGTGAGTAGAAGACAATAACAGGAAGTTGGGTTCTACGTACGTACAAACTCTGAAATCAATCCGATAAGGGACTGAAACGACTAAAGCAGAGTTTATGGATTATCCTATTTACGAGGTGACCGTAAACGCATCACATCTGGTTATGACAGTTATTGGATTTAAATCGTCATGGAAACGGACTTTAACTCCCATGTGTCTGTTTGTTTACAGAGAAAGCAGCAGGAGGCGGAGCTTCAGGAGGCGGTGCTAGTCGTCTGAGTGGCAGCTCCTCGTCCTCCTCTGATGACAGCTCTTCAACAGGAACCTCCTCTTCCTCCGACACAGACTGAACACACACACACACTCACTCTGAACACACACACACACACACACACACACACACACACACACACTGAACACACAGAGGTTTATCCACTCCACAGACAAACACACACATCAGACTTCACCCTGAACACACACACAAACACACACGCACGAACGAAAGACAGAGATACACACTCTGAACTTCTGACACACACTGTCACACACATGCATATGAACACACACACACACACACACACACACAGACCTGGAGACTGTATGTAAATAGGCTGACCTGTTTTTTAGCTCCTAGTGTTTTGTTTTGGTTTTTTTTTTTTTTTTTTTTTTCGCTGGAGGAAACGCAGACAGACGGAAGAGGAGAAGGAGCAGACGTCCACCAGGAGTTCTTCTCCTTCCTCTTCTCGGACGGCCGGCTGTGACCCTTGACCTCTGACAACATTCCAGAAGCATCCATAAAGCATCATGGGAGATGGAGGCAGAGGAGGAGGCAGCGGGTTTCAGGCGTCGCCGGGCGTTTCCACGGTTACGGTCCGAAGCAGTTTGAACGTCCGCGCAGCTTCTGGACTCGTCAAATGGGAAAAAATACACGGAGGAAGGAAAACGGAGAATCCATCACAGGTCAAAGGTCGACTGGACGTTTAAAGCCACACGTTTATGTCATGGACGACGGCGTCGAACGGGACAAACTTGAACCGTCTGGACTCAAAACTCTGGAATGAAACCACAGGTGGAGACCAAATATGGACATGATGTGCATTTTTCCTGACTTTGCGGTGGTCCTGAACGCATCTTCAAGGTCAAAGCAGGGCTAGGAAACTTTAACGCCTCCAGACCAATCAGATTCTGTATCCAAGCGTCATGTGACCTGTTCCACCGCGTTCAGGTCGAGCACCGACAGAACCACTAGTGCCCCCCCCCCTCCCCGGCCCATTTAAAGGTGGACGTCGGACCCGTGTTCCGTTGGGTTCGTTTTCCGTCGTCATGGAGACGGTCGATCCGATCAGAACCGACCTGAGTCCACTTTGTTTTGTCTGAAGGGAACGCCATCCTCTGCCGGTACCACAGTCCAAACCCCTCCCCGGTCTGTAAGCCCCGCCCCCCAGTGCGCCGCCGTCTGTCAGAGCACCGAAGCGAGCGATGAACCTTTTCTTCCTTTTTTTTTTTTTTTTTTTAACACTACATTTGTTTTTTCTTTTTTCAGGTTGTGTGCTGAACTTGTTTGTGTCTTATGAGGTTCTCTATATGAAAATGTCTTTGTACCGCTGTCCTGTTCAAACCCAACCCCCCCCCCCCAAAATAAAAAAAAAAACCCAGGACCCTGAACGCAGCATCAGGTTTCATGTCGGAGGTCACATGTCTTTTAGAGTTTATTTTAGCTGATTGGCAGAAGAATGAAAACCTCCCACCGATAATGAACGGGACAAACGTCAGATGAACCAGGTTTAGTTCGGTCTGAATGTTGCATTTTTTTCCACTTCATTGATGGTTTTAAAGTCAAACATGAACATTCACAAATATTCTACAAATAAGATGTTCAGCGTCAAAGTGAAGACACAGTTCTGTTGGATCCATTTATCAGATATTTCCTGCTTTAATAACGTTAAAGGTTTCATCCATTAAAGGCATCGATGTGGTTCCGCTTCATCTTCACTTTATTTTTATGCCTTTTTTTTTTCCTGATAAATGTCCAAATAAAGACAGTGGTTCATCAGTTATCGTTCATCATTTAATTCCAACTTGAATCGCATTTTGAAGACGTTTTATCCTCAGTCTGACGTCATGTGACACATCTATGACTTGACCCCGCCTCCTCTTCTGCGGTTGGCTGAGTGAGGGACAGTCGGATCGGTGTAGGTTCAAAGCTTCGGTTCTTATTGGTTAAAGTCTCCGTGGATGGAAGGGGTGGAGTGACGTGTAGGGGCGTGGCCTGCTCTGATTGGTCCGGATGCCAGGGGTTGTCGCGACGATGGTTTTGAAAGTTAACAGACGTCTTTTTTTTTTTTTTTTTCGAACGACTCGACGACAGGTCTGAACCCGACAGTTTCAGTTTGAGGAAGAGTGGGCGGGGTCAGGCCAACAGAGGGCGGAGCTGCAATGTCCAATCACATCCTCAATCAGTTTGAATAGTCTCTGGGTTCGACTCTCCACCATGTTTTTTTTTTTTTTTTTTTTTTTGGTCCATTTTCTTTTTTCACTCAGACGTTCGTTATCGTCCAACATTTTGTCCTCGTTTTTTATTTTTTTTTAATTTCCTCCCATCATGCAAACGTCGATTGATCCGACGTCGTGCTCAGCTCTTATTTCGGACGTTTCCCACACTGATCAGTAATGGATGGAACCCGACAGGCGGTGTGACGGACAGACAGACGGACGGCACGTCGCCATAGTAACCCCTCTGTTTGTTTTTAGTTGATGGTCGAGCTTTGATGCTAATAGTTAATTTTTGTATTTTAATAAGAAAAAGGAAAAAAGTGATTTTAAGTATTTGCATGCACTCCGGCCGTACGTTCTTTCTTCCGTATGTTTGAGCACTGTATAGTAGCTGTATAGTAGCTGTCTGAGGTTTAGGACGAACTCCGCTCGATAGAGTAGAGACACCGAGACAGAACGACCGAGACAGAGAGGACGAACTGACGAAAAAACCAACAAGTGAACTATTTGATGTAATTACTGATATGGGATCCTTATTTTCTGAGTTCCTTTGTTTTCATAAATAAACACATAAACTGAGCCGCTGACTCTGCTCCTGTTTGTCTCCGCTAACCCTCCTCCTCCTCCACAGGTTCTACTGTCAGACTACAGCTCCCAGGATGCATTTCACTGCCGACATCCACTGGTACGGCCTCCGGCTCAAATATGGAGGTCACAGATCTGAGCTCGTTAGACGTACCGAAGGTTTTTTCATTGCGAACTTGCTCACTGTGCGCCGCTATTGTTGTGTTGACGTTACATTGTAGTTTGCGGTGAGGTGTTTCAATGCATTTTATCACATTTAATGTCGGAAACTTCCACCACTTCCACGCACTTTGGAACGCACCGTCAGGCTACGTTCAGACTGCAGACAGATGTGGCACAAATGCAATTTTTTTTTTTTTTTTTGCTCATATGTGACCTGTATCTGATCTGTTAAACACTTTCAATGGCACAAATGCGATTTTTCTTTTTTCTTTGTTTTTTTTTGCCTATATATATATATATATATATATATATATATACACAGTACAGGCCAAAAGTTTGGACACACCTTCTCATTCTTCGCATTTTCTTTATTTTCATGACTATTTTCATTGTAGATTCTCACTGAAGGCATCAAAACTATGAATGAACACATGTGGAATTATGTACTTAACAAAAAAGTGTGAAATAACTGAAAACATCTCTTATATTCTAGTTTCTTCAAAGTATCCACCCTTAGCTCTGATGACTGCCTTGCACACTCTTGGCATTCTCTTGATGAGCTTCCAGAGGTAGTCACCTGAAATGGTTTTCACTTCATAGCTGTGCCTTGTCAGGGTTACTTAGTGGAATTTCTTGCCTTATTGATGGGGTTGGGACCATCAGTTGTGTTGTGCAGAAGTCAGGTTGATGCACAGCTGACAGCCCTATTGGACAACTGTTAGAATGCATATTATGGCGAGAACCAATCAGCTAAGTAAAGACAAACGAGTGGCCATCATTACTTTAAGAAATGAAGGTCAGTCAGTCTAGAAAATTTCAAAAACTTTGAATGTGTCCCCAAGTGCAGTCGCAAAAAACATCAAGCGCTCCAACGAAACTGGCTCACATGAGGACCGCCCCAGGAAAGGAAGACCAAGAGTCACCTCTGATGCTGAAGATAAGTTCATCTGAGTCACCAGCCTCAGAAATCGCAAATTAACAGCAGCTCAGATTAGAGACCAGATGAATACCACACAGAGCTCTAGCAGCAGACACATCTCTACAACAACTGTTAAGAGGAGACTGCGTGAATCAGGCCTTCATGGTCAAACAGCTGCTAGGAAACCACTGCTCAGGAGAGGCAACAAACACAAGAGATTTATTTGGGCCAAGAAACCCAAGGAATGGACATTAGACCAGTGGAAATCTGTGCTTTGGTCTGATGAGTCCAAATTTGAGATCTTTGGATCCAACCGCCGTGTCTTTGTGTGACGCAGAAAAGGTGAACGGATGGATGCTACATGCCTGGTTCCCACCGTGAAGCATGGAGGGGGAGGTGTGATGGTGTGGGGGTGCTTTGCTGGTGACGCTGTCGGGGATTTATTCAAGATTGAAGGCAACCTGAATCAGCATGGCTACCACAGCATCCTGCAGTGACATGCCATTCCATCCGGTCTGCGTTTAGTTGGACCATCATTTATGTTTCAACAGGACAATGACCCCAAACACACCTCCAGGCTGTGTGAGGGATATCTGACCAAGAAGGAGAGTGATGGAGTGCTGCGCCAGATGACCTGGCCTCCACAGTCACCGGACCTGAACCCAATCGAGATGGTTTGGGGTGAGCTGGACCGCAGAGTGAAGGCAAAAGGGCCAACAAGTGCTAAGCATCTGTGGGAACTTCTTCAAGACTGTTAGGAAACCATTTCAGGTGACTACCTCTGGAAGCTCATCAAGAGAATGGCAAGAGTGTGCAAAGCAGTCATCAGAGCTAAGGGTGGATACTTTGAAGAAACTAGAATATAAGAGATGTTTTCAGTTATTTCACACTTTTTTGTTAAGTACATAATTCCACATGTGTTCATTCATAGTTTTGATGCCTTCAGTGAGAATCTACAATGAAAATAGTCATGAAAATAAAGAAAATGCAAAGAATGAGAAGGTGTGTCCAAACTTTTGGCCTGAACTGTATATATATATAGTGTATATGACCCAAATCTGATCTGTTAGACTGTTTCAACGGCACAAATACAATTTTTTATTTTTTTTTTGTCTTTGTGACCTGTATCCGATCTGTTAAAAACAGTTTGAACGGCACTAACCCAACCCAGGCCTTTATTTATTTCTTTTTTTTTAAAACAGTGAATTTAAGACAAAAACTCACCATTTTCTCTCATTTATTTATTACATAAATGTCATTGTTTAGGAACACTTTCTTTTAAATTTCAACCTTAAATCCCACTTTTTTACCTGTGAAGTTGCACCTTAAATCTAGAATAAAATCCTTTCATTCTTACACATTTTCAACTTCAGCATCAGAATAATCCAGGTGTCTGTATAATTTAATGTCGGATTCTTTTAAAATCTCAGTATTTTTTTTTCCCTTTAAATTGAATTTTTAAGTCCAAGAACACATTTGCTTTTAACTTTTTTTTTTTTTCCAGTGGCTCTTCATCAGGTCATGGAGTGGAATCTGTAAATTCCATTTAGTAGAAATGTTTGAGGCTTTTTATTTGGCCTGGAAACAGCAGCAGAGGATCATGGGTATTGTAATATTTAGAACCAGTTTCACATGGATTTATTTGTCTGTTTTTGTTTTTAAATTTAGATTTCCTTATAAATTACAGCATTGATCTCCAATAATCTTAGGGGACATCTTTTTCTCTGTTTATGATTTTTGTTCTTGATGTAGAGTCCAGGAATATTCATGATTTTTATGTAAAATGTGTGGCTAAATTATGAACCATTAACAAATGTAACACTTGTTGAATATCAGTATTTTCTGAACCTTTACAGTTTTTTCTGGTAACTTTCTTAAAATATGACATGGTTTCTGGGTCTGATTTTTTTTTTTTTTTTTTTTTATCACTGGATTATGAAGTTTGATTAACTATTGATCATATGAACGAAATTAAAATGAGTTTTGTCATTAAATAATTATGACAAATGATCATTAAAACAAATACCTGACAGACCAGTGACAGGTGATGTTAAATATTGATGAACTCAAACCTGCTTCTGTTCAGTAAATAACGTACATTCATATAAATAAATCTGATGAAAATGTTGAAACAATATTTAATTTTTTATACATGTGAAAACCAGTCGTCATATCTGTGGCATCGTCCTTAATCAGTTCTGAACTTTTTCTTCTTTTTTTTTTTTTTTGTACAAACTTTTTTCCCAGCTTCATTAATCAAATTCCAGCTTTTCATTCAAAAGACTTCCATAAAGAAATGCTGTTTTCCAAACTGAGCATTTACAGCGTATTTGTTTAGAACAGTGTGTGTGTGTGTGTGTGTGTACAGGGTGGGGAAGCAAAATGTACAATATTTTGAGGCAGGGATTGAAAGACAGTGTATGACCAATTAGTTTACTGAAAGTCATGAGAATTTATTTGCCACAAGAAAATGTCCATAATAGAAAATGTTTTTATTCTATGTGTCCTCCTTCTTTCTCAATAACTGCCTTCACACGCTTCCTGAAACTTGCGCAAGTGTTCCTCAAATATTGGGGTGACAACTTCTCCCATTCTTCTTTAATAGTATCTTCCAGACTTTCTGGTAATAGTTTTGCTCATAGTCATTCTCTTCTTTCCATTATAAACAGTCTTTATGGACACTCCAACTATTTTTGAAATCTCCTTTGGTGTGACGAGTGCATTCAGCAAATCACACACTCTTTGACGTTTGCTTTCCTGATTACTCATATGGGCAAAAGTTTCTGAAAAGGTATGGATAATAGTGTTAGGTATGATTATGACATCAGTATATGTTTGGGTTCAAAACAACTGACGTAGTGTCTGCTGAGAAAAAACAACTACATGTTCAGTGTACATTTGGCTTCCCCACCCTGTATATATATATGAAAAATTAAAATAAGTAACAAAAATAAGTTACTAAAATAAAATAAGTAACCAAAATAAAAGTCCGGTCCAATCACATGATCATAAACAGTCATGGTTTGTTTGGTTTTGACACATTTCAGTGTTTTGTTCGGAACATATTTCATCGCCATGTAAAACACTCTGATCCACTTCCGGGTCTGCCGCGTTGATATCGCGAGAAGAGACAGAAATCCGAGTAAATGAATAAAAGGGAAAAAAAATTCAAGATTGGATGTTTTGACGTTGTTCTGTTTGTATATTTAACATTAAAGTAAAAAAAAAAAAAAAAAAAAAAAAAAAAAAAACTCAAACCGGATCCGATTCATGAGAAAAGCACCAGTGACCACTGGGGAAAAAACCCCCCCAAAAAACACCGGAAGTGAAGTCGTTGTGCGCCCCGTTTCCATGACAACAGAAGACCCGCACAGCTCCGGGGTGCGTACGAACACAACAGCATTTCCGACAGAAACGTGAGTAAAACATCCGTGAAGTGTTTGAACAGTGACGTCAACTGAACAGATTGAAAAACACACTTTATGACGTTTATCTGAGGTTTGAACGGAATGACGTAACCAGTATTTAATCTGTGTTTTTTTTTTTTTTAATCAGATTTATTAGATGATGATGATGGTGGTGTTTTCTCTGAGGATGTGATCCTTCAAACTCAGCTTTAATGACACATTCTGATCCTTTTTCATCCAGTAAATGTTCAATCAACAGGTTTTAAACTGAAAACAAAAGTGGTTCCGGGCACAACAAGCCCCGCCCCTTACACATATTGTACCTTATTTTGTCATGGATCCAGCTGATGTCATCACGTCTATGTGTGATGTCATTACGTCTGTGTGTGCTGATGTCATATTAACTGTCTGTATACAGGGTGGGGAAGCAAAATGTACACTGAACATTTAGTTGTTTTTTCTCAGCAGACACTACGTCAGTTGTTTTGAACCCAAACATATACTGATGTCATAATCATACCTAACACTATTATCCATACCTTTTCAGAAACTTTGGCCCATATGAGTAATCAGGAAAGCAAACGTCAAAGAGTGTGTGATTTGCTGAATGCACTCGTCACACCAAAGGAGATTTCAAAAATAGTTGGAGTGTCCATAAAGACTGTTTATAATGGAAAGAAGAGAATGACTATGAGCAAAACTATTACCAGAAAGTCTGGAAGATACTATTAAAGAAGAATGGGAGAAGTTGTCACCCCAATATTTGAGGAACACTTGCGCAAGTTTCAGGAAGCGTGTGAAGGCAGTTATTGAGAAAGAAGGAGGACACATAGAATAAAAACATTTTCTATTATGGACATTTTCTTGTGGCAAATAAATTCTCATGACTTTCAATAAACTAACTGGTCATACACTGTCTTTCAATCCCTGCCTCAAAATATTGTAAATTTTGCTTCCCCACCCTGTGTGTGACCAGTTTGAAGGAAACATTTGATCAACATTTCATCCATTAGAAGGAAATAAAAAAAAAAAAAAAGATTAAAAATATTCATTAAATATTTGAAGTGAAACACAAACGTCTGCAGCTCAGGACGTTGGTCACTGACCTTTGGAATGTTTCATTTCATCAGAACGTGTTTTAATTTCATTTGGTCGTTTTTGTCCAACTCTATTCACGTTTGTTCAGTTTAATGAACTTTCACCAACAAACTGAACAACAGTCCAACGGTCACATGACCTAAACACTGAGACGCCTGTTGCTATGGTGATGATCACACGTGTCTACTGTCACTACCTGATGACATCATGAACCCGTCATGATGTCATCAGTGTGTAACTCAGATGGACGGTGTGGTTGTGATGACGCCTACAGGTCTGCAGCGTCTGCGTCCTCGGTTCCGCTGGTCACATGTCTTCTCCTCGTCTGGGCGTGGTCAGAGACTCCATGTGGACCAACCCGCGGATCATCGGGGTGAACAAACTGACTCAAACCATCACGGTGCTTTAGCCTTGCCGTTACCATGGTAACCCCCCCCATGTCCTTGTTGCAGGCTCCTCTGGGTCAGTGCCGGTCCAGAGGTCCGTCGGGTCTGGGTCCAGAGTTCACCTTTGGAATCAGCAGCTCTGTGAGGGACGGGGGCGTGGCTGAAGGTAAGCCCCGCCCACACAACACCACACAAACACAGCTTTGATAAAAATGTGTAAAATACGAGTGAAGCCGTCAGAACGTTCAGTTGTTTTTCTTATGTAAACACGCAGCAAGCAGTAGATCTGAGAAACCACCATTTATTTCAGTTCATGAACTGCTGCCCCACTTTCCCTAACTTTAAACCACCTCGGTACCAAAAATGTCTGGTTATCTTGGACAAAAGGAGAGATTTTCAGACCAACGGTGGCGCTGGACTACTCCACCTCGGCTGCCACCAGAGGGGGGGTCACGTAAGTTAAATTAACTCACCAGTTACGTTTCAGATGGACGGACCAAACCAGCAGAAACGAAGAACTCACCAAAAAAGAAGGTTTGAGGTTTTAAGAAGTTAAAAACAGTTTATTGCTTCAGAGAAAAATAAAAAAAGTTACAAAAAGAATCTAGCATCAAACACACATTTCATCCCAGAGAGAAAAAGAAAAAAAACACAAAAAAGTTTCCTTTGTTACCTTTTCTAGTCTTTAGTGACTCGTGGAGACTCAATGACGTCATTCGTCGTCTGCTTATCATTGGTTAATGGTCGTTACCGGGCAGAACATGTCAGTCATTCCATAAGCTAATGGACTCTATGCTCCGCCCCTCTACTTCCTGTGGGTTCTTTGTTTCCTGTCTTTCATTATTGGACACACTCATTAATGCAGGTGTGTCTGCTGCTTCTTGTTGTGATACTGATTAATTAGACACACCTGGATTAATGAGTGTGTCCAATAATGAAAGAAAGGAAATAAAGAACCCACCTGAGGTTCAGGAAGTAGAGGGGCGGAGCATAGAGTCCATTCTAAGAACAGCACATGCTTGTGCTGAACACCTGCGCTGTTCGGTCACACTTCTGGACCACGAAAATCCCCCCGGTTCCAAATCTGTTTTTTCTGCCCCGTGTTCTTCACCACAACGACTTTCTAAAGCTGTAAAATTCGATCTTTTTGGCAGAATCTGACCTCTGCTGAGTTCAGCACAGACGGATGTGAGGTCATCTAAACCACACACACACACACACACACACACACACACACACACACACATCAAACCTGACTGTTCAGGACCTCTGAAATAAAAAGAATATTATTATTAGATAAGAATATTACTCAGAACATTACTTAGACTTGCAAAAATAAAAAGAGTCTTCAAGCACAAAAACTTGGAACATGACATTTTTTCTTCTCCATTTTGGTTCATGATGTGATTTCTGATGTTCATCCGACATTTTTTTAGAGCCAGATTTAAAGCCACTCATCCAACTCCCATTTAATACGATCTGTATCACACTTCAATCCAAACTAAACCGAAGGACGAACGTAAAATCAATCAGATCGACACTGAAAAACAACCAACGCTGCATTTTTGTTGCGTTTCCAGTTTCATCAAAACTCTGATGTTTCATAAACAAACCACTGAAACCTGTCGGACTCCAACTCCCAGGATGCACTGGGAGCTCCTCTGTGCGGTGGCGGCAGCTGAGGCTCATGGGTATTGTAGTATTTAGTCAGTACCTGCGGACCTGAGCTGTCCGTCTGACCGCCGCCTCACTGAGGCCTTATGGGAGTTGTAGTCTGTGACCCCGCCCCCTGTGTGCTGTCAGTCCTGTCTAGCTGGAGGGTCCAGACCCGCCCCTCCCACTCCGCCCCCCACCTGCCGCCCGTCACCGACTTCGTGTCTCTGAACCGAGATGCGGTGAAGTCCGGCCTGGTGACCGCCAAAGAGCTGAGTCAGTACAGAGCGCAGAGGGGCGGGGCCACCAAGTACCACGCCCACACCAGGCCACGCGGCTCTCAGCAGGAGGGCGGGGCTTCACGGCGCCCGGCGGTGCCCGACATCACGTTTGGGATCCAGGGCAGGTGGGCACACACACACACACACACACACACGTACAAACACACACACACACGTACACACACGCACGTACACACAAACACACACACACATGCACACACACACACACATGCACATGCACACACACACAGACGCACACACACACACATGCACACACACACACGCACACACACACGTGTTGTCGCAGCAGTGTGTGTGTGTGTGTGTGTGTGTGTGTGTGTGCGTGTTCTTACCCATGATGCTTTGCTGTGCGTCAGGCCAGCGTCTCCTCTGGACGACCTCCTCTCTCATCAGTACGGGCGCCGCTGGATCGACGAGCAGCTGAGCAGGAACCGAACGGCCGACCGCGGCCCGCCGCGCAGGGTGAGGCCCACTGTCCGTCGTCGTGGTAACCAGGTGACACCCCCCCCCCCCTCTGAAATCTGACCTCAAATAATGAAAACAAACACAAACTGTTTTGTTTTCAGATCAAAGCAACTTCGATTCCAGAAACAAGAACGAGTGTGTTAAGGAAGAGCACGACAACAACACACACAGACACACAACGGAGGACACATACATACACACAGGTAACACACACACACACACAGGTAACACAGACACACACATACATATCCTCTTCCTCCTCCTCCTCTTCCTCCTCCTCCTCTTCCTCCTCTTCATCCTCCTCTTCCTCCTCCTCTTCATCCTCCTCCTCTTCCTCCTCCTCTTCTTCATCCTCCTCTTCCTCCTCCTCTTCATCATCCTCTTCCTCCTCCTCTTCCTCCTCTTCCTCCTCCTCTTCATCCTCCTCCTCTTCCTCCTCCTCCTCTTCCTCCTCTTCATCCTCCTCTTCCTCCTCCTCTTCATCCTCCTCCTCTTCCTCCTCCTCTTCTTCATCCTCCTCTTCCTCCTCCTCTTCATCATCCTCTTCCTCCTCCTCTTCCTCCTCCTCCTCCTCCTCTTCATCCTCCTCCTCTTCCTCCTCCTCTTCATCTTCTTCTTCCTCCTCCTCCTCAGGTGGCTCCTGCTCTCGATACCTTCCGTGACTCCTCCCTCCGTCTCCGCTCCTTCAGGGGTCATCACTTGGACTCTGTGTCCAGGAGAGGAGCTCATGGTCTGGGGGCGTACACCCTGGACTGACCCGGACCACCTCCAGGTCCACATTCAGACTGCTGTTGATGGTCCTGGTCTGGTCTGGATCCACAGATGGGTGGTGTCCTGCAGGGTTCTGTACTGGTCCCACTGGGCTCCTCCACTGCTGTGTCCTGGACCCACAGAAACCACCTGAGACCACAGAGTTCTGGGTCTGGACTCTGGTCTATTTATGGTTTTGTTTTTTTTTAATAAAACCTGAACATGAAAGAAACGAGTTCAGTGAAATATTTCAACAATGGTCAAACACAAAGAAAGGAATGATGTCATTTCTGCAGCGTTCATGTTTAGATGAACAGATATGATCACAGAACCTTCTGACAACATACTGTAGTGTTAGTACTAGGCCACCAGAGGGCGCTGGTGACCATTCACCTCACTGCAAATATGGATCAGGACTCACAAAGGAACGGTTTTATTCTAATTTAATGACTGGTCTAAAATGAGCAGGTTCAGATCACATGGTCACATGGTCTTTAAGCCCCTCCCACATCTATCCTCTTGTTAAAAACATGACTGAAGTCAGTTTTACTTTAATAGAGCCTAAAAAAGTGTTTTAGGATTTTCCTCAGTTCATAATAAACACTCCTTCAGAAGTTTCAGGTTGTTTCAACACTTTTTTCAGATGGTCACCAAGAGGTTCAGAATGGAATTTTCAAAAGGCTATAGTATGTGCTCCAAAAAGGGTAAATTTCTGACCATCTTCAAATTTAATTAAAAAGTGCTCTAGATCATTACACAAGCCCACCCAAGTATTTCTAGAAATATTTCAAGATGTTTCAAGCCTTTATTCAAACATTCATCGGCGCCCCCTGGTGTTCAAATGGTAAGGCTATAGTATGTGCTCCAAAAAGGGAAACTTTTTGACCATCTTCAAATCTAGTTAAAAAATTTTCTAGATCATTTTACAAGCCCACCTAAGTGTTTCTGGAGGTATTTCAAGATGTTTTAACCCTTTATTCAAACATTCATCAGCGCCCCCTGGTGTTCATATGGTAAGGCTATAGTATGTGCTCCAAAAAGTGCAATTTTTTGACCATCTTCAAATTTAATTAAAAAGTGTTCTAAATCATTATAAAAGCCCACCTAAGGGTTTCTGGAGTTATTTCAAGATGTTTTGAGTTTTTATTCAAACATTCGTTGGCGTCCCTGGTCTTCAAATGGTATGTGCTCCAACAAGGGAAATTTTTTGACCATCTTCAAGTTTAGTTGAAAAATGTTCTAGATCATTTTCCAAGCCCACCAAAGGGTTTCTGGAGGTATTTCAAGATGTTTCAAGGCTTTATTCAAACATTCATCAGCGCCCCCTGGTGTTCAAATGGTAAGGCTATAGTATGTGCTCCAAAAAGGGTAATTTTTTGACCATCTTCAAATTTAATTAAAAAGTGCTCTAGATCATTATACATGCCCACCTTTGGATTTCTGGAGATGTTTCAAGATGTTTCAAGCCTTTATTCAAACATTCAACGGCGCCCCCTGGTGTTCAAATGGTAAGGTTATAGTATGTGCTCCCAAAACGATAATTTTTGACCATCTACAAATCTGGTTAAAAAGTGTTCTAGATCATTATACAAGCCCACCTAAGTGTTTCTCGAAAAATTTCAAGATGTTTCGTGACTTAATTCAGACACTTTTTGGCGCCCCCTGGTCTTCAAATAGTAAGGCTATAGCATGTGCTCCAAAAACGATAATTTTTTGACCATCTTCAACAGTGATTGAACAGTGTTCTAGATCATTATACAAGCCCACCTTTGTGTTTCTGGAGGTATTTCAAGATGTTTAGAGACTTTATTCAAACATTCATCGGCGCCCCCTGGTGTTCATATGGTAAGGCTATAGTATGTGCTCCAAAAAGGGAAATTATTTGACCATCTACAAATCTGGTTAAAAAGTGTTCTAGATCATTATACAAGCCCATCTAAGTGTTTCTAGAAATATTTCAAGATGTTTCGTGACTTTATTCAGACACTTTTTGGCGCCCCCTGGTCTTCAAATAGTAAGGCTATAGTATGTGCTCCAAAAAGGGTAATTTTTTGACCATCTTCAAATTTAATTAAAAAGTGCTCTAGATCATTATACATGCCCACCTTTGGATTTCTGGAGATGTTTCAAGATGTTTCAAGCCTTTATTCAAACATTCATCAGGGCCGCTTGGTGTTCAAATGGTATGGGTATAGTATGTGCTCCCAAAAGGGTAATTTTTCACCATCTACAAATCTGGTTAAAAAGTGTTCTAGATCATTATAAAAGCCCACCTAAGGGTTTCTGGAGGTATTTCAAGATGTTTTGAGGTTTTATTAAAACATTTGTTGGCGCCCCCTGGTATTCAAATTGTATGTGTTCCAAAAAGGGTGATTTTTTGACCATCTACAAATCTTGTTAAAAAAGTGTTCTAGATCATTATACAAGCCCACCTAAGGGTTTCTAGAAACATTTCAAGATGTTTTGTGACTTTATTCTGTTTGGCGCCCCCTGGTCTTCAAATGGTAAGGCTCCAAAAACAATAATTTTTTGACCATCTTCAAAAGTGATTGAACAGTGTTCTAGATCATCTTCCAAGCCCACCTAAGTGTTACTGGAGGTATTTCAAGATGTTTCAAGCCTCTATTCAAACATTAATCAGCGCCCCCTGGTGTTCAAAAGGTAAGGCTATAGTATGTGCTCCAAAAAGGGAAATTTTTCACCATTTTCAAATTTAATTAAAAAGTATTCTAGATCATTATACATGCCCATCAACATGTCTCCAGAAGTATTTCAACATATTTTAGCTTTTATTCAAACATTCATTCAAAAAGGGAAATTTTTTGACCATCTTCAAAAGTGATTGAAAAGTGTTCTAGATCATTATACAAGCCCACCTTAGTGTTTCTGGAGGTATTTCAAGATGTTTCGAGAGTTTATTCAAACGTTCATCGGCGCCCCCTGGTGTTCAAGAGGTAAGGCTATAGTATGTTCTCCAAAAAGGGTAATTTTTTGACCATCTTCAAATATGGTTAAAAAGTGTTCTAGATCATTATGCAAGCCCACCTTAGTGTTTCTGGAGGTATTTCAAGATGTTTCAAGGCTTTATTCAAACATTCATCAGCGCCCCCTGGTGTTCAAATGGTAAGGCTATAGTATGTGCTCCAAAAAGGGGGATTTCTTGACCATCTTCAAATTTAATTAAAAAGTGCTCTAGATCATTATACATGCCCACCTTTGGATTTCTGGAGATGTTTCAAGATGTTTCAAGCCTTTATTCAAACATTCATCAGGGCCCCCTGGTGTTCAAATGGTAAGGCTATAGTATGTGCTCAAAAAAGGGTAATTTTTGACCATCTACAAATCTGGTGAAAAAGTGTTCTAGATCATTATACAAGCCCACCTAAGTGTTTCTCGAAAAATTTCAAGATGTTTCGTGACTTTACTCAGACACTTTTTGGCGCCCCCTGGTCTTCAAATAGTAAGGCTATAGTATGTGCTCCAAAAACGATAATTTTTTGACCATCTTCAAAAGTGATTGAACAGTGTTCTAGATCATTATACAAGCCCCACTTTGTGTTTCTGGATGTATTTCAAGATGTTTCGAGACTTTATTCAAACATTCATCAGCGTCCCCTGGTGTTCAAATGGTAAGGCTATAGTATGTGCTCCAAAAAGGGAAATTTTTTGACCATCTTCAAATCTGGTTAAAAAGTGTTCTAGATCATTATGCAAGCCCACCTAAGGGTTTCTGGAGTTATTTCAAGATGTTTTGAGCTTTTATTCAAACATTCGTTGGCGTCCCTGGTATTCAAATGGTATGTGCTCCAAAAAGGGAAATTTTTTGACCATCTTCAAGTTTAGTTGAAAAATGTTCTAGATCATTTTCCAAGCCCACCAAAGGGTTTCTGGAGGTATTTCAAGATGTTTCAAGGCTTTATTCAAACATTCATCAGCGCCCCCTGGTGTTCAAATGGTAAGGCTACAGTATGTGCTCCAAAAAGGGTAATTTTTTGACCATCTTCAAATTTAATTAAAAAGTGCTCTAGATCATTATACCAGCCCCACCTTTGGATTTCTGGAGATGTTTCAAGATGTTTCAAGCCTTTATTCAAACATTCATCAGGGCCCCCTGGTGTTCAAATGGTAAGGCTATAGTATGTGCTCCAAAAAGGGAAATTTTTGACCATCTACAAATCTGGTGAAAAAGTGCTCTACATCATTATACAAGCCCACCTAAGTGTTTCTCGAAAATTTCAAGATGTTTCGTGACTTTATTCAGACACTTTTTGGCGCCCCCTGGTCTTCAAATAGTAAGGCTATAGCATGTGCTCCAAAAACGATAATTTTTTGACCATCTTCAAAAGTGATTGAACAGTGTTCTAGATCATTATACAAGCCCCCCTTTGTGTTTCTGGATGTATTTCAAGATGTTTCGAGACTTTGTTCAAACATTCATCAGCGTCCCCTGGTGTTCAAATGGTAAGGCTATAGTATGTGCTCCAAAAAGGGAAATTTTTTGACCATCTTCAAATCTCGTTGAAAAGTGTTCTAGATCATTTTCCAAGCCCACCTAAGGGTTTCTGGAGTTATTTCAAGATGTTTTGAGCTTTTATTCAAACATTCGTTGGCGTCCCTGGTATTCAAATGGTATGTGCTCCAAAAAGGGAAATTTTTTGACCATCTTCAAGTTTAGTTGAAAAATGTTCTAGATCATTTTCCAAGCCCACCCAAGTGTTTCTAGAGGTATTTCAAGATGTTTCAAGCCTTTATTCAAACATTCATCAGCGCCCCCTGGTGTTCATATGGTAAGGCTATCGTATGTGCTCCAAAAAGGGACATTTTTTACCATTTTCAAATTTAATTAAAAAGTATTCTAGATCATTATACATGCCCATCAACATGTCTCCAGAAGTATTTCAACATATTTTAGCTTTTATTCAAACATTCATCGGCGCCCCCTTGTGTTCAAATGGTAAGGCTATAGTATGTGCTCCAAAAAGTGAAATTTTTTGACCATCTTCAAAAGGGATTGAACAGTGTTCTAGATCATTATACAAGCCCACCTAAGTGTTTCTGGAGGAATTTCAAGATGTTTCGAGACTTTATTCAAACATTCATCAGGGCCCCTGGTGTTCAAATGGTAAGGCTATCGTATGTGCTCCAAAAAGGGTAATTTTTCACCATTTTCAAATTTAATTAAAAAGTGTTCTAGATCATTATACATGCCCATCAACATGTCTCCAGAAATATTTCAACATATTTTGGGCTTTTGTTCACACATTCATCGGCGCCCCCTCAGGTTCAAATGGTAAGGCTATAATATGTGCTCCAAAATGGGTAATTTTTAGACCATCTTCAAATTTAATTAAAAAGTGCTCTAGATCATTTTACATACCAACCTTTGGATTTCTGGAGGTGTTTTAAGATGTTTCAAGCTTTTATTCAAACATTCATTGGCGCCCCCTTGTGTTCAAATGGTAAGGCTATAGTATGTGCTCCAAAAAGGGAAATTTTTTGACCATCTTCAAAAGTGATTGAACAGTGTTCTAGATCATTATACAAGCCCACCTTAGTGTTTCTGGAGGTATTTCAAGATGTTTCGAGAGTTTATTCAAACATTCATCGGCGCCCCCTGGTGTTCAAATGGTATGTGCTCCAAAAAGGGAAATTTTTTGACCATCTTCAAATATGGTTAAAAAGTGTTCTAGATCATTATGCAAGCCCACCTAAGGGTTTCTGGAGGTATTTCAAGATGTTTCAAGGCTTTATTCAAACATTCATCAGCGCCCCCTGGTGTTCAAATGGTAAGGCTATAGTATGTGCTCCAAAAAGGGTAATTTTTCACCATTTTCAAATTTATTTAAAAAGTGTTCTAGATCATTATACATGCCCATCAACATGTCTCCAGAAAATTTCAACATATTTTGAGTTTTTGTTCACACATTCATCGGTGCCCCCTCAGGTTCAAATGGTAAGGCTATAGTATGTGCTCCAAAATGGGTAATTTTAGACCATCTTCAAATTTAATTAAAAAGTGCTCTAGATCATTTTACATACCCACCTTTGGATTTCTGGAGGTGTTTTAAGATGTTTCAAGCTTTTATTCAAACATTCATCGGTGCCCCCTTGTGTTCAAATGGTAAGGCTATAGTATGTGCTCCAAAAAGGGAAATTTTTTGACCATCTTCAAATCTCGTTGAAAAGTGTTCTAGATCATTTTCCAAGCCCACCTAAGGGTTTCTGGAGGTATTTCAAGATGTTTCAAGCCTTTATTCAAACATTCATCAGCGCCCCCTGGTGTTCAAATGGTAAGGCTATAGTATGTGCTCCAAAAAGGGAAATTTTTCACCATTTTCAAATTTAATTAAAAAGTGTTCTAGATCATTATACATTCCCATCAACATGTCTCCAGAAATATTTCAACATATTTTGAGCCTTTGTTCACACATTCATCGGCGCCCCCTCAGGTTCAAATAGTAAGGCTATAGTATGTTCTCCAAAAAGGGTAATTTTTTGACCATCTTCAAATATGGTTAAAAAGTGTTCTAGATCATTATGCAAGCCCACCTTAGTGTTTCTGGAGGTATTTCAAGATGTTTCGAGACTTTATTCAAACATTCATCAGCGTCCCTTGGTGTTCAAATGGTAAGGCTATAGTATGTGCTCCAAAAAGGGAAATTTTTTGACCATCTTCAAATCTGGTTAAAAAGTGTTCTAGATCATTATGCAAGCCCACCTAAGGGTTTCTGGAGTTATTTCAAGATGTTTTGAGCTTTTATTCAAACATTCGTTGGCGTCCCTGGTATTCAAATGGTATGTGCTCCAAAAAGGGAAATTTTTTGACCATCTTCAAGTTTAGTTGAAAAATGTTCTAGATCATTTTCCAAGCCCACCAAAGGGTTTCTGGAGGTATTTCAAGATGTTTCAAGGCTTTATTCAAACATTCATCAGCGCCCCCTGGTGTTCAAATGGTAAGGCTACAGTATGTGCTCCAAAAAGGGAAATTTTTTGACCATCTTCAAATTTAATTAAAAAGTGCTCTAGATCATTATACATGCCCCACCTTTGGATTTCTGGAGATGTTTCAAGATGTTTCAAGCCTTTATTCAAACATTCATCAGGGCCCCCTGGTGTTCATATGGTAAGGCTATAGTATGTGCTCCAAAAAGGGTAATTTTTTGACCATCTTCAAATCTCGTTGAAAAGTGTTCTAGATCATTTTCCAAGCCCACTTAAGGGTTTCTGGAGGTATTTCAAGATGTTTCAAGGCTTTATTCAAACATTCATCAGGGCCCCCTGGTGTTCAAATGGTAAGGCTATAGTATGTGCTCAAAAAAGGGTAATTTTTGACCATCTACAAATCTGGTGAAAAAGTGCTCTAGATCATTATACAAGCCCACCTAAGTGTTTCTCGAAAAATTTCAAGATGTTTCGTGACTTTATTCAGACACTTTTTGGCGCCCCCTGGTCTTCAAATAGTAAGGCTATAGCATGTGCTCCAAAAACGATAATTTTTTGACCATCTTCAAAAGTGATTGAACAGTGTTCTAGATCATTATACAAGCCCCCCCTTTGTGTTTCTGGATGTATTTCAAGATGTTTCGAGACTTTGTTCAAACATTCATCAGCGTCCCCTGGTGTTCAAATGGTAAGGCTATAGTATGTGCTCCAAAAAGGGAAATTTTTTGACCATCTTCAAATCTCGTTGAAAAGTGTTCTAGATCATTTTCCAAGCCCACCTAAGGGTTTCTGGAGTTATTTCAAGATGTTTTGAGCTTTTATTCAAACATTCGTTGGCGTCCCTGGTATTCAAATGGTATGTGCTCCAAAAAGGGAAATTTTTTGACCATCTTCAAGTTTAGTTGAAAAATGTTCTAGATCATTTTCCAAGCCCACCCAAGTGTTTCTAGAGGTATTTCAAGATGTTTCAAGCCTTTATTCAAACATTCATCAGCGCCCCCTGGTGTTCATATGGTAAGGCTATCGTATGTGCTCCAAAAAGGGACATTTTTTACCATTTTCAAATTTAATTAAAAAGTATTCTAGATCATTATACATGCCCATCAACATGTCTCCAGAAATATTTCAACATATTTTAGCTTTTATTCAAACATTCATCGGCGCCCCCTTGTGTTCAAATGGTAAGGCTATAGTATGTGCTCCAAAATGGGTAATTTTTAGACCATCTTCAAATTTAATTCAAAAGTGCTCTAGATCATTTTACATACCAACCTTTGGATTTCTGGAGGTGTTTTAAGATGTTTCAAGCTTTTATTCAAACATTCATTGGCGCCCCCTTGTGTTCAAATGGTAAGGCTATAGTATGTGCTCCAAAAAGGGAAATTTTTTGACCATCTTCAAAAGTGATTGAACAGTGTTCTAGATCATTATACAAGCCCATCTAAGTGTTTCTAGAAATATTTCAAGATGTTTCGTGACTTTATTCAGACACTTTTTGGCGCCCCCTGGTCTTCAAATAGTAAGGCTATAGTATGTGCTCCAAAAACGATAATTTTTTGACCATGATTGAATGAGTGATTGAATAGAGTTCTAGATCATTTTCCAAGCCCACCCAAGTGTTTCTAGAGGTATTTCAAGATGTTTCAAGCCTTTATTCAAACATTCATCAGCGCCCCCTGGTGTTCATATGGTAAGGCTATCGTATGTGCTCCAAAAAGGGACATTTTTTACCATTTTCAAATTTAATTAAAAAGTATTCTAGATCATTATACATGCCCATCAACATGTCTCCAGAAATATTTCAACATATTTTGGGCTTTTGTTCACAATTTCATCGGCGCCCCCTCAGGTTCAAATGGTAAGGCTATAATATGTGCTCCAAAATGGGTAATTTTTAGACCATCTTCAAATTTAATTAAAAAGTGCTCTAGATCATTTTACATACCCACCTTTGGATTTCTGGAGGTGTTTTAAGATGTTTCAAGCTTTTATTCAAACATTCATCGGCGCCCCCTTGTGTTCAAATGGTAAGGCTAGAGTATGTGCTCCAAAAAGGGAAATTTTTTGACCATCTTCAAAAGTGATTGAACAGTGTTCTAGATCATTATACAAGCCCACCTTAGTGTTTCTGGAGGTATTTCAAGATGTTTCAAGGCTTTATTCAAACATTCATCAGCGCCCCCTGGTGTTCAAATGGTAAGGCTATAGTATGTGCTCCAAAAAGGGTAATTTTTCACCATTTTCAAATTTAATTAAAAAGTGTTCTAGATCATTATACATGCCCATCAACATGTCTCCAGAAATATTTCAACATACTTTGAGCTTTTGTTCACACATTTATCGGCGCCCCCTCAGGTTCAAATGGTAAGGCTATAGTATGTGCTCCAAAATGGGTAATTTTTAGACCATCTTCAAATTTAATTAAAAAGTGCTCTAGATCATTTTACATACCCACCTTTGGATTTCTGGAGGTGTTTTAAGATGTTTCAAGCCTTTATTCAAACATTCATTGGCGCCCCCTGGTGTTCAAATGGTAAGGCTATAGTATGTGCTCCAAAAAGGGTAATTTTTTGACCATCTTCAAATTTAATTAAAAAGTGTTCTAGATCATTATACAAGCCCACCCAAGTGTTTCTAGAAACATTTCAAGATGTTTCGTGACTTTATTCAGACCCTGTTTGGCGCCCCCTGGTCTTCAAATAGTAAGGCTATAGTATGTGCTCCAAAAACGATAATTTTTTGACCATCTTCAACAGTGATTGAACAGTGTTCTAGATCATTATACAAGCCCACCTTAGTGTTTCTGGAGGTATTTCAAGATGTTTCGAGACTTTATTCAAACATTCATCGGTGCCCCCTTGTGTTCAAGTGGTAAGGCTATAGTATGTGCTCAAAAAAGGGTAATTTTTCACCATTTTCAAATTTAATTAAAAAGTGTTCTAGATCATTACACATGCCCATCAACATGTCTCCAGAAGTATTTCAAGATATTTTGATCTTTTATTCAATCATTTGTTGGCGCCCCCTGGTATTAAAATGGTATGTGCTCCAAGAAGGGTAATTTTTTGACCATTTTCAAGTGTATTTGAAAAATGTTCTAGATCATTTTTCAAGCCCACCTAAGTGTTTCTGGAGGTATTTCAAGATGTTTCAAGCCTTTATTCAAACATTCATCAGCGCCCCCTGGTGTTCAAATGGTAAGGCTATAATCTTCAAATTTAATTAAAAAGTGTTCCAAATTATTATAAAAGCCCACATATGGATTTCTGGAGGTATTTTAAGATGTTTTGAGGTTTTATTCAAACATACCCCCCCCCCCCCCCCCCATGGTGTTCAAATGCCATGTGCTCAAAAAATGGAAATTTTTTGACCCTCTTCAAATTTAATTAAAAAGTGTTCTAAATCATTATAAAAGCCCACCTAAGGATTTCTGGAGGTATTTCAAGATGTTTCGAGAGTTTATTCAAACATTCATTGGTGCCCCCTGGTGTTCAAGTGGTAAGGTGGTATGTGCTCCAAAAAGGGTAATTTTTTGACCATCTTCAAATCTCATTAAAAAGTGTTCTAGATCATTTTCCAAGCCCACCTAAGGGTTTCTGGAGGTATTTCAAGATGTTTCAAGCCTTTATTCAAACATTCATCAGCGTCCCCTAGTGTTCAAGTGGTAAGGCTATAGTATGTGCTCCAAAAAGGGTAATTTTTCACCATTTTCAAATTCAATTAAAAAGTGTTCTAGATCATTATACATGCCCATCAACATGTCTCCAGAAATATTTCAACATATTTTGAGCCTTTGTTCACACATTCATCGGCGCCCCCTCAGGTTCAAATGGTAAGGCTATAGTATGTGCTGCAAAAACAATAATTTTTTGACCATCTTCAAAAGTGATTGAACAGTGTTCTAGATCATTATACAAGCCCACCTTAGTGTTTCTGGAGGTATTTCAAGATGTTTCGAGACTTTATTCAAACATTCATCGGTGCCCCCTGGTGTTCAAGTGGGAAGGCTATAGTATGTGCTCAAAAAAGGGTAATTTTTTGACCATCTTCAAATCTGGTTAAAAAGTGTTCTAGATCATTATGCAGGCCCACCCAAGGGCTTCTGGAGGTATTTCAAGATGTTTCAAGCCTTTATTCAAACACTCATCAGCGCCCCCTGGTGTTCAAATGGTAAGGCTATAGTATGTGCTCCAAAAAGGGTAATTTTTCACCATTTTCAAATTTAATTAAAAAGTGTTCTAGATCATTATACATGCCCATCAACATGTCTCCAGAAGTATTTCAACATATTTTGAGCTTTTATTCAAACGTTCATTGGCGCCCCCTAGTGTTCAAGTGGTAAGGCTATAGTATGTGCTCCAAAAAGGGTAATTTTTTGACCATCTTCAAATCTAGTTAAAAAATGTTCTAGATCATTATGCAAGCCCACCTTAGGGTTCCTGGAGGTATTTAAATATGTTTCAAGCCTTTATTCAAATGTTCATCAGCGCCCCCTGGTGTTCATATGGTAAGGCTATAGTATGTGCTCCAAAAAGGGGAATTTTTCACCATTTTCAAATTTAATTAAAAAGTATTCTAGATCATTATACATGCCCATCAACATGTCTCCAGAAGTATTTCAACATATTTTAGCTTTTATTCAAACATTCATCGGCGCCCCCTTGTGTTCAAATTGTAAGGCTATAGTATGTGCTCCAAAAAGGGGAATTTTTCTCCATTTTCAAATTTAATGAATAAGTGCTCTGGATCATTATACATGCCTATTAACATGTATGACGTCCAAATATGGTCATTTTGAACACATTTTAGAAGATCCTCAGAAAGTGTTTTAGGATGTTCCTAAAGCATCAATAAAAACTCCTTTAGAAGTTAGTTAAGTTTTATAATTTTTAGGATCCAGTGTATGAAGTACTTTCAGTGGTCTATCGTGTAGACCACAGGTGTCAAACATGTGTCCCGGGGCCCAAATCTGGCCCACCAAAGGTTCCATTCTGGCCCTGCAGGATGAAAGTGCAAAAATGAACCTGAACAGTTCAGGTTCCACTTCCAGACCAATGTGATCTCCAGTCAAAAGAACAACACAATAACCCCATAAATAAGGACGACAGTTTTTTTTTTTTTTGTGAAAATTTATGTGGAAAAAATGTAAGTGAACAAAATAAGATTACACTGTGAAAATATTTACATTTACAAAACTATTCTTTCACAAAAAAATGCAGATATATACATAAATAAAAATAAAGATGAACAACCCAAAATGTGCAGTTTGAACAATATTCTGCCTGTTCCTAAATGTTTGGTGCATTTATGGATCCACTGGGATCTGGAGTTGTGTTCATAATAACAGATGGAATATTGCAGAAATTGTTCAAATTTTTAGTTCCGAATTCCAAAATTTGAACAATATTCTGCCTGTTACCAAATGTTTATGGAACACTGTGTGTAAATGTACATGTAGAAATAATAAGTCCAGGCAGAATACTGTTAAAATTGCAGGTTTAGGTTATTCACATCTTTTTTGTAAAATGTAAACATTTTCATAATTTAATTGTTTTTTTTTGTACTAAAACAAAATGAAAAACTTGGATTTGTCATTATTTATAGGTTATTAAGTCATTATTTTACTGGTTCTAGCCCACTGCAGATCAAATTGGGCTGAATATGGAACTGAACTAAAATGAGTTTGACAGCCCTGGTATAGAACCTCAATCCACTTAAACTTAAGACTAAAGCAGAATCTGCATTAAACACAGAAACCCAAAAACCAGATATACTTTCACACACACACACACACACACACCCCCCCCCCCATGCAGCTCTGGGGTAATACAATAACATTAAAACCAAGACAGAACCCTCCAATAAAACCCCCTTTACCAACTCCTGGTTTTGGGTCCTGGCCTCACTGGGCTCCTCCACTGCTGTGTTCTGGACCCACATAGACCACCTGAGACCACAGAGTTCTGGGTCTGCACTCTGGTTCTGTTTCATTTCACACATGCAGGCGTATTTTTGTGTTTTTGAAAAGAAAAAAAAATGACCATGAAAAAATATGAGTTCAACAGAAACAAAGTCATGATAATGTCACTTCTGCAGGTGAAATGAACAGATATGATCACAGAACCTTCTGAGAACCGACTGTAGTGTTAGTGTTCGGCCACCGGAGGGCGCCGGTGACCGTCAGAACAGAGGTTTGAGTTCCACTGAAGAACCTGAGGAACACACACACAAAGGAAAGGCTTTAATCTGATTTAAGGACTGGTCTGAAATGATCACATGGTACAGTCTGTAAGCCCCTCCCACATCTATTCTCATGGTCACATGGTCTTTAAGCCCCTCCTACATCTATCCTCATGGTACAGTCTTTAAGCCCCTCCCACATTTATCCTCATGGTAGTCTTTAAGCCCCTCCCACATCTATCCTCATGGTCACATGGTCTTTAAGCCCCTCCTACATCTATCCTCATGGTACAGTCTTTAAGCCCCTCCCACATTTATCCTCATTGTAGTCTTTAAGCCCCTCCCACATCTATCCTCATGGTCACATGGTCTTTAAGCCCCTCCTACATCTATCCTCATGGTACAGTCTTTAAGCCCCTCCCACACTTATCCTCATGGTAGTCTTTAAGCCCCTCCCACATCTATCCTCATGGTCTTTAAGCCCCTCCCACATCTATCCTCCTGTTAAACTTATGTTGACAGAAGTTTGTTCAGGTCATTTTCAGAGGTTCTTCAGATGTTCATCTGAGAACTAGAGCAGAACATGGTTTGATAATGAGACCAAATCTGAGATTAAAAAAAAAAAAAATCACAGGCTGTAAATTATTCTGACATGGTTTAAAGGTTTAACCCTTTCATGCACAAATTATGAGAACCTTCATCAAATTTTTTTCCTGAGTGTTTTTATTCCTCTTTAGGCATGAAAAAAACAATGCAATTGAAAAATTTCTTCTGAAAAATAAATTAAAAAAAATAAATAAATAAATAAAAATAATTTTAAAAAAATACATTAAAAAAATAACAAAAAAAAAAAAAAAAAAAAAAATTATGAACCTATTCTTCATGAAGCTGCAAAAATGTCCATTCAGCAGGACACCGCATGTTTAATTTTTGACGCACAGAAACATGTATTTACTGATAAATTGTGTGAAAACTATGGGGAGGGCTTGTGATTCTGGGGGTTTATGCTCAGGAGAGATCTACATAATGTTACCAATTCATGTCAGAAAAGATATGTAGTGTCTTAAAACTTGAATAAAGATATGTGTAAAAAACAAACAAACAAAAAAACAAAACAAAAAGAACAAAATCCATGAATATACAAGAGAACAGTTACAGAATAGCTGTCCACTGTAGTGACCAATATGCATGAAAGGTTTAATTAAAACACTGTTCGCCCGTTGGACTAGCTGGTTTTGTAGCTCGTCCAACCCCCCAGGGCTGGTACTGACCTGTTGATCCTTCAGTCCTCCGTGGAAATTCAGAAATTCACAAGTGGAAATTGACGGGAAATACGACGAACGCAAAGTTTGTTTGTTTCGCAAGTTTGGTTTTAGAGTTTGTTAGTTTTTGGTTTTTCAGTTTGTTGTTTAGTTTTAGTTTGGACACACACGCACACGCACACTGACCTGAGGATGTCTTCTCTGGGACTCGAACCCTGGTCTCCTGGTGGAAAGGCCACATCTTTAACCGCTGGACCATCTTCAGCGCTGATGGACTCGGAGACCAGGACTCACAGACCTGGACTCAGAGATCTGGACTCACGGTCCAGGACTCAGAGACCAGGACTCAGAGACCAGGACTCTCAGACCAGGACTCTCAGACCAGGACTCACAGACCAGGACTCTCAGACCAGGACTCTCAGACCAGGACTCACAGACCAGGACTCACAGACCTGGACTCTCAGACCAGGACTCACTGACCAGGACTCACAGACCTGGACTCTCAGACCAGGACTCTCAGACCAGGACTCACAGACCTGGACTCTCAGACCAGGACTCTCAGACCAGGACTCACTGACCAGGACTCACAGACCTGGACTCTCAGACCAGGACTCACAGACCAGGACTCACAGACCTGGACTCACAGACCTGGACTCTCAGACCAGGACTCACAGACCAGGACTCACAGACCTGGACTCACAGACCTGGACTCACGGACCAGAACTCTCAGACCAGGACTCTCGGACCTGGACTCTCAGACCAGGACTCTCGGACCTGGACTCTCAGACCAGGACTCAGTCCACCGTCCACAGATTGAAACACTGATGAAAACCCACAGAAAGACCTGACGTGGACAAAACTGACACCACAGAAGAAGAAGGAGGCAGTAGTGATGAGTGGAGGTGGAGGACCCGGTCCAGTCCTCTAGTGGAGTACTCGGTCCAGGACTCTAGTGGATCAGATGGATGTGGACCTGCTCAGGAGGTCAGAGGTCACAGGGTCACATCCACACTGGACCAGTTTTTCTTCTCAGACTTTTTTCATTTAGTTCCACCTGATCCAGAATCCAACAGGTGGATCTGGTTCAGGTTCAGGTTCAGGTCTGGACTCCTTTACAGTCTCAACACCATTTCCTGTCACATGACTCTGATCTGCTCAGTTTGTCTGAACATGGTTCAGTCAGACCTGAACAGACTCAGACTGTGGTCTACCTGTAGCTCAGTGGGTTCAGAATCAGGTCTAGATCTCAAAGGTTGTGGGTTCAATTCCCACCTGTGACATAAAGACTCCAGTCCAAAATGACCATTTTTGGAGCCCATAGTATAATCTTAGCCCCTCCCACATGGCTCCTCCTGTTAAAAACACGATCAAAGGTCATTTTCAGAGTTTATCAGTTCAATCTGAGCCTTTGAATTCAGAAATGGACCTGCAGAAGGTCCAAACCAGCCTCCAACACTTTAAAGCACAGGTGTCAAACTGCAGTCCTCGAGGGCCGCTATCCTGCAGGTTTTAGGTATTTCCCTCTTCCAGCCACGCCTGGTTCAATTAATGATCAGCTCATCATCATGCTCTGCAGAAGCCTGAGAATGATGGAATGGCTTCCAGGTGTGATGGAAGAGGGAAACATCTAAAACATGCAGGATATCGGCCCTCGAGGATCTGAGTTTGACACCCCTGCTTTAAAGGGAGGAAACCTGCTGTTCAGGTCCAGACCCACCAGGTCCAGACCCATCTGAAGGGTGTTAGGTTGAACTCCAGAAGTTTCAAACACATCCTCTGATCCAAAAGACCAGTTTAACTTCTGTACCACCAGAGGGCACCACTGAGCACCTGGAGACACCAGGAACCATCTACAGGTAGACCTGATAGACCTGATGAAGACCTGCTGAGACTAAACCAGCTCAGACTAAACCTGCTCAGAATCAAAAACAACTGACAAACTGAAACTGACAAAAAAAAACCACACCTCAAAATATGTTTATCCTCCATGAATCTGTGAAGAAACTCCATCTGACTGGAAATATCTGTGAAGCCGATGAAACATATTATTATTTTAATGTTTTATCATTATGAATACTGCATTATTTCTCCTGTAAGTCGCTTTGGAAAAAAGCGTCTGCCAAATGCATAAACATAAACATATTATTATTATTTTTATTATTATTACTTTAATACCTAGAAGTTTCGGTAAATGCTGATGTTTGTAGAGCCTATTGTCTGTACAGGAAATTGTATTTTTCGCAAAAGTAAAATAAAATAAAAAAATACTTGCTTTTCTTCTGTCAGGTGTGATGTCACCACAGCGCCCCCTGTGGTGGTGAATGACACCTCCATCAGGTCAACATTAACCCTTTCATGCATGAATTATGAGAACCTTAATGGGTCAAAACATAGTAATGTCCCGTCAGAGCGAACTTTAATTAATCGCCATTCCAACATTTATTTCAATTCAAAGTAGCTCCTTGTTTTGGATAATCCCTTGTGGTCCAACTAAAGCAAAAATGAATTTAAAAGTAAAAATGTGGGTCAAATTATCTTAAAAATGTCCCTTCAGAGAGATTTTGAATACCATTTTTTGACCCTAATCAAGTTATTTTTCCTGAGTGTTTTTATTCCTCTTTAGGCATGAAAAAAACAAACAAACAATACAACTGAAAATTTTTTATGAACCTATTTTTCATGGAGTTACAAAAATATCCACTCAGCTGGACATCATGCATTTCATTTTTGAAGCAAAGAAACGTGTGTTTACTGATATAGTGTGAAAAGTATGAAATACATTTTTTAAATGCTGCTAATCTGGTGTTCTGTCACATTTTAATATACTCTTATATTAGTTATTACTCACTTTATGGAGATAATATACCAAAAAAAAACCTTTTTGTTTAAGAAAAATGGTTAATTACAGTCTATTAACAATAACAAGCAACTGATTTACACTCAAACACGTTACTGTAGATGAGATTTATCAAGAACAGTAAAGTTAGAGTAATGGTCTGAATGGCAGTGTATTATGGGATGGTGCATAAGCATCCAGTGTGTTGGCTGATATGGAGCTAAAATGACAAAACCCATGAATATATTAGAGAACAGCTGGAGAAGAACTGTCCACTGGAGTGACCACTGGAGTGACCACTGTGCATGAAAGGGTTAAAGCATGAATGGAAATAAATCATTTATTATATTTAACACAAGAACATCATATTAGATCATAAACAGCTGATCAGTATTTTATTACTATGGTGGATTTATTTATTTATTTATTTGAGTCTAAAATTAAAACTCATTCCATCACTTTTCACTCCTTTTATCTGTGTTCGGTTTGGTTTTTTGGACCCGGTCCAAACCCACCCGTGTCACATGACCTGGTGTCTGTTACTTTCGGTTTCAGTCCGGTTCATTTCCAGTCCTGTTCGGTTCCAGTCCTGTCCTGTTCGGTCTGGTTCGGCGCATCCTCCTCCGGTGAGTTCAGCCTCTGGTTCAGTTCAACTAAAACCAACCGTAACATAAATATTAACGGTAACAGAATAAACACGGAACGGAAATAACGGAGAAGACGCACTTTCTGTGAATCAGATCCGGTCCAACTGATGGAACCGGACTAGACGGACCCGGTTCCGTAGCTCCAACTTCGGTACCGTTAAACCCGGGTCCAGGTTAAATGCGGATGAATTCACCTGTTTTTGGTGTAAAAATGCCCATAGTTTCAGAAAGTGTAGACCCAGATCCGAACGCACAAACTTCCCATTCACTAAACCAGCTGCGACAGTTGCGTGCGCTTTACGGATGACTCAGTATTTAGTAGTTTTATGAACATTAGTGTCAGCATATTGTAAATATAAAAAAAAAAAAAAAGCCATAAAACTTTATTTTAATTTCTCTAAGTCCTTGCTGTTTTAACTGTATCTTGCCTTAGTCCTCTGTGCTCTATTGTCAGATTTATGTATTTATTTTTCTTTCTGTTTCAATATTTTCATTACATTTCAAATGTCTTACTTTTTGGTTATTTGTTTCAGATAGTAGTAATAGTTGTGTTTAACCATTCCACCATGTCTCCAAATGTATTTCTATATTTCTCTTCTGTAATATTTTTCCCATTCTTGTTATGTAAATTTGCTTTGTGCCAATAATAAAAAAAAAACATGAACATTAGAGTGAATAAAACACTGCAGAGTAGAAGAGGCATGAAGGTAAACAGCAGAAGGATAAAAACATGGAGTCAAATCTACTGTGAAAATAAAGTAATAATAAAGTAAAACTAGAATGAGGTTGATTAATAATGAATAAAAGTCCTTATTCATGTTCCCGCAGTGGAATCACAGCTGTTTTATATAATATTAGACATTATTTCTGTCCTTCACAGTATTCCTGTTTTACTAGTTTTGTACCATGAACACGATCATTAATAACAGGTCAAAGGTCAACTCCACTACAGTGACATGTGAAGCAGCATTTTTCTGTGAAAACAGGAAACAAACAAAGCTTAACCCTTTTATTCATACTGGTCACTCCAGTGGACAGCTGTTCAAAGGTGTTCTCTTGTATATTCATAGGTTTTGTTGTTTTAGTTCCATATCAGCCAACACAGTGGACACTAATGCACCATCCCATAATAATACACTGACATTCAGACCATTACTGTAACTTTGCTGTTCTTGATAAACCTAATCTGCACTAACATGTTTGAGAGTAAAAAAAATTGGCACTTGTTATTAGACTGTAATTAACAGTTTTGTTTTCTGTTTTTTTAAACAAAAAGCTTTTTTTTCCGCATGTTATCTCCATGCAGGTATGTTAAAATGTGAGATAACATCAGATTAGCAGCATTAAAAGTCTTTTTATTTCACAGTTTTCCCACTGTATATCAGTAAATGCATGTTTCTTTGCTTCTAAAATGAAATGCATGGTGTCCTGTTTAGTGGACATTTTTGTAACTCCATGAAAAATAGGTTCACAAAAAAATCAAATTATTTTTTTTTTCCATGCCTAAAGATGAATAAAAACACTTCAGAAAAAATCTTGATTAAGGTTCTCATAATTCATGCAGGAAAGGGTTAAAATTATGTAAATGTACAAATTTTTGTCACAACTGCATATCGGCGCCACAAAAGAAAATAAGAACACCTGTCACTACAAGAATAAAGTCGTAAAATATCGAAATAAAACCCGTAATTTTACGAAAATAAAGTCATAATATTAACAGAGTCACAGCCAGTTTTACTCAGTTCTGGTTCTAGTTTTAAATGTAATCATTTGTTCCTTGTGCTAGTACCATTAGTACATTTCCTGAAAATTTCATGAAAATCCATCCGTAACTTTTTGAGTTATCTTGCTAACAAACAAACAAACAAATACACAAAACAGTGATCACAATACCTCATGGCAGAGGTAATTAAGCAAAAATATATATAAATAAATAAATAAAAATCTTCAATTAGGTCAAAAAATGTTGAATTAAGCAGAAAAAAATCTTATATTTAGTAAAAAAAAATTAAAAAAATCTTGAATTAACAACTTAAATTTTTTTTCTTTGTTTTAGTGCAAAAAATAACATTAAATTATGAAAATATTTACATTTACAAACTATCCTGTAACAATAACATTTGAATAACCTGAACAAATATGAATAACCTGAAATGTCGAAAGAAAATTCAGCCCAATTTGAACTCTTTTCTGCCTGTTCCTCAGTGTTTAGTGTCTTTGTAGTTGTAGTGGAGGCAGAATATTGTTAAAATTGCACTCATTTTTCTCAAGAAATTTCAGTTTTTTCAGGTTATTCACATCTTTTTAGTTTGGGTAGTTTATAAAAATAAGTATTTTCATAATTTAATGGGGGTTTTTTGCACTAAAACAAAGACAAAAATTCTGAGTTGTCATTATTTATAGGTTCTTCTGTTATTATTTTACTGGTCCGATCAAATCAGACTGAATGTGGAACCTGACAGAAAATGAGTTTGAGAGCCCTGCAGTAGAGTATCAGTGGCAGCCTCATATGCTTGATAAAGTTTCCTTTGGTAAAGCACATTTGTTCAGCACCAAAAGGATCGAGACTACCATTCTACTGTTACGATGGACAAGACAAGTAAAAAAAAAAAAAAAAAAAAAAAAAAAAAAAGAAAAGAAAAAACTCTTCTTCTTCTCTTGTTCGAACATCCATCAACATGTTTGTTTTGGTCATGTGACTCTAGTTGGACTCAAAGGTCTTTCCGTTACATTTTTGTGTCATATACCAATTTAACTACGAACAAAACACCTCGAACAACAACAGCTATTCAGAGAAAAATGAGAGTTGTGGTGAAATTGTCATTTTTCAATGAGGCAAATTTTTAGACACACGTTATATAAACACAGTTTCAGGGTCAATGGAAAAGAGACTACAGTCTTAAACCTTCATGATGAAATAAAGGACAAATCAACTGAATAAAATAAAACTAAATACTGGGTGAAATGTTGAGTTTGTAGATCGTGTCTTTCTGTTTTGTTGGACTTGATTATATTTGGTCATTTCATTCTGCTTGTGAATGAATGTGACTTCTCGTCTTTCTTTCAGTTTGATGAAACCGTCGGTCGGTCTCGGTTCCATCTGATCTTCCGACAGCGACGACATGGCGTCTGCTGCCCGTGGTGAGTTTGACAAACGTTCCCAGATCAGTTTCAGGTACAGTTTCACAGCCGGGTTTATCATTTTGATCAGAAGTAAATTCGAAATCCTCTGTTAAAAAGCAAATAAACCACACAATGTACGAGAGATACCAACTTCATTTTGGATGATCGATATGAACCAAATCTGAGCTTGATTGTCTGACTATTAATAATGTCCAAAAAAACTGATTTTTCAACAGAAGCGCCCCCATTTGGACAAGTGATAATACTGATAGAACACAAATCAGTAAGGTTCTTCTAGGGGTCACCCTAGAATTGGTGCTGAAGGGGGATAGTATGGAAGTAAATCTGTCTCATCAGGTTTTGAATTATAAAAGCCATTGAATTTCTAGCACTGAATTATTTTTTTGCACTGAAATTAAGCATCTGAATTTTTTGTCTCAATTTTACTGTTTATAAATTTAGAATAAAAAAATTCAGAAGCAAAAAATTCCAATCACATATCCAGGACACCAAGGATTTCTAGCACTGAATTTTTTTTGCACTGAAATTAAGTATCTGAATTTTTTTTTTGTTTTTGCACTGAAATTAAGTATCTGATTTTTTTTTTCCACTGAAATTAAGTTTCTGATTTTTTTTTTGTTTTTGCACTGAAATTAAGTATCTGAATTTTTTTTTTTTTTTGCACTGAAATTAAGTATCTGATTTTTTTTTTGTTTTTGCACTGAAATTAAGTATCTGATTTTTTTTTTTGCATGAAATTAAGTATCTGAATTTTTTTGCATGAAATTAAGTATCTGAATTTTTTTTTTTTTTGCACTGAAATTAAGCATCTGAATTTTTTGTCTCAATTTTACTATGCTCATAAATTTAGAATAAAAAAATTCAGAAGCAAAAAATTCCGATCACACATCCGGGACACCAAGGATAAGCAATGATTCTATTTCAAGTTGAACTGACAGCCAGCCAGTCAAGTTACATTAGGTTGGTCATATGATGCTGAAAAAATTCAGATACTTAATTTCAGCGCAGAAAAGATTCAGAGCTAGAAATTCAGTGGCTTTTATAATTCAAAATCTGATGAGACAGATTTACTTCCATAAAGATAGAAGCTCAAATCCATAGGGTTCTTCCACTAGGGGTCCACTATGTTGTTATCAAGGAGAAGAAATCCAACCAAATTTGTCCTAGCTATCAACAAAACACCAAGGAGATCCGACGGCACATCCATTCTGACCCTGAAACAGTTACAGGAAGGTTTAACAGTAGATCTGAGGCGCTTGTTCGTACAGGGTTCAGGTTTGAGGTGAAAATACAGGACGTGGTGAACATGAGTGAAGGGTAACAATCACGTCCACCTGATCAGGTTCAATCACAGCTGGTTTAGTCATAAACTGGTTTAAGACAGAAACTGGGAAGAACTGAAAGTGTATTTGTTTGTTTTTACAGATGTACGTCCCCTGAGGCGGAGCTTCAGCTATGAGTTCCTCCCACCGTCCAGTGAGTTCATCTTAACTAACACTAACTCTATAAGTACGTTTGAATTCACAGGCCTTTTCCCACCCTTAAGTCCTGCTCGTACATGACACCGGTGTTATCAGCAGGGTTCATACAGGTGCTTGAATTCCTTAAAAATGTTTGAATTCCTTAAAAATGCTTGAATTTCAGTGTTGTGTTTTCAAAGTCTGAAAAGTGCTTGAATTATAGTTTAAGTGCTTGAAGGTGCTTGTAATTCTAACTATGTGATGGGATTTATGTATTTATTTTTCATAGTAACTCTGCCAGGTTAGATGTCAAACCAAAGCTACTTACAGAGGTGATATATTTAGAAAAATAAAACTTTATGTCAAAAAAAAAAGAAAATTAGTGGGTGTTCTCAGGTCAATTCCGGTACATTTTTATTTTAATCTTTGTCTCAGTGTGAGTGTGTCTGAAGAACACTAAGTGGCTTCCTTTTTAGATAAAACTTTGTGTTCTTCAATTTCTAAACCTTTTGCTGTTATGAAACATATTCTTAGATGATTACAGCATAATACAATGTACATCATTGTGATAAAAAGTGAAAAAATGAGTATATGTATTCCTGTAGATAAGTATTGTCCCCAGTGATAAGGTGCTGTGCTGGAAAAAATGTGAAAATGACCCTTAAAAGTCCTTGAATCTGACCTTGAAAATGTGTATAAACCCTGTGTCGGTGCCTGAAGCGGTATTTTTGGAGAATGGGTCCCAGAGCCAAAACATCTGCCAACGGCACCCTGGCGTTGGCGTATGGATAGGCACAATACCACTGTGTGGAAACGATGACGCCATAGCACCATGTGACCAGAAGAAGAAAACCCCAGACAGAACAACCGGTAACAACAACAACTGTTGAACTGTTTTAAAAACAGTCAATAACCTCACAAACAGAGGACCATCAGAGAGATGGTTTCAAGATGGCTGCCCCCTGCTGGTGACAGTAAAAAACAATGTTGTTTTCGGATAAATTGAAGTGAATGACAGATTTAACTGCAGCGCCATGTGACCAAAGGTACAGAGCAAATACACCACAGTAACACTGTCCAGTGTTGCAGGTTCTCTTTAACATCAGGTGGTGCTGTGGTGGATTCGATACCAGCGCTGGCCTTTCCATGTGGATTTTGGATTCTCCAGCTTCCTCCCATTGTCCAAAGATGTGACCCTTAACTGGTTAACTATGAGGGGGGGATGAAAAGTTCATAGCCTGACTAAGAAGGAGTTACTGCACAGCAATGAAACTTGGCATCCATTAAATTCAACCTTTCCTGATACTAACTGCATGGTTTCCTTCCAGATAAACCCACGTGGGATAAATAATTTAGGACTTTGAAAAGTAGCACTACAGACATTTCATGAAAATGCTTGCTTTTCACCCCTCCCTCGTTCTCCCTACCCTTCTTGAATTCAGCTTCCCAGTTTTGCACAGTTGATAAAGCTGGAGCATCATCCCCTATAGCACAGGTGTCAAACATGCGGTCCGGGGGCCAAAACCGGCCCGCCAAAGGGTCCAATCCGGCCCGTGGGATGAATTTGTAAAATGCAAAAATTACACTGAAGAAATTAACAATCAATGGTGTTCAAATCATCTTATGTCAGTTCAATCTAAAGTGGATCAGACCAGTAAAATACTATCATAATAACCTATAAATAATGAAAACTGCAAATATTCCTCTTTGTTTTAGTGTAAAAAAAAAAAGAAAAGAAAATTACACAAAAATGGTTAAATTTACTGACTAGCCTTTCATAAAAATGTCTGCCTGTTACTAAATTTTTTTGTGTATTTGTAGATCCACTGTGATCTGTAAGTTGTGATCCACACGTATAAATGATAAATTAAGGTGTAATATTGTCAACATTGCACTTATTTTTCGTAAGAACATTGCACTTTTTTTTTCGTAAGAATTTCAGGTTGTTCATATTTGTTCATGTTATGTTCAAATACAGTTCGTAGGTGTAAACATTTTCATTACAGAATTTTACTTTTTTCACTCAAAAACATAGAGAAAACTTTGGAGTTGACATTATTTATAAGTTCTTATACTATTATTTGGATTATTTTACTGATCCGGCCCAGTTTGTATCATATTAGGATGAATGTGGCCCCTGAACTAAAATGAGTTTGACACCCCTGCCCTATAACAACCATGTCAGCATGAATGTCCTTGGGGGCTAACCCCTTTTTCTGCAGACATTTGATAAGACCACGGTACCATGGATGGTTCACCAAATGTCTCTGGTACTACTTTTCAAAGCCCTAAATTATTTATCCAATGTGCGTTTATCTGGAAGGAAACCATGCAATTAGTATCAGGAGAGGTTGAATTTAATGTATGCCAAGTTTCATTGCTGTGGAATAACGCCTTCTTAGTCAGGCTATGAACTTTTCAGCCCCCCCTCATAGGTTAACTGGTCAGCCAAAATGCAATGAATTGGGAACATGACCGGGGTGTAGCCCGCCTTCACCCACTGGTAGATGGGATAGGTTCCACCGTCCCAGTGAGGACTAAACAGTATGGAGAATGAATGAGTTCCTTTAGCATGTTTTTGTTTTTGTTTTTTTTTTTTTGGGGGGGGTCTATGACACAGTCTTAGTTGCGGTTACCACAGGCCACAGAATGTCCACAACGTCTGTGCGAAATGTCTTCAACATTTACATTATTTGTCATTTCAGTGTCTGAGCTGAGGGTTGTTCTTCTGGGGAACAACTGGTCTAAAAAGAATATAGTGGGAAACCTGATCCTGGGACAGAAAGTGTTCAACTCTGAGCTCACCTCCTCCATAAGAATCAGTAGAACGATAAAAGATAAAAAAGTCGCCGTCATCATCACCTCGGATCGTCTGCTTCATGACATCTCAAACCATGAGCTGACGGAGTTCATAAAAGACTGTTCAGAAGCTTCACATCCTGGACCTCATGTGTTCCTGCTAGTTCTACACCCTGAAGATTTCACTGAGGAACACAAACGGAGAATAGAATCAGTCCTGGAAAACTTCAGTGATCAGTCATTTAATCAAACACTGATTCTGACTTCGCCACCAAGAAAACAGAGTCCAGGACTCGTGGAAAGATACGGACAAGCACTACAACGAGACATGATCAGAAGATGCAGATACAGACATCTACAGCTGGAGAACCTTGACCAACATGAACTGCTAACACGACTGGGTCAAATAGCAAAAGAGAACAACGGAGAACATCTGAGCTACGAAGCTTTTGAGGAAACATCATCTTCTTTACCATCTGATCATCACGGCCTGAAACAAAAAATGTACATGATCAGTGATTCTGTCAAAGCTGCTGGTGAGTACAGTAAGAATTCACTGTCATGTTCTCATTGTGCTTCCTGTTAATAATGGTATTTTGTTGTAGGACTGAATGTGTTCAGACAAACTCCACCCAAGACCCAACCCTCTGTGAGGAACCCCTCGTCTCTCTGTGAGTAAAGTCATTCTCCTCATGCTCTTTTCTGTAGATACTTCAACATTTCACCGTCACTGGGAGGTTCCTAAAATTATACCACTGGATGTAAAGAATAGAATGAGCAGAACTAAGTAGGGATTCACCAATCCAATACCAGTATCGAGCATCAGCTCCGATACGACAGCCAGAATCAACCCTCACTGTGGAAACTACACACTGGACTTGAAGAAACCTGGACTCTGAGCCAGTCTTCATCCAGACTCTGGGACCTGGATTTACAGATGAAATGTAGAATGTACTTTGATCTGAAAAGAGTTTAGTCCAGTTCTTCTCCTTAGTCCAGGTAGGACTATTCTGACATGGTCTCTGGTTCAGGACTGTCCTGACTGTAGGAGTGGGACTGTTCTTGTCTGTTTCCTGGTGTTTCTTGATGTTCCAACTCCAGCCTTAGTCCACTCTTTGTGAAGCTCCTCCAGGTTCCTGTTGTCCGTCCAACTTTTTCTATCACACTTTTCCTTCCAGTGGATTTTCCATTGTTGTGCTGAAATAGATTCACTCAAAATTAAATAGTGTAGTATTTTGAGATATGATTTAACTCTAGACCATAATTATCAAAAGTAAACTAAAAATTGCTTGATACTTTTTAGTTTGCCTGTAATGCACCTAGAATATGTACAAATTTCACTTAATTACATATTGAACTTCTCCATGATATATATATATATATATATACACTGAACAAAAATATAAACGCACCACTTTTGTTTTTGCTCCCATTTTTCATGAGCTGAACTCAAAGATCTAAAACTTTTTCTATGTACACAAAAGGCCTATTTCTCTCAAATATTGTTCATAAATTTGTCTAAATCTGTGTTAGTGAGCACTTCTCCTTTGTCCTTTGCTGAGATAATCCATCCACCTCACAGGTGTGGCAGATCCAGATGCTGATTAGACAGCAGGATTATTGCACAGGTGTGCCTTAGGCTGGCCACAATAAAAGGCCACTCTAAAATGTGCACTTTTACTGTATTGGGTGGTCCAGGGGGGTCAGAAAACCAGTCAGTATTTGGTGTGACCACCATTTTCCTCACACAGTCTTCTTCATGAATTCTCTGAAACAGCTTTGGAGATGGCTTATGGTAGAGAAATGAACATTCAATTCACAGGCAAAAGCTCTGGTGGAGATTCCTGAAGTCAGCATGACCAGTGCATATTCCCTCAAAACTTGTGACATCTGTGGTATTGTGCTGTGTGATAAAACTGCACATTTTGGAGTGGCCTTTTATTGTGGCCAGCCTAAGGCACACCTGTGCAAAAATCCTGCTGTCTAATCAGCATCTTGATATGCCACACCTGTGAGGGGGATGGATTATCTCAGCAAAGAAGAAGTGTTCACAAACACAAATGTAGACAGATTTGTGAACAATATTTGAGAGAAATAAACCTTGTGTGTACACAGAAAAAGTTTTAGATCTTTGAGTTCAGCTCATGAAAAATGGGAGCAAAAACAAAAGTGGTGCGTTTATATTTTTGTTCTGTGTATTTTTTGCTTCACCTGTAGTTCCAACCGCAGCTGCTTCCATAAGTGACAAAATGTCACAATCTTCTTTCCAAAAATGCATGTTTAAATCCAGTTTAATAGTCAATATTGTGATCACTGAGCACAGTTTATGCTCCTGTGACTGAAACACTGTTCTCAATATGTCGTCTTTCTCTCAACAGCATCTGCCTTCATGATTATGATGTTTGGGAAAAGTGAAGACAAGAAGACTAAACTTGGTAATGTCATCACTGGGAAGCAACATTTTTCTTCCCGAAAACCTTCTCCGACTAAACAATGTGTGGCCATTGATGGAGAGTGGGGAGGAAAACCTCTAACAGTGGTGAAAACTCCAGACATCTCCAGTCTGACGGTGGAATCACTGAGGAACATGGTGGTCAACTACGCGACACCTGAACCCAGTGTTCTTCTGCTGTTGGTGAAGCCGTCAGATTTCACTGAGGAGGACAGTCAAACACTGAGGTTCATCCTGAGTTTGTTTGGTCCAGATGCCTTCAAACACTCCATGGTTGTCTTCACACATGATCAGAGTGAAATGAGTTTCTCTGCCAATGAGCTCCTGAAAGACTGTGGAGGAAGACACTACAACATGTCTGAAGAAGACCACAGTGTTTTAATGGAGAAGATTGAAGAAACTAAAGACAACAGCCTCGTTCCTCTGTCCACAGTCATCAAACCACCTTTAAACCTGGTTCTGTGTGGGAACAGAAGATCAGAGAAGACTTCTGCAGCCAGGGCCCTTCTAGGTCTGACTGAGCTCCGTTCAGGTTCTTCACAGTTTGTTAAACGTCAGGTGGAGTTCTGTGGACGTCAGGTTTCTGTGGTGGAGTTGCCTGTCCTGAATGGAAGACCTCAGGAAGAAGTGATGAAAGAGTCACTCCAGTCCATCTCCCTCTGTGAACCTGAGGGCGTCCATGCCTTCATCCTGGTCCTACCAGTGGGTCAACTCACCGACGAAGACAAGGCAGAGTTAGAGACCATCCACAACACATTCAGCTCTCGAATCAGGGACTTCACTGTGATTCTGTTCACTGTGAAGTCAGATCCTACAGCTCCAGCTGTGGTGAACTTTGTAGAAATGACTAGTGACATCCAGGAGCTGTGTCAGAAATATGGAGGAACATCTGTCATTCTCAACGTCAGAGACAAACAGCAGGTCTGTGAGGTGTTGGACACTGTGGACAGAATGAGAATGTCCAAGGACAAACTGTCCTACACAGTAGAAACATTTGCACAAGTCCAGTCAGAGAAGATCATACAACAACAAACACGCATCAACAAGCAACAGTCTGAAATTGAAGATCTGAAAAAGAAACAACCATTTGTAGCAGCTGATGAAGATAAACAGAGTCCAGATTGTCTGAGGATTGTGTTGATTGGAAAAACCGGCAGTGGAAAGAGCTCCTCAGGAAACACCATCCTGGGAAGAAGAGACTTTAAAGCTGAATCAAGTCAAACATCAGTTACCAAACTTTGTCAGAAAGCAGCAGGTCAGGTGGACGGTCGTCCTGTCGCTGTAGTCGACACCCCAGGCCTTTACGATAACACCCTGACCCGTGAGGAGGTTCAGGAGGAGATGGTGAAATGCATCAGTCTTCTGGCTCCAGGACCACATGTCTTCCTGTTGACACTTCAGATTGGTCGACTCACGCCTGAAGAGAAGGACACACTGAAACTCATCAAAGAAGGATTTGGAAAGAATGCAGAAAGATTCACCATCATCCTTTTCACATGTGGAGATAAACTGGAACACGAGGAGCGGTCCATTGAGGATTACATCGAAAAAGGATGTGATGATTCATTCAAGAAGCTGATCTCTGACTGTGGAGACAGATACCATGTGTTCAACAACTTTAACAAGAACAATCGCACTCAGGTCAGTGAACTGATCGACAAGATCGACAACATGGTGAAAGAAAATGGAGGCGGCTGCTACACCAACGAGATGTTGGAAGAGGCAGAAGCAGCGATAAAGAAGGAGATGGAGAGACTACTGAAGGAGAAAGAAGAAGAGATGAAGAAGAAGGAGGAAGAGCTGAAAAGAAACTACGAGGAGAAAATGGAAGAAATGAAAAGACGAATGGAAGAACAAAAAGAAGAAATAGAAAAGGAGAGAAAACAGAAAGACAGAGAACTCCGAGAAATGGAGGAAAACATCAACAAGGAGTGTGAGAAGAGGAGGAAAGAACAGGAAACGAGAGACGAAGAAGACAAAAGAAAGAAACAAGAGGATGAAGCGAAACGGCAAGAATGGGAGCAGAAGATCAGAGCCATGGAGGAAAAGATAAGATCTGAATCCCAGGAGAAACAGAACATCAACATAAAACTGGACATGAGCAGAAAGGAGGTGGAACAACAACAGGACGCCTGGGAGAAGGAAAGGAAGGACTGGTGGAAGAAACGGCAAGAAGAAGATGAACAGAGACGACAGGAAGAGCAAACGAAAATCACAAAACTCAGAGAAAAATTTGAGCAAGAGAAGGAAAAATATGAAACGGAAAGACAGAAAGAAGATCAAATGAGACGAGAACAGGAAGAACGAGAGAGAAGAGAATTAGAGGAAAACTACAAGAAGAAAATGGAGGACATGAAGAACAAATACGAAGACGAGGCAAGAAAACAAGCCGAGGAGTTTAATGAATTCAGACAGAAATACGCCAAAGACCTCGAAGCTCTGATGGAAAAACATGACGAAGAACTCAAAGATCTGAAGAAGAAACACAGGAAAGAAATCCAAGAGAAACAGGAAGTGCACAGTAAAGACTACAAACTGCTGAAGGAGCTGTCGAAGCACACCGAAAGAGAATTAAAAACAGAACTGAGACAGAAAGAAAAAGAGCTGAAAACTGAAAGTGGTGAAAAAGCTAAACTACAACATGACCTGCTGCTCAAAGAAGTGGAAAACCTGAAGCTGAAGCAAGAAAAAGAGCTGAATGAGCTGAAGGAGAAATACAAGAGCAGATGTTCCATCCTCTGATGATCCTTCACACAACTCCTCATTCAGCCCATCAGTATCCAGGCCATTTGGAGCGCATCTGCTGACCTTTAACCTTTTAGCATTGACAGAGCGCAGCCATTTTCCTGCAGTTCCACAAGGAGGTGGAGTCATGTGGCTCCTGTGGACTGAGTCCTCCCGGACCCCATGGCTGAAGGTCTGAAGGAAAAGCCAGTATGAGACAATATGTTTAGTGGACGACTTAAAGACAGCAACACTGACAGATACAAACAGAATGAATTCACTTTCCTCTTGTGTCACATATAGGGGCAAGAAAAAATACGTAAACGCTTTGGAATTTCATAGTTTTCTGCATTAATGTGTCATAAAATGTGTTCTGTTGTTCATTTAAGTCACAGGTATTGGACAAATGTAGTGATCTTAACCTCCTGAGACCCAGGAAATGCCAGCAAAGTACCAGCTTTTCTTGTTTTTTATTAAATAAGTGCCTATATTGGAAACATCATGATGCAACAGTTTTTTCAGATGCAGTTTTAAAAAATTTTATAGAATGTCCGTTGTGGTGGCCAGTTTTCTTTTTTTTGTATAAAGTTGTGAAACTCTTGTCCACAAATGTGGACAGAAAACCCATAGCTGGGTCTTAGGAGGTTAAAATAATATTTATTAATAAAGGAAAATATTCTGATTGTCTAACCTGAAACCTAAAGGGCATGTCTCCTTGACAAAATGACACAGAAATTTTAATGGAGGAAAGTCTGTGAGGTAGTCCAAACACAGATGGGCGATACATGTCTAAAAATGCTGTGATTTAATTGGCTAATGAGATTTTATTTTAAAGCAGAAAAACTGAACAAATTCAACACAGAGATTCCAGATCTGTGTAATAGATGCAGAGAAGATAAGGGCACTTTGTTCCATTGTCTGTGGTTCTGTCCAAAAATAAAGGAATTTGGGGGAGAAGTTAGAGGTGTGTTACAGGAGATTTGATCAGTGAAACTAGTGCTGGAACCCAAGTTTTTTATACTAGGATTATACCCCGAAGAAATTCAGATAAATCGCGATGAGAAAATCCTCATAAACCTGAGAATATTACAAGCAAAGAGAGTGATCGCTCTGTCATGGAAAGAAATGGGCAAACTGAGCAAAACGACTCCAAGAGCTGTCTTTATGTTTACCACTGGAAAAAAAAAATCACATACACTTTAAAAGACATTTTTGGAAAAAGGGTGGGGGTGTTTCATTATGTGAAGAATAAAGATTTGACTTGATTTGATCTGTTGTGGGTATCTGAGACATTATAATTATTACTGTACAGGTCCACAGTCATTTACTGTATTTTCTGATAATACTACTGATCATCTGGAAGGACTGTCATGGAATCAAGCATTGATTTTAAATGTACCTTTTTGTCTGTTTGATTGTTTATATGATTCTATTTTGTATATGTAGTGGGTAAAAATCTCAATAAATATATTCTCGAAAAAAAAAAAAAAAGACAGAAATCTCACACAAATACACACATACTATTGTGATCATTGTAGTCATACACTAATAATACTGTCAATATTTTCAGCAAGTAATCCTCATACATACAGGAGATCAATGAGTGAAATACGTTGGAGGGTGTAATTAACCAAAAATGGACAAAATGTTATATATTGTGAAAGAATAACCTGCTTTTAACTTACAGAGTACTCCAACCATGGATTGTTCCTGTACCAACAGCTGTTGAACACCGTCTTTATTTTTCCATGATGAGTTGTTGTGAACATTTTCAGACGTAACTGAACAGGACCCTCCTCTGTACAGATGTCTACAGTACATATTAAGCAGTTATCGACACACATCTAAAGAAATTAAATAATGAAATACTTAAATATAAGATTAAGTACTGTGGCTAACTAATGGGTTTATGTGTTGGCCATTTGCACAACAGTCATTTTGAGTGGATCTGATTAGTCGTACATGTTTGCCATCATGTCAGAACAGCTGCTGGACCGACAGACAAACAGACATTATTTATCCCTAACTGAGAAACAGTAGTGCAGCAGCAACAAGACACAGTAAAAACAGAATGCAACAATAAAAAATAGACCGTACGAGCAAATGCACTATTCATAATAAATTAGAAATATAAAAACAGAACTGGTAAAATAAATAAATAAATCTGTACAATCAAACAGTAAAACAGTTCATAGATAGGTGGGTAAGTACGGACCTACCTCTTGGTCCTTGTGGTGAACAATAAGTGGCTGTTGATGTGGTGAGTTCACTGACCTCCTCCTGAGGCACAAATATCTGCATCACTGTCCCTTCAAGAAACTGAATTAAAAAAAATACAGATAGAATCCAAATAAAACAGCTGTGTGGGCTAATCTGGACCTGATTTGGGCTTCTTTAAAAACAATGTCAGAAATATCCACCTTTTTTTCTTCATTCTTTGTTTTATATAAAATAGGTCAGCCTGGTGCATCCATCTCCACATGGTGTTAGGCAGAATCTGAAACTGTAGGTCTGCATTCACATGCTGGAACATCAGCCAGGTCAAATTCTACAAAATTAAACAGAATCATGTAGTTATTCAGTGCTAAAGTAACTTAGTTGTAATTTCTATGTTTACGATGGGAAACAAGCTACATGGAAATTAATCTGAGAACATTCATTACAGTTTATTTTGACTTTTACAACGAAATTCTTGAGAACTGAGCTGATTTAACCTTTTCATGCATGAATTACACTATACAGTGAACCCTCACAGTTTGCGGTCTCAGCAATCGCGGTCTCAGTACATCGCGGATTTTTCAAAAATATTCCCACTCGTACTCCTGCTCGCTCATCTCCTCCTCCTGCAGCCCGTACGCCTTCGCCAGCCATGAGGCGGCCTTACACTGTGCGAGTTTAGAGGCGATTTCTCACTCGTGCGACTCTTTCTGGGATCGGGCCCGATGTGCCTCTAATTGTGTCGTGCTTGGTGCAGTGTACATGGGGTACGGAGAAGCGATTAGCACCTCACGACCACCTCACGACTAGCAATCGTGTGTTCGCAAGGAAAACGGAGCTGTTTGAAATCCTGCTCGCTCCTCGTGAGTGTATCGTACTGTCAAAGCAGTGCCACGAACTGATGTGCCTCAAATTCTCACACTGTGCATGCGCAAACACAGAAGCGCACAGTAGCGTACAAGCTAACAGTAGCTGGCTATTGTCCTAGTGCAGTTTAGCTTTTGCAGCTTACCTCTAGTTCCTGCTGTAGGATGACAGCCCATACTGTCCACCTCTGGACAAACAATGCCTGCACCGAACACATCGTTGTCTTTTCTTCTTTTTTGATTCCCCGCAGACAATGGCACATATTGCTAAAGCGGCTCGTTGGTTTTTGTTTAGCACTACCATTTCGTGACTCACGCCAATACACAATCGTCTATGTACTTTTACGGATTTCTTGGTATTTTAACGTTGTATTTCCGGATACAACACTCGAATGTGTGGTGCGTCCTGTGGTATATGGTCCTACAGTGTGAGCAGTCAGGTCGCATACGAGCATCGGCCCGTACAGTGTGAGAACATGAATACCTGTGCAGGTATCACATTCCATACTTCACACCTGCACAGGCAATCCATCATCTTCATTACCATCGATCATCAAGAATCATCGTCATCATCAAGATCTTCGTCAGCCATGCACAGAGGAGAGATTGTCAAAGTGAGTGTACATTCCGTAGATTTTGCGTACGCGCGTACATGTACATGTACATATACTGTGTGGTACCCCACATCGCGGGTTTTCACCATTCGTGGGGGGGTCACAGCCCCCATTAACCGCGAAGTGTGAGGGTTCACTGTATTGCCAAAAGTATTGGCTCACCCATCCAAATAATCAGAATCAGCTGTTCCAGTCCCTTCCATGTCCACAGGTGTATTAAATCCAGCCCTAGGCATGCAGACTGCTTTTACAAACATTTGGGACAGAATGGGTCTCTCTCAGGAGCTCAGTGAATTCCAGCGTGGAACTGTGATTGGATGCCACCTGTGCAACAAATCCAGTGGTGACATTTCCTGGCTCCTAAATATTCCACAGTCAGCTGTCAGCTGGATTATAAGAAAGTGGAAGTGTTTGGGAACGACGGCAACTCAGCCACGAAGTGGTAGACCACAGAAACTGACGGAGCGGGGTCAGCGGATGCTGAGGCGCAGAGTGTGAAGAGGTGGACAACTTTCTGCAGAGTCAATGGTACAGACCTCCAAACTTCATGTGTCCTTCAGATTAGCTCCAGAACAGTGCGCACAGAGCTTCATGGAATGGGTTTCTGTGGCCGAGCGGCCGCATCCGAGCCATACATCACCAAGTGCAATGCAAAGCGGTGGATGCAGTGGTGTAAAGCACGCCGCCACTGGACTCTAGAGCAGGGGAGGAGCCTTCTCTGGAGTGACCAATCGCGCTTCTCCATCTGGCAATCTGACGGACGGGTCTGGGTTTGGCGGTCTCCAGGAGAACGATACTTGTGGGAGCGCATTATGCCGAGTGTAAAGTTTGGTGGAGGGGGGGTTATGGTGTGGGGTTGTTTTTCAGGAGCTGGGCTGGGCCCCTTAGTTCCAGTGAAAGGAACTGGGAATGCTTCAGCAGACCAAGACATTTTGGACAATTCCACGCTCCCAACTTTGTGGGAACAGTTTGGAGCCGGCCCCTTCCTCTTCCAACATGACTGTGCACCAGTGCACAAAGCAAGGTCCATTTGGACATGGAGGACAGAGTCTGGTGTGGATGAACTGGACTGGCCTGCACACAGTCCTGACCTCAACCCCATAGAACACCTTTGGATGAATTAGAGCGCAGACTGAGAGCCAGGCCTTCTGTCCAACATCAGTGTGGGACCTCACAAATGCGCTTCTGGAAGAATGGTCCAAAATTCCCATGAACACACTCCTAAACCTCGTGGACAGCCTTCCCAGAAGAGTTGAAGCTGTTAGAGCTGCAAAGGGTGGAGCCACGTCAGACTGAACCCATAGACTAGGAATGGGATGGACCTGAAATTCATATGGGAGTCAAGGCAGGGGAGGGAATACTTTTGGCAGTATAGTGTATGAGAACCTTAGGCGAGACTTTTTTCTGGAGTGTTTTTATTCCTTTTTAGGCATGTAAAAACAATGCAATTGCAATTTTGATATTTTATATATGAACCTATTTTTCATGGCGTTACAAAATGTCCACCACTTTTAACTTTTTAAGCAAAGAAATGTGTATTTAACAACATCAGAAAATGATGTACTGTGGGAAGACTATGCAATTAAACATTTTTAATGCTCCTAATCTGATGTTTTCTCACATTTTAACATATTCTAATACTAGTTGTTACTCACTTAATGGGGATGTTATGCAAAAAACAAACAAACTGTTAATTACACTCTAAGAACAATTAGCAATTGATTTGCACTAAAACATGTTAGTGCAGATCAATTGATTTAATAAGAACTGTAAAGTTTCACTAATGGTATGAACTGTGGTTGAAATACAGCCAGTGATGCATGGCATCAATTTAGTGGACATGATTAATTGCAAATTTCTTCCAATATAACATAAATATCTGGAACTTTTAACACTGATATTAATCCTTAGATGTTACTTGATGCAAGCATATTTTTTCTACCTTCAGGGGTGTCCTGATATAGAGGGATTTACAAGATATTCCTGGGATGTTCAGCATTTCTGACTTCCTGTCAGCCATCTTAGTTATGAAGTTAAAAAAAAACAAAAAAAAAACAAAAATAAAGCACTACCCATGACTGGCCAATAGGTGACAGTGTATAGGATCATGTACAAGCATCCCACTGTGTTGGCAACTAAAACGTCAAAACCCATAAATATACAAGAGGACAGCTTTTGAATAGCTGTCCACTCTACTGACCACTACGCATGAAAGGGTTAAAGTACATGAATGCACTTACTCGGACTTGGCTTCTTCACATTATCCTGGTGCTACGTGGCTTCAGGCTAACGTTAGCTTAAAGGCTACCATAACATTAGCCTCGTCCCACAGTTGAACCATTGGACAGAACATTCATTGCAGTTTATTTTGAGTTTTACTATGAAATTAGTGTGAACTAAGTTAATTTAAAGTACATGAACACACTTACTCTGAAGTGGCTTCAGGCTAACGTTAGCTTAAAGGCTACCATAGCATTAGCCTCATCCCACAGTTGAATTATAAGACACAGTCTGTTCCACACACACACACACACACACACACACACACACACACACACACACACACACTTCAAACATATTTCTTTTGTTCTCATAACCGCGCTTTTTTCAGCACGTGAACACTGACCTGTCAATCATCTGGGGTGACAGCTGAGGTGTCCAATCAGGTTCCACAGGTGGACGGTGTTACCCTGGCCATCTCTGTAGCTCCGCCCCCCACTACTGGGAAAATGCCTCGTGGCCAGATAAGTCACCACAATGTAGCGCGAGAACTCCGTCTCCATGGTGACGAAAGGGGGTGGAGCTTCACGGTGAGGGCCTGGACCACTGGGCATCACTGAGGACGAAATGGATTTCCAAGTTGTTTTGTTTGTTTGTTTGTTTGTTTATTTAACATATTTATTTATTTAGTGTTATACAGAGTACAATAGGAACATGAAAAGTACAGCGCAATATTAATATAATAACATGAACAGAACAGAGCCAGGGGACAAAATATGCAAACAAAAATAATATATTAGATTACACAAAGATTATAACTGTTACATAGATCAGGGGTTTTGATAGCTTTTTTTATTTTTAGAATACTGAATATTTGAAATATATTGAGTAAGCTCAGTTTTAAAGATTAAAAAGGAAGGTTTGTGATTTGAGAATCTGGATTTATGATTCTGGTATTTTGCCAAAAATAGAAGGATTTCCAAATTTATCTTTGTGTCCAGCCACGGATTTAAACACCGGACCGATTGGGCCTCCTAACCCTACCTACTGTGTCATCCTGCCTTTGATTTTATCATATTTTATTCTTAAAAACTAAAATAATTATACAATTTCTGCTTAGAATTGAGATCAGATTTTTCTGTTTATTTATTTATTTATTTATTTATTTATTTATTTATTTATTTATTTATTTATTTGTAAATACGAGTTCTCTGGTGCTGTAAGGTCACCAGGTCAGGTGACCCTGAGAGCAGAGAGGCAGGAAGGACAGAACAATGGAGAAAAAAAAGAAAAACAAAACAACTACAAACTGAGAAAGAGACAGAAGAAAGAAGACGTTTGGAAGATATTTCCACTGTTTTCATCCTTGTCGTCCCTTTGGTGTTGGAAGTGTGAATGAGGAAGACCCAGAACCACAGGAAGACCCAGAACCACAGGAAGACCAGAACCACAGGAAGACCAGAACCACAGGAAGACCCAGAACCACAGGAAGACCCAGAACCAGAGCACGACCAGAACCACAGGAAGACCCAGAACCACAGGAAGACCCAGAACCAGAGCACGACCAGAACCAGAGCACGACCAGAACCACAGGAAGACCCAGAACCACAGGAAGACCAGAACCACAGGAAGATCCAGAACCACAGGAAGACCCAGAACCAGAGCACGACCAGAACCACAGGAAGACCAGAACCACAGGAAGACCCAGAACCACAGGAAGACCCAGAACCAGAGCACGACCAGAACCACAGGAAGACCAGAACCACAGGAAGACCCAGAACCACAGGAAGACCCAGACCAGAGGAAGACCAGAACCAGAGGAAGACCAGAACCACAGGAAGACCAGAACCACAGGAAGACCCAGAACCACAGGAAGACCCAGAACCAGAGCACGACCAGAACCACAGGAAGACCCAGAACCACAGGAAGACCCAGAACCAGAGCACGACCAGAACCAGAGCACGACCAGAACCACAGGAAGACCCAGAACCACAGGAAGACCAGAACCACAGGAAGATCCAGAACCACAGGAAGACCCAGAACCAGAGCACGACCAGAACCACAGGAAGACCAGAACCACAGGAAGACCCAGAACCACAGGAAGACCCAGAACCAGAGCACGACCAGAACCACAGGAAGACCAGAACCACAGGAAGACCCAGAACCACAGGAAGACCCAGACCAGAGGAAGACCAGAACCAGAGGAAGACCCAGAACCAGAGGAGGACCCAGAACCATAGGAGGACCAGAACCAGAGGAAGACCAGAACCAGAGGAGGACCAGAACCAGAGGAGGACCTAGAACCATAGGAGGACCAGAACCAGACGAAGACCAGAACCAGAGGAGGACCCAGAACCAGAGGAGGACCAGAACCATAGGAGGACCAGAACCAGAGGAGGACCAGAACTAGAGGAAGACCAGAACCAGAGGAAGACCCAGAACCAGAGAAAGACCCAGAACCATCAGAGGACCAGAACCAGAGGAAGACCAGAACCCATCGGTGGGTAGGCAGATTTAACCCCCATTTTTTCGCATTTATTAAAGTAAATGGATCTAAGCTGATCTAAATCTTCAGTTCTGAGCAGATAAAACAGGGGAAATTTGAACATTTTTGCTTAAAAAAAAATCACTGAAAAACAATAAAACTATTGTGAAACGGCAGCAGTTTCTGGGCTTTAGCTCACCGGCCAACAGGCTGTAAACTGTTGTCGTCATGTGGCGTCCGTCGTCATCTGTTACAAAAATTTCAATCGTCTTCTTCTCCAAAACTACAATTCTGATTGACTTCAAACTTGGTATACAGCTTCTGTATGATGATGTCAACACAAAGTATTGAAATTATTTGGATCCACAACTGATTTTGGATTTGGTGCCACTTTGAAAAAATTTCCCGTTATAACAGATAGGAAGTGGATTGATCCAATAAATCAGTATCAGTGATATCAAGTTGGAATTTGAATTTTTTACAGATCTGATTGGAATATGACCAAAACATGGACTATTTCTGTAACAGAATAAATACACAGACCTGGGGGAGAATAAATGGCATCTGGATACATTTCCCAAAGCTTTGAATTTGGCCGCTAAGCTCCAGGGCCATTGGTCCGATTTTTAATAATAATATAAGAACTAATGAACCCTTAAACACCTAAACCATCTACTGATCTAAACTGTTTAATTCCTGTTAATCCACTAATCCTATCAACACATGGAAAGACCTGGTGTAAAATACAGTTCCTCATCTTTTCATGGTCATCAGATATGATCATATTTGGACATTCACAGACTCCGTAGTTACCATGGAAACACCGTTATCTTCTTCAACATTGATTCCCCAGTAAAACCTATGGAGTTGGATCAATGCCAGTGGATGAACACACTGGGTTTATGTTCAGTTAATGACAAATTGAACTGAAAAAGACACTGTTTATTCAGTTTGATCTGTTTCTGATAGAAGAACTTTTGAATTTCCTCTGAGCTTTTATGAACATCTATATGATCAGTCAATTAATTATAGGAAAATGCATGATTTACACTGAAAAAATTCCAAATAAAGAGGATAATATTATAATAAATGGTGATAAATCACTTAAGATAGGTTGAATATAGAGAAAAATTCATTTGGGAACTGGGTCTGTAAGGGTTAAAAATGGAATTAAATAGAAGAGTTTGAGCCGTGGAGGAGAATAAACGTGCATTTGACTTGGGTTTCTGTTATTTTATGCATAAAATAGATGAACATATTATTATTATTATTATTATTATTATTATTATTATTATTATTATTATTTAGATTTTCTTTTTTGTTTAAACTCCTTGGAGATTGGAGACTGTTTCCATGGATACTGTAAACTAAGACCAAAAAACCCTTCTTGACTTTTTATTGCTATTCTTATGAATTCATTTGGACCCAGAGGTGAGTCCAGATCCAGATCCAGTCCAGGTGGCTTCCTTCAGCAGCAGTAGAAGTACACATACTGCGGTAAAAGTACCCGCTCCAAGTATAAGAGTGTAGCGTTGCCCCCTGGAGGACACAGGTGGAGGTGCAGGTGGATCAAACAGGTTTGACGGAGGAGGCGTGGCCCCAGGTTCAGGTGGAATCACGTGTCTCCAGAGGACACGGGTCACATGACGTAGGGTTGGTACTGGTGGCAGAGGTCTCCGCTGAGGTGGGGTAGACAGGTCAGGGTCATGGTGGCCACGTAGACGCCCTTATCATTCCTGCAGGTCAGCCCCTGCGACCCCATGGCGGTCCACCACGAACAGGACAACAGCAGCTCCGACCAGAACCAGTCCTCATCAAAGAGCTCGATGGTCAGCATCTGTCCGACCCAGACCTGCAGGAAGACCAGCAACACTGAAACTGGACCACGTGGACACTTCAAAGACTGGACCTCCAACAGAAACAATGCTTTAACCCTCTGGTGTCCAGGTGAGCACATTATGCACATGTTACACCTCATGGTATTAACCCTTTCATGCATACTGGTCACTCCAGTGGTCAGTTCTTCTCCAGCTGTTCTCTTGTATATTCATGGGTTTTATTGTTTTAGTTCCATATCAGCCGACACAGCGGACACTTACGCATTATTCCATACAATGCAATTCATACCATTACTGTAACTATGGTGTTCTTAATAAACCTGATCTGCTGTAATATGTTTCAGTGTAAATCAATTGCTAATTATTATTAGACTGTAATTAACAGTTTTCTTAATGAAAAAAGTTTGTTTTTTGCATTTTATCTCCATGAAGTGAGTAATTACTATTATTAGAGTATGTTAAAATGTGAGAAAACATCAGATTAGCTGCATGAAAAATGTTTTTCATACAGGGTGGGGAAGCAAAATGTACAATATTTTGAGGCAGGGATTGAAAGACAGTGTATGACCAATTAGTTTATTGAAAGTCATGAGAATTTATTTGCCACAAGAAAATGTCCATAATAGAAAATGTTTTTATTCTATGTGTCCTCCTTCTTTCTCAATAACTGCCTTCACATACTTCCTGAAACTTGCGCAAGTGTTCCTCAAATATTGGGGTGACAACTTCTCCCATTCTTCTTTAATAGTATCTTCCAGACTTTCTGGTAATAGTTTTGCTCATAGTCATTCTCTTCTTTCCATTATAAACAGTCTTTATGGACACTCCAACTAGTTTTGAAATCTCCTTTGGTGTGACGAGTGCATTCAGCAAATCACACACTCTTTGACGTTTGCTTTCCTGATTACTCATATGGGCCAAAGTTTCTGAAAAGGTATGGATAATAGTGTTAGGTATGATTATGACATCAGTATATGTTTGGGTTCAAAACAACTGACGTAGTGTCTGCTGAGAAAAAACAACTACATGTTCAGTGTACATTTTGCTTCCCCACCCTATATAAATATATATATATATATAAATATATATATATATATATATATATATATATATATATATATATATATATATATGTATATGTATATACCACATATCTATATATCTATATCTATATCTATATCTATATCTATATATACCACGTATATATATATATATATATATATATATATATATATATATATATATATATATATGACCACGTCAAAGCCCTCCCCCACCAGGTTGTAGCCCGGGACCAAGTCAGCTGACCTACACTGGGTGTAGTCCCCCATCTCAAAGGAGAGAGCAGGGAGGAGGTGGAAGAGGAGGAGGTGGAGAGGAGGCCAGGATGGAGAGGAGAGCATGGCTGGACCCAAGAAAAAACAGAGAAGTCCAGGTTATTCCATCCACCGCAAGAACAGAGACAGTTCAGAACTTTTTCTTGTGGGGTGTTGGAGAACTATTGTGTGATTGGTCAGAAATTTGAAGTGGGTGTGGTTAAGCAAGTTAAAGATTATGTTGCCTTCCAATTTATTATCATTAACATAAAACTAACGAAATGATGAAAACTAGAATTGAAAAAAACATTTTCGTTAACCAGAATAAATAAAAACTATAATTAAAATAAAAAAACATAACTAACTGAATCTGTATTGTGTGTTTACGAAACTAGCTAAAACAGATAAAAATTATGGACAAAATTCCCTTCGTTTTCGTTTTTATCAATGTCGGACTGATACGAAAGTGATTTATTTCGCTCTAGCAATTTTCTGTGCTGTCTCCATACGACACTTTTTGCTCCGTCACTTGTGTTCACTTGTGGTTTCCAGTCGTCTTCTGGTCCCCACTCTACCTGGAAACATGGAGACTAAAGCAGCAGAGTCCTGTCTGGGATTGATTTGAATAGGAGCAAAGAGAAGAAGAGAAAAGAGACCACTGAACTACAACTGAACTACAACTGAACTACAACTGAACTACAACTGAACTACAGCTAAACTACAACTGAACTACAACTGAACTACAACTGAACTACAACTGAACTACAGCTAAACTACAACTGAACTACAACTGAACTACAACTGAACTACAGCTAAACTACAACTGAACTACAACTGAACTACAACTAAACTACAACTGAACTACAACTGAACTACAGCTAAACTACAACTGAACTACAACTGAACTACAGCTAAACTACAACTGAACTACAACTGAACTACAACTGAACTACAACTGAACTACAGCTAAGCATTTAGAAAAAAAACAAGAAAACTAATAAAAACTAGCAAACCTGCTCTAAAAACAAATTAAAATGAACTGAATTAGAGAAAAAAAAGTCCAAACTAAATAAAACTAAACTAGAATGAAAAATCCCAAACTATTAGAACCTTGGCACCCGTGGCTCCAGTGGGTTGTCCAGTAAACAAAGGGTTGGCAGTTCGAATGCCGCTCTGTCCTAGTTGTGTGCTGTTGTGTCCTTGGGCAAGACACTTCACCCCCCTTCCTCCAGCGTCACTCACACAGTATGAATGTGTATGAATGTTTGGTGGTGGGAGGGGCCACAGGTGTGGATTGGCAGCCATGCCTCCATCAGTCTGCCCCAGGACAGCTGTGGATGCAGATGGAGTTTAACTCCACCGGAGTGAAAATGAAAAATGGATCCATTGTACGCACTTTGAATATGTGTTCAGAGTAAAGCGCTATAGAAATCTAATCCATTATTATTATTATTATTATTATTATTATTATTATTATTATTATTATCATTATTATTATTATTATTATTATTATTATTATTATTAAATGGAAACTAGTGGTTCTGGGCACAACAAGCCCCGCCCCTCACATGTATTGTGTCTTATGTTGTCATGGCTCCAGCTGATGTCATAATACCAACTGCTTCTATATATGTGACAAGTCTGAAGGAAACTGAAACAAACTGGATGCTTTCATAGACATTTGAAATTTCACCAATTATAAGGAAATGGAAGGAAAAAAAGATTTAAAACATTTATAAAAAGTTTGAACTTTGACCTACTGCTCCCTAAATGTAATCACATCTATTCTGGGTCAGTGTTAATCTATAAACCACATTAGGTCTGAATTCAACCAATAGATTTACTGCTAAAGTGTAAACAAACAAACAAAAAAACCCCAAAAAATAGCCCTTACCTCCCCTTTTTTTTGGGGGGGGGGGATTAAAGCCTTCAGAGCCACAAACCGGCACCACTCAGAAACCAACTTCAGCTTGTAATTATTCCTTCTTCCTGTAAAATTCTTAGATCACAGTCAGTTTAGTAATCCTACTGAGTCATCTTCTTTCTTCGGCCCAGTTCTATTTTTTTTATTTCTCCTGTTTTTTTGAAATGAATTTATACTATCGGTCAAAAGTTTTAGAACACCCCCATTTTTCCAGTTTTGTATTGAAATTCGAGCAGTTCCAGTCCAATGAACAACTGAAATGGTACAAAGGTAAGTGGTGAACTGCCAGAGGTTTAAAAAAAAAAAAAAAAAAAAAAGGGGTAAGGTGAAACAAAACTGAAAAATAATGTACATTTCAGAATTCTACAAAAAGGAGAACAAGAAATGGGTTAACAACTGAAAGCAGTTCTGCAGCAGTGGAGGTTGATCAAGCCTGGAAAGTTGGTGCTACCCATTCCTGCAGGTGTCCCAACGTTTGTGAATTCCTTCAACCCCCTGTGTCTGCAGAACAGGAGTGTGGAACACACTGGTACCGTTGGAGCATTATTTGAGTGGTTCTGAACCCCATTTGACCCGACCCTGGTCCGGTTCTCACCTGCTTTGTGTCCCATGATGGTTCTTCTTCTGGGTTTGTGTCCGTCTGTCTCCCTCACAGTGCAGTTTTCCTCATGTGTCGACTTCATTAAAAAAAAAAAAAAAAAAAACATCTGAATTTTTCCACAGTGAAAACATTCGACATAAAAATGAAACTGAAACTGTCCGACTGAGTCTGAGTTCTGTCCAGAGACCGACTCCAACTCCATCTGGAACCAAAATACAGTCCAAACCTACTCCAACAGGCCTGAACAGGGACACGTTCACCTAATTAAACCAAATTAAAACAAATTAAAAACAAATTAAAACAAATTAAACCAAATTAAAAACAAATTAAACCAAAATGAACCCGAATTAAACCAAAATTGAACCAAATTGAAACAAATTAACCCAAATTAAACCAAATTAACAACAATCAACCCAAATTAAACAAAAATTAAACCAAATTAACCCAAAATTAAATCTAATTAACCAAATTAACAAAAATTAACCCAAATTAACAAAAATAACCCAAATATAACCAAAATTAAACCAAATTAACCCAAAATTAAATCTAATTAACCAAATTAACAAAAATTAACCCAAATTAACAAAAATAACCCAAATATAACCAAAATTAAACCAAATTAACCTAAATCCCTCGGAGCACCACCTAAGATCGTTGCCCTGTTCAAGCTGCTTTACTCCAACGCACAGAGCTGTGTCCGAATCAGTGGCAAACACTCTGACTGGTCCTCCATCTCCAGTGGCGTTCTCCAGGGCTGCGTGGCTGCTCCTGACCTCTTCGACTGCATCACTGACCATCTGATGACCAGGGTTTGTGAGAGGGTCCCCAGAGTGTCCCTCGACAGCTACCACCTGACTGACCTGGAGTACGCTGCTGACACCATCCTGCTGAACACATCCTACAGTCAGCTGACAGATGCTCTGGGCAGATACAGTGAAGAGGCAGAGAAGCTTGGCCTCCAAGTGAACTGGACAAAAACCAAGTTCATGCATGTCGGTGGTGGGCCGGATCCACCTCCCTTGCAGCTTGGTAATGACATTGTAGAACCTGTCAAGAGCTTGGTGTATCTGGGGTGGTGACAGACAACGGGGACCTAAAACCAGAGATTACCCGCAGAAGAGCCCTGACAGCATCAGCTCTGCAGTCTCTCTGGAAACCACTCTGGCGGCACCAGACCATCTCACGCAGGATGAAGCTCCAGATCTACAACTCTGCCGTCCTCTCCATCCTGCCCTATGGCTCGGAAACATGGACCTTAAACCAGACTGTGGCTGCCAGAACAGATGGCTCTGATAGCAGGACTCTCAGAACCATCGAGGACATCAGGTGGCTCCAGCGGGTTTCCAGTCAGGTGCTTGGAGCCCACACACACCAGCCCAAAGCATCCAGCCTGGCCGCGCAATGTCGCACCCGCTGGTTCAGTCATGTCCTCCGCCTCCCTCCTGACCATCCGACAACAGCCATCCTTCAGTTTGACCCGAAGGCCGCAGACTGAAACGACCACGAGGCGAGCCCCGCACCCGATGGCTCCACGTCACTGCGGGCGACCTCCAACAACATGGAGTTAGCATGGAGGACGCAGAGCAGCTGGAGCAAGACCACCAGTGATGGACAACACCGGTTCACCTGGTGGACTCAACACACCAGGGTGGGACACCCACCCCATCACAGGAGTCCGAGAAGTAGTAGTAGTAATAGTAGTAGTAGTAGTCATAGTAGTAGTTGTAGTAGTAGTAGTAGTAATAGTAGTAGTAGTAGTCATAGTAGTAGTAGTAGTAGTAGTAGTAGTAATAGTAGTAGTAGTAGTCGTAGTAGTAGTAGTAGTAGTAGTAGTAGTAATAGTAGTAGTAGTAGTCGTAGTAGTAGTAGTAGTAGTAGTAGTAGTAGTAGTCGTAGTAGTAGTAGTAGTAGTAGTAGTAGTAGTAGTCGTAGTAGTAGTAGTTAATCTGCATTTGTCCGTCTGTGGAGTCCGCTGTGATGCGTTCAGGTACAAGTGAATTTATTCTTGTAAATTATGGTGTTTTCCCGCCTCTTTTTAAACTACATCATTATTCTTGTAATATTACAATGTTATTCTTGTAAAATTATGACTGTTTTTGTATTTGATTTTATTCTCATAAAACCGTATCTTTTATTTTCATATTTTACAACTTTATTCTCACAGTGATGGTGTTTTCATTTTTTTATTTTCTTAATACGCCGTCGTAGGTTTGTGATTTCTACTTGTGGATTATTATTTTATTTCTTCTTTTTCTGTGGCTCCTGAACTAACATGAGTTCAACCGTGTCACTAGTCGATTTTGGAAACAAACCAGATGGATCTGAAGGACATCGGAATGTTCTAAGGCTCCGCCCACAGCAGGTCTGAACGCACAGCTGATAAATGCGACCTGGACGTTCAGACTGAAGTCACATTGGAAAATATCAGATCTGGATCAGATTTAGGACCATATATGAAAGTGGTCTGGATCAGATTTAGGACCACATATATAAGTTGTCTAGGTCAGATTTAGGACCGCATCTGAAAGTGGTCCGTGTCAGATTTAGGACCGGATCTGAAAATAGTCCGGGTCAGATTTAGGACTGCATCTGAAAGTAGTCCGGGTCAGATTTAGGACTGCATCTGAAAGTAGTCCGGGTCAGATTTAGGACCGCATCTGAAAGTAGTCCAGATCAGATTTAGGACCACATATGAAAGTGATCTGGGTCAGAGTTAGGACCACATATGAAAGTGGTCTGGGTCAGATTAGTGCTGTTCAGACTGTCGGTACCAGATCAGATCCAGGTCACATGTGGGTGAATCTGAACGGAGCCTCAGACTAACATTCTCAACTGGAACCTGAAGCAGCAGAATGAAGACCTGGTCCCGCCCAGACCCTGGTTATGCCCGGACCCTGGTCAAGAAGAGCAGGAGGAGGCCAGGACGGAGAGGAGAGCATGGCTGGACCCCGAGAAAAAACAGAGAAGTCGAGGTCATTCCATCCACTGTAAGAACAGACAGTTCAGACCTTTTTTCTTGTGGGGTGTTGGAGAACTACTGTGTGATTGGTCAGAAATTTGAAGTGGGTGTGGTTAAGCAAGTTAAAGATTATGCTGCCTTCACGAGCTATAGGAATTATGGTAAGCGCTAGTTACAAACTTACAAATTGCACGTTGTGTTTTCCACTGGAGAACTGGGAAAAAAATGTGGATCCACGAGATGAAAATAACCTTTGACCTTTTCAACACGGCGGAGAGAAACGAGGGGTCGATCGTGAATGATGAACCAATGCTTCTGCTGCTGTTAGCTGATGACTTTGCACATTGATACCAAATACAATTTGCAAAAAAAAAAGGTGCTGTATCAGGTGAATTATCAGGTCCAAAACTGTTTTACCCACGTAACAGGTCACCATTTTTCATTTCTAACAACAAAAGCACTTGAACTAAACGCACTCAAAAACACAATTTTAAATTCACGAGTGGAAAGGATCATCTTCCCGACAGCACCCGAAGGCAGCATAACTGGCTTTATTATCTCCGTAGGGAAATTTGGCCTATGCATTTTACCCATAATACACCGAACAAAAATATAAACGCACCACTTTTGTTTTTGCTCCATTTTTCATGAGCTGAACTCAAAGATCTAAAACTTTTTCTGTGTACACACAAGGTTTATTTCTCTCAAATATTGTTCACAAATCTGTCTACATTTGTGTTAGTGAACACTTCTTCTTTGCTGAGATAATCCATCCCCCTCACAGGTGTGGCATATCAAGATGCTGATTAGACAGCAGGATTTTTGCACAGGTGTGCCTTAGGCTGGCCACAATAAAAGGCCACTCCAAAATGTGCAGTTTTATCACACAGCACAATACCACAGATGTCACAAGTTTTGAGGGAATATGCACTGGTCATGCTGACTTCAGGAATCTCCACCAGAGCTTCTGCCTGTGAACTGAATGTTCATTTCTCTGCCATAAGCCATCTCCAAAGCTGTTTCAGAGAATTCATGAAGAAGACTGTGCGAGGAAAATGGTGGTCACACCAAATACTGACTGGTTTTCTGACCCCCCTGGACCACCCAATACAGTAAAAGTGCACATTTTAGAGTGGCCTTTTATTGTGGCCATCCTAAGGCACACCTGTGCAATAATCCTGCTGTCTAATCAGCATCTGGATCTGCCACACCTGTGAGGTGGATGGATTATCTCAGCAAAGGACAAAGGAGAAGTGCTCACTAACACAGATTTAGACAAATTTATGAACAATATTTGAGAGAAATAGGCCTTTTGTGTACATAGAAAAAGTTTTAGATCTTTGAGTTCAGCTCATGAAAAATGGGAGCAAAAACAAAAGTGGTGCGTTTATATTTTTGTTCAGTGTATGTACACAGAAGTTAGCATTAGCATTAGCATGTAGTAGACATTAGTATCAGAGAGCTGCCATTAAAGACACAGGATACTTAGCCTTCACATCGGTTGCTGAAATTCTAAGTCAGTTCATCCAATCACAGATCTCCACAGAGTTTGGGGTTAGCAAGTTCCCGACAATACCAGAGCTTTGAAAAAATACTGAGTCCAGTATTGTGTCTGTTTCAGGAGGTTTTATTCAGAGTTCAAGACTATTATAGAGGAAATAAAAGGCAATAAAAGTCCAATCAGAGTTTGACCTTTGACCTTTTACACTGATAAGAACCACCACAGAATTTGTCCCCTGCTCTGAGGCGTCCGTCAGGTCTTTCTACATAATAACAGCTGTTCCATCGTCCAATATTCACAATAAGCAGGGCTGTCAAACTCATTTTGGTTCAGTTCCATATTCAGCCCAGTTTGATCTGCAGCGGGCCAGACCAGTAAAATAATGACTTAATAACATATAAATAATGACAAATCCAAGTGTTTCCTTTTTGTTTTAGTACAAAAAAACCCCCAGTTACATTATGAAGATATTTACATTTTACAAAAAAGATGTGAATAACCTGAAAAAACAGAAATTTCATTTGAAAAATTTGTGCAATTTTAACACTATTCTGCCTGGACTTATTATTTCTACATGTACATTTACACACAGTGTTCCATAAACATTTGGTAACAGACAGAATATTGTTAAAATTTTGGAGTTTGGAACTAAAATTTAAACAATTTCTACAATATTCCATCTGTTATTCTGAACACAACTCCAGATCCCAGTGGATCCATAAATGCACCAAACATTTAGGAACAGACAGAATATTGTTCAAACTGCACATGTCTGTAATGGCGCTAGTACAGGCACAGAATCCAAAAGCAGAACTCAGAGGCAAGATGTAAAGTTCAAAAGATTTATTAGTCACACACAGGTGTAAGAAAAATATAAATGACAAAATCTTGAGGATAATAGGTGGTAATTTCCTCTTCGAATCAGTCCTCCGGACCGAGAACGACAACCCGTCTCCCCATGTGGTTAGCGGGGTCTTTTTCCCGACTGGGGAAAAGCAAAGGGAGGTCAGGGACGGAAACAGGTCATACACAGGTAAGCTATTACTCAGGCGACAGGACATAAGGGTAAGACAAAAACTCACGTACCAAAAGTCAGGCAAGGCGATCAGAACCGGGAATCAGATGAGGCAGAAAAACCGACAGGGAGCAGGCAGTAGACAAAACCGGGTAAGCAAAAACGGGTCAAAAACAGGAATCCAAAACAGACAGACAAGATCAGAACGCTGGTAAGTACTGCAAGAGTAACAAACTGGCGACTGACAGAGGGAAGAGACAGGGTTTAAATACACAAAAGGGAGGGAAGACAACTAGACACAGGTGGAACAGATTAGGGCGGAGACAGGTAATCAGGTGAAAGGTGAGCACAATCAAGGAAAGGGAAGTAAAGACGACAGACAAGACACATGAGGGGAAAACTAAACAAAATAAAACAGGAAGTGACAAACAAAACATAAAAGACAGACAAAACCAGACTAACGTCTGGCTGCAGGCATGACAGTACCCCCCCTCCTAGGGACGGCACCAGACGGACCAGGGACATCAGGATGGTGTTGATGGAACTCTCGGATCAGGTCAGGGTCCAAAATGAAGGAGGCCGGCACCCAGGAACGTTCTTCAGGCCCATACCCTTCCCAATCCACAAGGTACTGGAAGCCCCTCCCTCGCCATCGAACTGCCATCAGCCGTCGAACCGTGTAGGCTGGGTCTCCCTCAATAAGGCGTGGAGGAGGTGGAGGTTGGGTAGGCGGGACCAGGTGACTCTCCTTAACAGGTTTGACTTGGCTCACGTGAAAGGTGGGATGGATCCTCATAGACCTTGGCAATTTAAGACGTACAGAGACAGGATTAATAACTTTTGAGATGGGGAATGGGCCTACAAACCTGGGTGCCAGTATGCGATTCTCCATCCTTAGGGGAAGATGCCTGGCCGACAACCAGACCCGCTGATCGGGATGGTAAACAGGTGCCGGGATCCTATGACGGTCCGCCGCGGTCTTGTAACGGCCCGACGCCTTCATCAGAGCCTGCCTGGCACGAGACCAGGTCCTATTACATCTGTGGATCAGAGCCAAAGCCGAAGGAACGCCCATCTCCTTCTCCAAAGAAGGAAATAGAGGCGGCTGATAACCATACACTATATGAAAGGGTGACAAACCGGATGAAGCACTGGGCAGAGAGTTGTGAGAAAACTCCACCCACAACAGGTGACGACTCCAGGAGGCGGGGTTTTGGGAAGCCAGCACACAGAGCCCCACCTCCAGGACCTGATTGAGTCTCTCCGTTTGACCGTTGGTCTGTGGGTGAAAGCCAGAGGACAGACTGACAGAGGCACCAATGAGAGAACAAAAACCCTTCCAGAATTTAGCAATAAACTGAGGTCCCCTATCGGAAACAATGTCTCTAGGGAAACCATGAAGTCGACAAACATGTTGCAACAGCGCCTCCGCAGTCTCCTTGGCAGACGGGAGTTTAGGCAGGGGAATAAAATGTACCATCTTAGAAAAACGGTCCACCACCGTGAGTACAGCCGTGTTACCATTCGACGGAGGAAGACCAGTTACAAAATCCAGAGCGATGTCCGACCAGGGTCTCCTAGGGACAGGTAGCGGATGCAGCTGTCCCATCGGCGCTTTGTTAGAAGCCTTACAAGCCGCACAGACAGGACATGCGGCCACATATTCACTCACGTCCCTCTCCATGGCGGGCTGTCTGATCAGAAACAGGGTTCTTCTCACACCCGGGTGACACGCCATCTTAGAGGTGTGGCCCCACTGGATCACCTGAGAACGGATACGAGGAGGAACAAACAGGCAGTCTGGCGGTACGCCATCCGGAACTTCACAGTTATTAAGGGCTTCAATGACCAACTTCTCTACACCCCATTGAAAAGCCCCCACCATACAAGAACTGGGCAAAATAGGTTCAGGCTCAGAGACAGGCTCTTCAGGGGAGAACACTCTGGACAGTGCGTCTGGCTTACCATTCTTGGAGCCTGGACGATAGGATAGGGTGAAGTTAAAGCGTGTGAAAAATAATGCCCACCTGGCCTGCCGGGAGTTGAGGCGTTTAGCCGAACGTAGGTACTCCAGGTTCTTATGGTCGGTCCAGATTAGAAACGGAACTTCTGTCCCCTCCAGCCAGTGACGCCATTCCTCCAAGGCCACCTTAATGGCTAACAGTTCACGGTTGCCTATGTCATAGTTCCTCTCGGCGGGCGATAGTCTTCTGGATAGGAAGGCACAGGGGTGAAGCCTATTATCGGCTGGCGAGTGCTGAGAGATGACCGCCCCCACCCCCAAATCGGAGGCATCGACCTCCACCACAAACTGTAGAGCAGGATCAGGAACAGACAGGATGGGAGCGATAGAGAACGCCCCCTTAAGGCGATTAAACGCTCTGTCAGCCTCGAGGCTCCACCTGAACGCAGACTTAGAAGAAGTGAGAGAGTGCAGGGGGGCAGCCACACTGCTGAACCCCCGAATAAACTTCCTATAAAAATTAGCAAAACCTAAGAATCTCTGAACGTCTCTCCGGGAGGCTGGAGTAGGCCATTCTCTCACTGCACTGACCTTTTCTGGGTCCATCTGGACACTCCCCTCCGAGATGATGAACCCCAAAAAAGAGACCGTAGACTGATGGAACTCGCACTTCTCCACTTTGACATACAGCTGATTGTCGAGGAGCCTCTGGAGCACCTGACGCACATGCTGAACATGCGTGGTCTCGTCTGGGGAAAAAATCAAAATGTCGTCCAGATAGACAAACACAAAAACATTCAACATGTCTCTGAGAACGTCATTGACAAGGGCCTGAAAGACAGCGGGGGCATTGGTCAGGCCAAAAGGCATCACCAGATACTCATAGTGTCCACTAGGGGTGTTAAACGCTGTCTTCCATTCATCCCCTTCTCTGATTCTAACCAAGTGATAAGCATTACGAAGATCCAACTTGGAAAATATTTTAGCCCCATGCAAAAGTTCAAAAGCTGAGGACATCAGCGGTAATGGATATCGGTTACGGACTGTGATGTCATTTAGCCCCTGATAATCAATGCATGGCCTAAGAGACTTATCTTTCTTGTCAACAAAAAAGAAACCTGCTCCTGCAGGCGAAGAAGAGGGTCTGATTAACCCAGCTGCCAGAGACTCGTCGATGTACTTTTTCATGGCCAAATTTTCAGGACCAGATAGAGAATATAATCTCCCCTTAGGTGGAGATGTACCCGGGCGAAGGTCAATGGCGCAGTCATACGAACGGTGAGGAGGTAAGGCCGTCGCCTTGGATTTGCTAAATACCTTCTTTAAGTCATGATAACACAGGGGTACTTTCTCCAGAGCAGGAAACTCCTTATCCTCTCCTACAGGTACACTAACCGGGGCTACGGAGATCTGCGGAGTCTTGGGGGAATATACAGGTAATTTAATAAATTTACAGCGAGTCTCACAGTCTTTTCCCCAAGAATAAACTTCCCCGGTGCCCCAATCAATAAATGGCTCATGTATCTGAAGCCACGGGTAACCCAGGATGAGGGGCTGGGACTCAGAATCGTAGACATGAAAACTGATACTCTCCGTGTGACCATCAGGAAACTGGATTGAGACAGGATCGGTACAGTGGGTTATCCGGCAAATCACGTGGTCATCCAGGGCCCGGGCCTCCAACGGACGTTGAACTGGAGACGAACCGAGTCCCAACTTCTGTACCAGGTTCCGGTCCATAAGATTAGCGTCGGACCCGGAATCGATCAGAACGGGGTGCTGGAGAGACAAAGAATCAGAGCAGAGGAGAACCACAGGAAACGGACGGGAAACAGTGGATAAACATACAGTTCTGCTCAACAGCGACCCCTCACCTGTCCTGCCCTCAGGCTTAAGAGGACAATTGCTAACTCTATGACCCCCTTGTCCACAGTACAGACATAGACCCTCGGTCAGGCGACGTCGGCGTTCTTCAGCTGAGATGTGGGTTCGGCCCAGTTGCATAGGCTCCTCCTTACCCCCGCCCGTCTCAGCGACAGGGGTACGAACCACCTCCCAACCGAGCCCCTTGCTGGACGGAGAGCGAACCACAGACTCCTCTGTCTGCCATACTGACTCCTGATCAGCGACCCGGATGGCCTCAGCGATGACGTCGTCAAGGGGGTGGAGCTGTTGGCGGAGTGCCATCTCCCGGCCCACGGAACGGCTTAGCCCGGTCAAAAAAGCAGTGATCAGGGCCTGGTTGTTCCACCCTGATTCCACCGCTAGTGAACGAAAAGCACTAACATACTGCCTGATAGACTGATCTCCCTGTCTCAGCCTCATCAGCTGATGCCCAGCGAATTGTCCCCGAACTGGGTGGTCATAGACCCTCTTAAGTTCAGCCACTAGTGATGGAAAAGACTGAACTGCGGGGGAATTCTGCTCAAAAAGAGCGTTGAAATAACTCAGAGGGGGTCCCTCTAACAGACTGGCCACATAGGCTATTTTAACAGAGTCTTTGGAAAAACGAACGGGCTGAGAATCAAAAATGAGCTGGAGCTGAGTGAAAAAATCTCGACAAGTATCGGGATTACCTGAGTACTTGGACGGTGCCGGAATGTGAGGCTCAGCCGAGTCTCTCACTGGTGGACTGGTGGCCCGGTTCTCGCCTGACGCGGCTGCCGCCGCAGCCTGGGTACTGGTGAGTAGGGCGACCTGTGTGGTTAACTGGTTCATTTTATCGAGTAAGGTATGGAGAGCCTGATCATGTCCACCCAGCCTGTGCCCCTGTGACTGAATAGCCTCCTTGACCTGAGTGAGCTCTGCTGGATTCATTTTGTGGCCAGTTTGTACTGTAATGGCGCTAGTACAGGCACAGAATCCAAAAGCAGAACTCAGAGGCAAGATGTAAAGTTCAAAAGATTTATTAGTCACACACAGGTGTAAGAAAAATATAAATGACAAAATCTTGAGGATAATAGGTGGTAATTTCCTCTTCGAATCAGTCCTCCGGACCGAGAACGACAACCCGTCTCCCCGTGTGGTTAGCGGGGTCTTTTTCCCGACTGGGGAAAAGCAAAGGGAGGTCAGGGACGGAAACAGGTCATACACAGGCAAGCTATTAATCAGGCGACAGGACATAAGGGTAAGGCAAATAACTCATGTACCAAAAGTCAGGCAAGGCGATCAGAACCGGGAATCAGATGAGGCAGAAAAACCAACAGGGAGCAGGCAGTAGACAAAACCGGGTAAGCAAAAACGGGTCAAAAACAGGAATCCAAAAACAGACAGACAAGATCAGAACGCTGGTAAGTACTGCAAGAGTAACAAACTGGCGACTGACAGAGGGAAGAGACAGGGTTTAAATACACAAAAGGGAGGGAAGACAACTAGACACAGGTGGAACAGATTAGGGCGGAGACAGGTAATCAGGTGAAAGGTGAGCACAATCAAGGAAAGGGAAGTAAAGACGACAGACAAGACACATGAGGGGAAAACTAAACAAAATAAAACAGGAAGTGACAAACAAAACATAAAAGACAGACAAAACCAGACTAACGTCTGGCTGCAGGCATGACAATGTCGAGTTGCTCATCTTTGTTTTTATTCATGTGTTTATTTGCGTTTTATTGTGAAAGAATAGTTTTGTAAATGTAAATATTTTTACAGTGTAATCTTATTTTTTTTCACTTAAATTTCTCCACATAATTTTTCACAAAGTAAATTTGTCCTTGTCATTATTTCTGGGTTATTGTGTTGTTATTTTGACTGTAGATCACATTGGTCTGTATGTGGAACCTGAACCAAAAGGATTTGGAAAACCTGGACTGTTCAGGTTCATTTTTGCACTTTCATCCTGCAGGGCCGGAATGGAACCTTTGGTGGCGGGGGGGCAGATTTGGCCCCCGGGTCGCATGTTTGACACCTGCGACATAAAGACTAAAGAACAGAACTGACTGGAGTCTTTTCTGTCCATGTGCAGCTTTAACTGTTTGTCAAACATGAACACGCCCATAGTTTTTTTTGGTTGGATTCAGACCTGGGTGAGTGAAGACGAACGGGAAAGGACTTCAGCTCACTGTAATACCACTGACGACCACTAGATGCTGCAACCATACAATGGACCCATTATTCATTCGCCCTCACATTCTCCACTCTGGTGGAGGTAAACTTAGTTTGTAGCCACAGCTGCCCTGGGGTAATTCAAACACTGGAGGTAAGGTGGGTGAAGTGTCTTGCCCGAGGACACAACAGCACATGACTAGAGTGGGATTTGAACCACCAGCCCTTTGGTTATTGAGCGACCCACTCCACGTCCGGAGCCACGGCCCAAACAGAGATCGTGGGTAATTTTGTCCCTGAGAAGTGAGACAGGATGTGGAAGGTTTTTCCTCTTTGTGGAAAAAACCACATCAGACAGAAGCTGCTGTTCATGTATGTTTTTATTGTCTGTTATTTTCCACACACCTTCCAAACCTGAGTCCAGTTTCATTCTTTAACTGGACCTTCAGACTGTAGTGTGACTCAAACATACATCTCAGAGGACATGCATACAGAGTTTCCTCCAGTATTAATACAGATACTGTGATAAAAGGTAAAGGACTGTGTCTATACTGTAATAAAAGGGATGAAGTTCAGGCTCTGAAATGTCCTCAAACTATTAAACTGACATTTTTTCATATATGTCACACTTGTCTCCTGTGAGGTGGGAGACACACTCGAGTGAATATTCAGCCGTGATGACGCCATACTTATGTTTGCAGCTCAATGGATGTGACCCCTTCCTCACATCCCATTCACAATAGAACAGCCTCTCCTCACGGAATGGATCTTTATCTCTGAGCTCAAGGGTCAGTGTCAGTGTAGTGTCCACCTGCATAAAAAATGGAAAAACATCAAATCAAAAACCAGAAACACAGGTTACCATCATACACCTGTTCCTCCTCAGGTGTTCTGCAAACCACCACGTACTGAAACATAATGAAAGCAGAGAGACCACCCCTACTGGTCCAGAACCAAACACAGATGGACTGTTTTGAGTCAAACTGAGGTCAGACTGTACCCTACAGTGACTGGTTCTGGTTCTGGTCTCGTTCTACAAACAGTCTGTGGATCATTTAACTTTCACTGGTTTAGATTTTGATTTGGAAGGATGGTTCCACCTGTCCATTTAAAGTGGATACCTACCAAACCCAGATAAAACGTCTCGTCCCACTGAGGGTCGTTTGACTGAATCATTCGGGTGCTGTCGAATTTTCCACCGTATGATATCTCAACATACCTGTAGTAGATAAAAAATGTGAAAGTGAAACTTTCTCAGTGTGTGTATGTGGTGTCCATCACCCCTCCTCCTGTATCTTTGCCGTTTCCTGACTTACCCTTCAGTGGCACTGAGTACATCACCATACAGACGAAAGCCTCGGAGAATGGTCACCGTCAGCCAGCCCTGCCCCAGCCGTTCGGGGCAGCAGTCACCATGATGGCTACAGGATCGTTCTGTGACGAAATTTGTGGCTGAAAATTTGATGTCCGGGTCCCTTATGTATGCATTTATGGCATCTTCCAGTCCATGTTTTGCCTTTTCATTCACCAGATCATAGAGTGGTTTTTTGACGAAATCAACAATCATAGGGATGCGCTTCAGGGATTCCTTCCACTGATGATAGCCCTTAGAGTCAGGGTGCTCGCTAGAAACCAACCCGCTCCAAGGATCGCCTCCCCTCACCATTGTTTCCTCTACATACAGACCAGCAGAATAGGAGCCCTTCATATGCCTGTTCTTTAGGAAATCGGAGCATGAAGACTTTAGTCTGGCCAATCCGAGACCCACTTCCAGATCCAGGGATATACACGTCTGTGACTAGAGAACAGGAAGGGAAATCAGGTTAATTTCTATGTTTCATGGTTAAATAAAGGATAAATAAATGTGCATTTGACAAATATTTACTCCACATACATCGCTAGTGGAGATGTCATTCAGTCTGGATAAACACGTACGTGTCGCTGCAAGTCGTCTGATTTGTCCTCCAAGAGTGACCTAAAATTACAGCCAATAGAGTTTAGTACATATAGAAGTGTAGTGTATTCAAAGAAGAAAATAAGCAGGCATCATCCATATCCCATCATCATCATCATCATCATCATCATGGTTCCACCTCCTTCCAGAGGTCACAGGTCATGGTCTTTATCTTCTGTTGATCCATCGGTTGACCTTCATCTGCGACAGCTCCTAGATATTTCCAATCCAGTAAGTCAGTTCTTATGGCATTTGATGTGCTATACGTACACATTTTTTACCTTTCGTGTGTTATTCGACGCTCTTTGATCGCGTGCCAATTAACGTCAAGATCTCCAGTTGACATAACCCTAACCCTCAGTGCATGGTATTTGATGTGGCGTGAATATACAGTACACCCAAAAAGCTTAAAATACGTACAGATAACATGCCAATTAAAAGTGGCATGTATACTTACGCAAGTCATGATATCATGTTGGACAGTGAATCGCCAAAAATGGTGACAAAATTCAAAATGGCCGACTTCATGTTGGTGTGACGTCATCGACCAAGTTGACTTTTTTTTGTATATCTCATTGAGACACATACATATACCAAATTTAATTCCAATCAGACAATGTGGCCTGGGAGTAGTGGTCTTTAGGGGGCGCTACTGAGTGCTTTTTGAATATTTGTTTACAACAGCAATAAAATATCAAATTTTTTTCTGCAACTCATGATTTTGTTACACAAAAAAAAAGTTTTCATGCATGCTGAAGCTCTCAAAAATGTGAAGGAATGTGTAATGAACAAAAAGCACGGCAGATACAATAGGGTCTTCACAGGTCTTTGCATTGCTAGCTGAAGCCTTAATAATATAAATGTGTCATTCACCCGATGGATGTAATGAGTGCCGTATTTACGTATGAACTCTCTGTATTCATCTTTGGTTGCAGAGTTATAGGATCTTGGCAGCTTTTTCACATCATTCTTAAAACCGTCGTTGAGACGTCGCTTGTTGGTCACAGCGTGCCTAAAAAACAGAACAGAACCTGAGCTCCGTTCAAACCCTGACAACAATGCAGGCATCTTTAAACCCTACCTGTACAAAGAAAAACGCTGCCAGTGTGAGCTGAAGGTGTAGTGGTCGTCATCATTTCTGGATTGTGCAAATTCAAACGAGTCAGAATGTCCTCCTCCAACATTCAGTTTAGCCACCTTCAAATCGGCTCCAACCTGAAAGAAGGTCATGAGATTGTTGACGTACCATCACAGCAATGAAGAAGGTGTGCAGTATTATGAACAGAGTGAGTAATGTGCATCTACATCTGTTACATATTAGCTTTGAAAGGTTTCTTACCTTCCAGTCGTACATGTCCTTTAATTTCACCATATTTACCAGTGAACTGTGGACAGTCATATCAAAAAATGAACAACCTTTGTTTCTTAAACAGTAGTAACCGGATGTCTAGTTCTATGAACACGTGCAAAGCCTTCACTATTGTTTCTCCACGTGTGAGACAACGCCTCAGTATCCAACTATTTATCACTGTCCAATCAGGAGGTAACGACCAAACAGTGTGTAATAGAAACTATGGAGCTCAGAAGAACCAGGGTCAGCTGGAGCTCCAGTTAGAGGACTACTCACATAGAACGACTCCGTAAATACTACATTGACAGTCATTAATGTCTTTGAGGTACAAGATTTGGAATATTTGGGCGAGTGAAGGGATGGGCTGTTTTGTGACTGCTTCAGAAATTGATGAGTTGTCTCTTGGTCACATTTCACTGCACATCTGGGGGTATCTTCGGAAAAAAGGACCAAATGCATGTTGAGCAATAAACAATAAATCTGTACAGTTTGAGGAGTGGTTTGGAAAGTCTTTCTAGAGGGTCTAAAAAGGACACCAGAGTTACTCCAGGGCATGTCCAACAGTAACGTCTGTCACATGAAGAACATCTGAGGGCCTCGTTTATTCCAACTCTACGAACTTCTCCGTTTGTGTTTTGATCATTTGGAAAACGGATCAAAAGAGAAGCTACGAGCAGTGGACGATGACCACGTCTGTTTGATGAATACATTATTCAGCTTGAGCCAAGGCGAGCGTATTCGTCTCACTCCTATGAGTGCATTGTAATAATCTGTCTGTCCATCTGAACATGTTACAGAGTGTATTCAACAAATACAAACCAGGCAACTGGGACCTCGATGAACAAATGCTGAATATGTGTCAAAGAAATTCTGCCAGACTTCGAGTAGTCGGCTAAAAATACGACTCGAGCCTCATTTGAATACATTTTCAGGACCTTTGGGGTGCAGTGGAAATGCAAAGTACACAGATTACCAGGAATTCTTTTACCCAGGTAAAGAAGTACCTGGGAATCTGGTGGAAAAGGAACTTATTACATGGACCACTGACAGGACTTGACCTCCTTTGCTGTTGCTGTCTCAGTCACCTCCACTCCTGGGAACAGCCTCTTGTCTGACAAAGAAGAACTCTGTCGATGTCGTGGTCCACACAAGACCTGGTCAGGCCAGTGCACCAGCCTCCAAAGAGTCCTAATACCAACCAGAACCACAGGAATGGTCTAGTCAGATCATTAAGCCGTCATCCTGTCGCTCTTGGACGACACTGACAGACAGGAGCTGGACTCAGACTGATGCTAACAGCTTCGGTAGAGGAAACACAACTGGTCTTCATCTGACGTTGTTCAGATCCAGGTCTGAGTTTCATAGTGAGGTGGATGAAGTGATGTTGACCTGAGGGTGTTACTTCCTGATTGGGCAGGTGTAGCACATATGACACATTTTTAAGCTAACGTCCCTCACCACCTTCATTAAAAGCACAGTCCTTTAACAGCACATATGTTGAAGAACAGACATACCTTACAGAGGAATGCCCTTTACTGATAGCTTCAGTTATGTAGCTAGGCTCGTCTTTCCAAAAATGAGCAGAGAATGGAACCTGAAAATAATGTAACAACAACATGGTCAAGTTGGTGATACATATTACCCATGAGTCTGTGAAAAGAAATACTGAAGTACTTGTGAGTCACCTTCTGCAGCTGGTTGCCTTGTAGGCGGTTCAGGCAGAGATAACATGTCCTTTTTTTAGACATGATATCCATGTTGATCGGATGGATGTCTTTACGCTCGTAGGTGACCACATCCAAACTCTCCCCCACCAGGTTGTGTCCTGGTGCATAGGGAGCTGCCATACACTGACTGAAGTTCCTGATCTCACAGAAGACACCAGAGGAGGTAGGACATAGGAGGAGGAGGAGGAGGAGGAGGAGGAGGAGGAGGAGGAGGAGGTGGGGGCGAGGTGAGGATTGAGAGGAGAGGATGGCTGGAGGTGACACTGGAAAATAACAAACAAAGACAAAAGACAAATCAGCGTGTTTCACTTTGACTTAGACGCTTTCGTAGAAGAAAAGAGGTGGTGAAGAACTCCGGCAGGTTTTGAGGATTTTCACTGAAAAGAATCACCTCTAGTGAACCCAGAAACAGCTGCTAGCTTAAATGAGGAGGTAGCTGAAGTCAACATATGACAGCTAGATACCTGCAAAGAACAGCTGAGGAACAACCCCCACACCTCCCTGTCTGGGACACTGGGTTTGGCCCAGTTTGTCCTGGTTATGGGACATACCTATCAGGGGTCTGAACTGCTCCAAATGGTTTCTCAAAAGCCCTTTTCTACCACCTAAAACGTGAGCTCATTTTAACGTGAAGTCAAAGCAGTAAATATCTGTGCAGAAAAGTCTGTACCAAAACAAAGTACATGTCATTATAAGGCTGTTCAGATCTGATCACCGGGCTCAACTGACTGGAAGCGATGTCACTGACTCCCACTAGTCATTAATATTAGCTGCTAGTTGGCATCCAGCGGGAAAACCAACGATCAAGAAACAATGACCCTACCATGGTCAGACCTTCTGAGACATGCTGAGTCAGTTGACAGAGGGCGAGGTATGTGGGCCATCCCATTAGCCGCTAGCTAGCAGCTAAATGGATGTTGCATTTCTGATAAGATTGGAACAGGTTTTCGAGGCTCTATTTTCTTTTATCGAACAAAGATTTGACATTTAGACACATTCCATCATTGTCTAATGCTGCGTTTCCACTACATGGAATCGGCTTGACTCGACTCGGCTCGGCTCAACTCTGGTACCAGGTCCTATTTCTGGAGACCGTTTCCATGACAGGATACTACTTACTTTACAGTACCTGGTCGTCATAGCAATGTGGCGCGTTACTTCCGTGTCGTCTGCTCAGAGTTGCTGATAAACTCACTCGTTTTGTGTTCTCTCGTCAAACTCATGGTGAATTTTTCCATCTGAACCTCCTCGACAAACCATGGTTTAGTTTTACAGACTGTCATCATGTGGATTAACCTACCGACAGATTTACTGGAAACTTCTGCATCTGTTTTTTGTGAAACGATGGGTCACAGAGACGACTCTCTGACCAATCAGTGGTCTGCAGTGTTCAAATGTCATGTTTTAGTATCTGGTCCCCAGTCCTGGAACCTTGGCGAAGGTGATACCAAAAAAGTAGTACCGGGTACCAGATTCCAGGTCCTTTTTCGTAATGGAAACGCAAAAAGGCCGAGTCGAGTCAAGTCGAGCCGATACCATGTAGTGGAAACGCGGCATAAATGACCTTGAAAGTACATTTAACACCCACAAACCTCATGATCTCCTCCACATTATCTTCCAGCCAATGGAACCAGGCAGCTGAACCAGAAAGACCAAAACCTCCACACTGAGCCTGTCCCAGATTTCCAAAGTCCTCCTCTGGTCTCAGACTTTAATCCTGTCCTCCATGTGGAGACGTTTAGGATGAGTTTCATCTCATGGCTCAGCTCCTTCTTCAGTACCAACATCACTGCATCCAACAAAAGTCGTCATCATCATTTCCATCAGTCACCCCGAACATCCATCTTTTTCCCCTTGGACTGCCTCCTACCCCCAACCCATCTGCCCATGTCCACCAATTTGACCCAAATCCCACCATCTCTACCTGCTCATTTCTTACTGTGTTGCATTTGCTGTCATTGCCTGTTCATGCACATCTCCGAAAATGGTCAAAATTCGTGCATTCATTCTTGAGTTACAACATGTTTTGTGAGGCCACCTGGACCACTCACCTTCAAAATCTGAGTTTATTCTTGAGTCCAGGTGAATGTTTGGGCCAAATATGAATTTCTAAGATGGACTCATATGACGCAAGATTGACTTTTACCCAGTGGTGGAATGCAACTAAGTATTTGTACTTTGTTTCTGTACTTAAGTTCATTCTTTCATATCTGTACTGTAGTACAAACAAAACGCTGGACCAGCTCTATACTCTCCATCGGGTGCTCGAGGGTTCATGGGAGTTCGCCCAACCAGTCCACATGTGTTTTGTGGATTTGGAGAAGGCGTTCGACCGTGTCCCTCGTGGTATCCTGTGGGGGGTGCTTCGGGAGTATGGGGTCCGGGGCCCTTTGCTAAGGGCAGTCCGGTCCTTGTATGACCGAAGCAGGAGCCTGGTTCGCATTGCCGGCAGTAAGTCAGACCTGTTCCAGGTGCATGTTGGACTCCGGCAGGGCTGCCCTTTGTCACTGGTTCTGTTCATAATTTTTATGGACAGAATTTCTAGGTGCAGCCAGGGGCCGGAGGGGGTCCGGTTTGGGGACCACAGGATTTCATCTCTGCTTTTTGCAGATGATGTTGTCCTGTTGGCCTCATCGAACCTGGACCTTCAGCGTACACTGGGGTGGTTTGCAGACAAGTGTGAAGTGAGCGGGTTGAGGATCAGCACCTCCAAATCACCACCATGGTTCTCGACCGGAAAAAGGTGGTCTGCCCTCTCCGGGTTGGTGGAGAGTCTTTGCCCCAAGTGGAGGAGTTTAAGTATCTTGGGGTCTTGTTCACGAGTGAGGGAAGGATGGAGCGTCAGATTGACAGACGGATCGGTGCAGCGTCTGCAGTGATGCAGTCGCTGTACCCGTCTGTTGTGGTTCAGAAGGAGCTGAGCAGAGAGGAGAAGCTCTGGATTTACCGTCAGTCTACGTTCCTACCCTCACCTATGGTCATGAGCTTTGGGTCAGGACCAAAAGGACCAGATCCCGGATACAAGCGGTCCAAATGAGTTTCCTCCGCAGGGTGGCTGGGCGCACCCTTAGGGATAGGGGGAGGAGCTCAGTCACCAGGGAGGAGCTCGGAGTAGAGCCGCTGCTCCTCCGCGTCGAGAGGGGCCAGCTGAGGTGGCTCGGGTATCTGTTTCGGATGCCTCCTGGACGCCTCCCTGGGGAGGTGTTCCGGACATGTCCCACCGGGAGGAGACCTTGGGGAAGACCCAGGACACGTTGGAGAGACTATGTCTCTCGGCTGGCCTGGGAACGCCTCGGGGTCCCCCCGGAAGAGCTGGAAGAGGAGTCTGGGGAGAGGGAAGTCTGGGCATCCCTGCTTAGACTGTTACCCCCGCGACCCGGCCCCGGAAGAAGTGGAAAATAATGGATGGATGGATAGTACAAACAATAATGCAGACATAGATAGATAGATAGATAGATAGATAGATAGATAGATAGATAGATAGATAGATAGATAGATAGATAGATAGATAGATTTACTTTATTATGTGGTCAGCACTCCACAAACACAGTCATCCCACATCAGCAATCAATAAAAAAATACAAAGATTGAATGGATGGATGGATGGGTGGATGGATAGTCGGAAAGATGGACAGACAAACATTTTGCTTTAATTATCAGTACTTTCTGCTTCCCAAAATTTCTACTGTTTATGGCGTTACGTGTTACATTTATGAACACTGTTTCCTCAAACCCTTTCTTGTATAAATCGTTCTCCTCCTGGTTGTGTTGTGTCGTCGTTTCCGTTTCCGACTGCATCGTTCCATTCAGTGTGGATTCACTGACGGTACAGATGGGCTTCTGAGGGAGTTTTTTTTTACAAACAGAAAGTGCCTCATGAAAGAAAACATATCGCAGCATTTCCATTGGCAGAAAAGTGCCTCACATGGACCAATCAGAGACGTCCATACTGTGCCGCGCATAATCTGGTTTCTGCACCACCAGGAAAATGGTGGAAGTAACAGTAGCGAAAAAGAGACAGTAATAGAATTAGAACTTCAGGATTTCAAAGATTTGTGCAGATTTAGGGGTTTTTTGAGTGTGTAATTAGTGTGTAGTTGGGTTTTGGTTTGAGCAATGTTTGGATGAAATGATTTAAAGATATACCATGTCTTAATTGGCTGAACTTAATGGTAAATAAGTGGGTAATACCAGTAGATTATGAGTTAGAGTACACACAGTACTGCAGAGAGTACACACAAGAAGTACACAGGGCCATTCCATGGCAATTCAATCAATGGTCCCGACATGACCCCCTCAGAAAATTCTGAAAAAATTCACACTTGTTCACCTACCAGATAAACCAACACATCCATAATTTTCATGTCATATCTGTAATAGTTTAGCAGATACAACCCTTTGAATTTTTTTTTTTTTTTTTTTTTAATTTTACAAATTTGCTTTTGGGCCAACTTTGAGCAGCTCTCTGTCCTTAGGTATTCCATCCACACTGCTGACACTGACTGTCTGGGCTGAAATCCCCCTGAAAAGACCAGATTTGGCATCCAAATAGTTGAAGGTGCTTTCTTCTTTGGTCCATGAGGCCTTGAAATCAGGCCCAAAGGCTCATTGTTCAAATGTCCTCTCTCTTCAGGCTTGTACTGTGACAGAATGGATGAATGGAAACACCTCATGTTTTTCCCTGGATTTTTCTGGTCCAGATGCAACAATATACTGAAAAAGACCACATTTAATGAAAAGTGTTGATGTGAGGACATGAATAAAACGGGTTGATTTCAATTTTTCACAAAAATACTCTTTATTTGAGCACCGAAATTACCCATTAAATGTTAATGAACATTTGGACATTTTTCCCTTGTCTTCATATTAGTGCTGGGCAGCTATTAAAATTTTTAATCGCGATTAATCGCGTGGATTTCTGCGATTAATCGTGCTTAATCGCAGAAATCCCCTCCCCCCCAAATAGTTGTTGGGCGGGGGGGGGGCATCAACAGCGTGTATTGCCTTTCAGTGATATTTCAGACTGGAAGTACTCCGGTGATAAAAATAATTACACGTCAGTGCTTCCAAACAACTGTGTCCTTCTCACCCCCACCATCTGAAGACATTTAAAATGAAAATGTCCATGTAAAAAAACCACTACTTTTACACATGTTTATGTCCCCACCAGTGTATTTACAGTTGTGAGTGATTGACAGGAGTCTTAGTCCCACTAATAAGTACTAATACTAATAAGCCCAATAATATGTGATGTTCAGTTGTTCAAAGCAAGCAAAAGGGGCCCTGAAGTGGTCAGAATAAGTTGCACTAACGTATGTTTTGTCCTTTCGGTGTTACCGTAGTCATTTCAGACACAAGAACGAACTAACAGACACGTTTCTTTCACTCTGTTTGTATGGCCCCAAAACCGTTTGCCTGTGAGTATTTTATGTTCACTTGTTGTCAGAATGAATAGTATCAAATATCTCTGATGTGAGCCTTTGTTGTTGGATAAAAAGACGTTGTAAATCTTAAATTAAGCTGTAAATGCTAATCGTTAGCATGTCTATGGATTTTCCCATTCAAGTTAGCATCGAGATAAAATGACTGCTAATACAACATTCACATCGTAAATAAGTGAAGGTTAGTTCAAAGGATGGCATATTAGACCTAAACACAACCAATGAATTTATATAAACTTAACATGAGCCTGCATAAAGAATTAGCAACCCATCTCTGACTGCTAGCATAAACGAATTAGCTTAAACATGTTAATAACACACTGTAATAAACACATCCAAAATAACGTCATAAACATGTTTCTAACGGCACGTTTGCATGTGAAATTATTTAGCAAACAACAGAATGATTGATACATACAGGCGTTGAACTGCAGGAGTTACACACAGTTTGATTCAGCATTACTTGGAAAGTTCTCTTTCTCCTCTCAGTACACACAGCACCAGTGTGTGGACCGGCAAAATAAAAGCATGAGTTTCAAAATAAGAGTCCGTATGTATAAATCAACTCAGACTTACTTGAAAGGCAGAATAATAATAAAACGGCGTTAACGTGAGATAAAAAAAAAATTGTCAGCGTTATTCAATGAATGCGTTAACGCGGTAATATCGCATTAACTTGCCCAGCCCTACTTCATATATGTTTCAAGATGTTGTGCACAAAATTTTAGCTTTGGGATAGAACTGGTTCTGTTTTTAATATTTTTTTTTACTGCAAGATTACATTTTCTTCAGATTGTATCCAAACGTAGGTGTGAATGGCATTTTGAACAGTAGAATGGCATTGATTATTGGACAAGTTCTGATAATACTGCAGATATTTGAACTAGGCTGTGGAACTGCATGATGGTTCAGATAGAATAATTATAGATTTCCCAGAACTGGCTCAGGTTGATGCCTGTAGTAGAGACTTCTGGGAAATTGGATGGAGCTGGTCAGCTGACCCAGTTTCACCAGGGTCAATGACAGAAATGTAGCTCAGATTTCCCAGAATTTTTATGATGCTGTCCAGCCTAATTTTGGGAATTCTATTCATAATCCTGAACAAACTTATTCATCATGGAGGAAAAATGTGTTATTGGATTGATCTGAAAGGAGGAATGTCACAGGAAGATTAGGCTGGCCAGCATCATAAAAATTCTGGGAAATTCTGGGAAATCTACATTTATGTCATTGACCCTGGTGAAACTGGGTCAACTGACCAGCTCCATCCAATTTCTGAGAAGTCTCTACTACAGGCATCAACCTGAGCCAGTTCTGGGAAATTGATAATTATTCTGTCTGAACCATCATGCAGTTCCACACCAGGGCTGGTCCTAGTCTATCATATTAGGGTGGGCTAGTTGAAATAACAGGTGGAACACTTGGTTGGTGTGTACAGACGATAGCAAAGCCGAATAGTGTCCTGAAGCCTGACAATTTGAACTGCAGTCCTGACGGCACTGAAAAGAAGCGGTTTGGGGGTTTATCTAAGAATCCCTTTATTGATCCTCAAAGAGGAATTCAATTGTCTGGCAGCTCATCTGTGTTCACTTACGCTTTAATATAAAATAAAAATGATTTTAAAAGTCCTCAGTGCATATTTCTTTTCATTGGAGCTTGAAAAATAAAAGAATGAATACTACATACTAATAAAAAAAATTATTCTCACTGTGGCCAGAATTTATACAAAAAGGAGGCAGTCTACTCTAGTTCAAACTCAGACTGAAAAGTGGCACAGATAGAACGACCGCACAAACAACTGAAACTGGGCCAAAAGTAAAAATAAAAAAATGAAATTATATATTTTCATATTTCACAAACCAAAAAAGTTTTATTCAAATTTAATCTGAAAAATGGCAAATGACACAGAAAACAACAAATCTTTCTTTTTCATCTAAAACCCTGAACTTAAAAAATGTCAGTAGAACTATTTACATATAAACCAACGGGACAAAATTATCAGAATAATTCATATCATTTAGTGACAGAGATCATTTGCTCCTCACTCAGTTTTTGTTCCTTCCTTGGGCGACGGTTGAAAGACCCTGTGTGAGTTTTACTGGTGCTGCTTTAAGGCTGTTTTACACTTACCGCGTCAGCGAGCTCTGCACGGCTTCACGTGGTTAATTGACGTCATTTTCACAGCCACGCCCCTTCGAGCGGCTCATCTCAGTCAGTGTGTGTGTACATAACATGATGCGAGTGGCCGCCGAAGTGGGCCGGCTGCTCTGCAGGAGCCCAGAGATGGTGCTCAGCCCAAGAGCACGTCAACAAGCCACAAATCCAGTGAAACTCATAGAAAGAATTGCGGTATCAAACAGAAACCCCGACAGGTGCAGCAGTGACTTCAATAGGTGCAGGAGAGACGTTGAACTCCCTACAGCCCAGAAACAGACTGTGAGCTGCTGTCCGAGCGAATGAAGCGCTCAGGAAACGCAAAACAATAATGACAACCATCACTGATGGAATAGGGCAGGCTGTAGGCTGCCCATCCAATCGCAAATAAGAGCCGAATAATAGTGTAGTCTGTTGTGTTTTTCTATTGGATAAATGTTTTCCCTTAACTTTCGATTAGGTGGGCAAGACAGACATTTGGGTGGGCTGAGCCCACCCCTGCCCATACCTACCGCCGGCCTCATTCCACAGCCTAGTTCAAATATCTGCAGTATTATCAGAACTGGTGCAATAATCAATGCCATTCTACTGTTAAAAATGCCATTTACACCTACGTTTGTATCCAATTTGAAGAAAATATAGTCATGCAGTAAAAAAATATTAATAGTATAAATAAATAATAAATAATAATAAATAGAACCAGTTCTATCCCAAAGCTAAAATTTTGTGCACAACATCTTGAAACATATATGAAGACAAGGTAAAAATGTCCAAATGTTCATTAACTGTCCACATGGTCATTTGGGTGCTCAAATACAGAGTATTTTTGTGAAAAATTGAAATCAACCCATTTTATTCATGTCCTCACATCAACACTTTTCATGTAAATGTGATCTTTTTGCAGTAGATTGTTGCATCTGGACCAGAAGAATCCATGCAAAAAAAAATTCCGTCTCTACTTTCATCCATTCTGTCACAGTACAAGCCTGAAGAGAGAGGACATTTGAAGAATGAGCCTTTGGGCCTGATTCCAAGGCCTCATGGACCAAACATGAAGGCACCTACAACTCTTCTGATGCCAAATCTGGTCTTTTCAGGGGGATTTCAGCCCAGACGGTCAGTTTCAGTGTGGATGGAATACCTAAGGACAGAGAGCTGCTCAAAGTTGGACCAAAAGCACATTTGCAAAATTTAAAACAAACAAACAAAAAAACCCCATTAATTTTCAAAGGGCTGTATCTGCTAAACTACTACAGATATGACATTAAAATGTTGGATGTGTTGGTTTATTTGGTAGGTGAACAAGTGTGAATTTTTTCAGAATTTTCTGAGGGGGTTATGTGGGGGACTTTCTGAAATCTGGTTGATTTGGGATGGAATGACCCCACAGCCTTTCAAATACACATGGACTGTACAGTGGGTGGTAATTCTAACAGCAGTGACATGGGCAGAGGTCAGAGGTCAGAGGTCAGGGGTCAGTAGATCTACGTTCAGCCCAGACACTGACACAACTAGGGATGGAAATTAATAAGAATTTAACAATCCCAATTCCATTATTGATTTTAGTTATTGGACGGGTTGGACCGTCTACCGTCCTGAGTCCTCAACCTGAGGGGATTTTTACACAAATAAAAGCTCATTTTCTGTTCATCATTCCGACGTTTAGCTCCCGAATCATTTAAAGACAAAAAATATCAGACAAAAACAAACAAAAACTGCAACGACAAAAACAATCTTTGGAAAATACTTCCTGTTTGAGGTTCATAAACTAATACAAAATGACTCCATTTTATGAATCCTTTACATTTGTGATCATGTCATATTTTTGTCGTTTTGAATCTGAAGTGAAGCAGCACAAGCTAACGCTGCGTTAGCTCATCCAGTAAAACCTGAGCTTTAATGTTCTCTGAACAAACACCAGAATATTCATGTTCAAAACAGCTAATAAGATGCAAAAAGTAGGAACCATGCTAACATTAGCTAACATGATAGCCGTTTAGCATGTTAGCTATTAGCTCCTTGTTTGCATTCTGTCTGATTTTAGTCAAACTGTTTTAAGTTTTTTATTTCTTGTACAAATGTCCCTTATGTTTCCTCAGAAGCTAATGTTAGCTTAATGTTCACACTTCTGAAGGTTTACCTTTAAGGAAAAAAAATAAAGAGAACCTTCTTTTATGCTAAATCACTAGCTAGCTAACACTAACTGGGTAACTTCAGCTTAGGTCTTATGTCCAATTAGCTGATTTTAAATCAAATGTTAGCTTAATGTTTAAACTTCTGAAGGTTTACCTTTAAGGAAAAAAATAAAGAGAATCTTCTTTTATGCTAAATCACTAGCTTGCTAATGCTAACTGGGCAACTGTTTGATCTGATTTCTTATCAATTCTCATTACGTGAAGGAATAAAAAAGCATTAACTGTCTTTTCTATTTCCATCTGCACAGAAAATAGAACATATGCAGAATGCACAAGTAATAAGAACAAATGACACGGGGGGGGGGGGGGTACCATACAACTGTGCACAGTGAAACTCCAGACACTCGAAACGGAAAAACAAACAGGCTGGTATATACAACCAAAAACAGATTCACATCCACGTTTCTGTGGGAGTTTACGGCTGTAGATGATGAACCCCAGAGTGTGTGAGGACAGAGGTCCACATGGATCAGATCAAACCCTGAAACTGAAACTGGACCACAGGAAAGTCCAGAGCTGCTGCCAGTGACTGATCAGATCCATATGGTTCTGTTCAGACCACAAACAACAGAACACGTTTGACCGTCACAGGTGTCCAGTCCACCCCCACACCGTGACCTCTGACCCCCAGACCCTGACCTCTGACCCCCAGACCCTGACCTCTTACCCCCAGAGCATGGCCTCTGACCCGCATCCTGCCTCCCCTGTGGTTCTGGTCCTGGTCCTGGTTCGGACTCCTCAGCTCTTGTACTGGTCTGGGGTCAGTTCCTGTCCTGGTCTGACCCGTTTCCTGGTTCTGAACCCTGCCTGACCCGACCCTGGTCCGGTTCTTACCTGCTTTGTGTCCCATGATGGTTCTTCTTCTGGGTTTGTGTCCGTCTGTCTCTCTCACGCTGTTGTTTTCCTCATGTGTCGACTTCACTTTAAAAAAAATTAAAAACATCTGGATTTTTCCACAGTGAAAAATTCGACATAAAAATGAAACTGAAACTCACCGACTGAGTCTGAGTTCTGTCCAAAGACCGACTCCAGCTCCATCTGGACCCAAATACTGTCCAAACCCACTCCAACAGGCCTGAACAGAGACACGTTCACCAAAATAAAATAAATTAAACCAAATTAATCCGAATTAAAACAAATTTAACCAAATTAAAACAAATTAAATGTAATTAACCCAAATTAAAACTAATTAAACCTAATTAACCCAAATCAAACTAAATTAATTAAACCAAATTAAAACAAATTTAACCAAATTAAAACAAATGAAACCAAATGAAACCAAATTAAACCTAATTAATTAACCCACATGAACCCAAATTAACCCTCTGCTCGTCATTCCTTTTCTTAAACCCACACAAACACAGACGTCGTCTGTCTGTCTGTCTTCTGTTCAGTTCTAATCCTTCAGGCTGATGGTTTCACACAAACAGAACATCCACTCAGTGTGTGTCAGTAAATACTGGTCATGTTTAATTTGTGTTTGTCTGTCTGTGGAGTCTGCTGTGAAGCGTTCAGGTACAAGTGTCTGAAATGGAATTACAAGCTGACGAGTAAAAGCCCCAGAACCACCTGGTGTGGACAGATGAAGGCACATGAACGTCCCAGAACCACATCCACGGGTCAGTTTGGACCGTCTACCGTCCTGAGTCCTCAACCTGAGGGGATTTTTACACAAATAAAAGCTCATTTTCTGTTCATCATTCTGACGTTTAGCTCCCGAATCATTTAAAGACAAAAAATATCAGACAAAAACTGCAGCGACAAAAACAATCTTTGGAAAATATTTCCTGTTTGAGGTTCATAAACTAATACAAAATGACTCCATTTTATGAATCCTTTACATTTGTGATCATGTCATATTTTTGTCGTTTTGAATCTGAAGTGAAGCAGCACAAGCTAACGCTGCGTTAGCTCATCCAGTAAAACCTGAGCTTTAATGTTCTCTGAACAAACACCAGAATATTCATCTGCAAAACAGCTAATAAGATGCAAAAAGAAGGAACCACGCTAACATTAGCTAACATGATAGCCGTTTAGCATGTTAGCTATTAGCTCCTTGTTTGCATTCTGTCTGATTTTAGTCAAACTGTTTTAAGTTTTTTATTTCTTGTACAAATGTCCCTTATGTTTCCTCAGAAGCTAATGTTAGCTTAATGTTCACACTTCTGAAGGTTTACCTTTAAGGAAAAAAATAAAGAAAACCTTCTTTTATGCTAAATCAGTAGCTAGCTAACACTAACTGGGTAACTTCAGCTTAGGTTTTATGTCCAATTGGCTGATTTTAAATCAAATGTTAGCTTATTAGCATCAATCTGAGGGAAAAAAGAGAAATATAATCATGTCAAACTGTGCAGGGCTTTTGTTTTTCCCTTTATTCTCCCGGTCTGTGCGTTAGCTTCAGCTTCAGCTTCAGCGTTTGTTTCAGTTTCAGTTGATTCTTCTGCTGATACTTAATAAAATAGAGTTTGTTTTGGTTTTTGATCCTGAAAAACCAACAGATTCACATTGACTTTATATTCAATACTTTTTATTTCTGTTTCTTTTCCAGATTCTTTTCCATTTCCATAAATCAATACTTCGGAACTTTGCATAAAAGTGTGTTCTAGAGGCAGCTCTGGTGTGTTTGATGATCTGAAGCATTTTCACCACGATGATGCGAGTTTAAAAGAATTATTTCGGTTCAGACTTTGGCTCAGAGAACAAAAACAGCAGAAACAGCAGCGAGTTTAAAGAGTTCAGCTTCAGTTTAGAGTGGAGCTGATTTTAAAGGAACACACACAAACACACAGAAACACACACCTACACACACAAACACACACACACACCTACACACACACACACACACATATGTATCAGTGTTAAATGTCCTTATGTTTTTTTCCTCCTTGGTTCTGGTTCTGAAACCAGGGGTCCAGCTCAGACCCAGTCTTTGGTTTTGTCTGTCACGTGTCCATCATGTCCATCATGTCCATCATGTCCATGGTCTAAAGGCCTGTGGGCGGAGCTCTGCTCCTTCACCGTGCAGACGTCTGGACATCAGAGCAGCGTCCCCATGAAACCACTGTTTGATTGACGCCTTCGACTACGCCTCACCTATGCTCCGCCCACCTGAACCACAATGACTGCTGGGAAACGTCCTCCGGCACCAGGTCCGACCCAGCCGGGTGGTCCGGGTCTGTATCACACAGAACCGCTGGTCCGGACCCGGTACAGGAGGATGGAATCGTCCTGAAAACTGAAAACACAGGAAGACGCCGAGGATTGTGGGAAATCTGCAGATGGACCCAAACTGAGACGCAGACGTTCATGTTCAGAACAGTCGTGTGGATTCAGTTAGACTCACCTTTATCTGTGGTTTAAGTCGAACATTCAAAGTATTGTTCATTAAATTCAATAAACTGGAGGGTTTTTATCGCAGACGGTCTCATATACGACGCTAATGTCACATGACCTGTATTTTTCTAGCTCTATAAACTGAGGAGCCGCACAAATGTCAGAGGTGTTTAGGGTTTGGACCTGGACCAGACACTGCTCTGACCTGGTTGGCTGATGTTAGCAGGAGAGGTGAGACTCCAGCCAATCAGTGAGTCCAGAGGGCGGAGCTTCAACTCCACTGATACAAACAGTGAGAAACAAAATAACTCTGGAAACTTCTGAACCACTTTGGACCACTTGGACGTTGTGATTGTAGGTGGTCGTCATGGTGACAGATGGTTGTCATGGTGACAGGTTTGCAGTTGATGTCGTGGCGTTGAGTCGCTTGGCGCCATTTCATGGGGACTTTGGGAGCAGATCCAGGACGTCAGAACTCTGGCAGGGTCTCGTCGTAGTCCATGATGCTCAGTTCGTGTCTCCTTTGGCGAACGGCGAGGGTCAGGTCTGCAGAGGGGGTGGAGCCTGTGGCCGGGGCCAGGGGTGGAGCCCAGCTGGGCGGCTCCATCTGGGGGCTGCCAGCCAGGAGCGTCTCCTCCTCCACCTCCTGACCCAGGGGGGGGCTCCCTGTCTGTGTCTCCTCCACCTCCCGCTCCTCCTCCTCCTCCTCTTTCTCTTCCTCCTCTTTGTCCTTCTGTTGCTGTGGGTCCGCCTCCTCATCCTGGCTGTTCTGATTGGTTGGTCTGAACAGCTGGCGCGCTCGCTGCTCCAGAAAGGATCCGACGGCGAGGGGGGACTCGATGGGGGAGCGGGTGAGGGGGGAGGAGGAGTATGAGGGGAGGAGCAGGGGGGAGGTGGACAGGGGCTCCACGCCGCCATTCAGGATGCTGACCGATGGGGAGGGGCGGGGCCTGGGGCCGCCCTGAGGAGGTGGTAAGATATCATCGCCGCTGTTTGGCCTAGAGGTGGAAAAGAGGCGGAGACTTTACATCCTGTTGTCATGGTTACATCAGACTGGTTTATTCTGGCTGTTTTTTTCCTTTAGTTTTCTGTTTAAACTCTAATGTTCATGAGGGTCCACCACCACTAGATGGCACTGAACACCCCACACTGGACCAGGACCGAGTCCAAGACATATGAGACGGTTGGTTCACCTGGAGGACTCTCCTGGATCTGGGTCCTGAGGACCCAGGTGGATCTGGCTGTAGAGGTGGAGCATCTCGACCTGGAGACTCTGGGTGATGGCTCTCAGAGCGACACAGCGGCCCTCAGACGCCGACAGAAGAGCCCTGGACCACAAAGACAAAGACCAGTAAGACCAGTGAGACCAGTAAGACCAGAGAGACTAGTAACACCAGAGAGACCAGTAAGACCAGAGAGACCAGAAAGACCAGAGAGACCAGAAAGACCAGAAAGACCAGAGAGACCAGAAAGACCAGAAAGACCAGAGAGACCAGAAAGACCAGTAAGACCAGAGAGACTAGTAAGACTAGAGAAACCAGTAAGGCCAGAGAGACCACAAAGACCCGAGACCAGTAAGGCCAGAGAGACCAGTAAGACCAGAGAGACCACAAAGACCAGAGAGACCAGTAAGGCCAGAGAGACCACAAAGACCAGAGACCAGTAAGGCCAGAGAGACCAGTAAGACCAGAGAGACCACAAAGACCAGAGAGACCAGTAAGGCCAGAGAGACCAGTAAGACCAGTAAGACCAGAGAGACCAGAAAGAACAGAGAGACCAGAAAGACCAGAGAGACCAGTAAGACCAGAGAGACCACAAAGACCAGAGACCAGAAAGACCAGAGAGACCAGTAAGACCAGAGAGACCACAAAGACCAGAGACCAGAAAGAACAGAGAGACCTGTAAGACCTGTAAGACCAGAGAGACCAGAGAGACCAGTAAGACCAGAGACCAGTAAGGCCAGAGAGACGAGTAAGACCAGAGAGACCACAAAGACCAGAGAGACCAGTAAGGCCAGAGAGACCAGTAAGACCAGTAAGACCAGAGAGACCAGAAAGAACAGAGAGACCAGAAAGACCAGTAAGACCAGAGAGACCACAAAGACCAGAGACCAGAAAGACCAGAGAGACCAGTAAGACCAGAGAGACCACAAAGACCAGAGACCAGAAAGAACAGAGAGACCTGTAAGACCTGTAAGACCAGAGAGACCAGAGAGACCAGTAAGACCAGAGACCAGAAAGACCAGAGAGACCTGTAAGACCTGTAAGACCAGAGAGACCAGTAAGACCAGAAAGACCAGTAAGACCAGAGAGACCACAAAGACCAGAGACCAGAAAGAACAGAGAGACCTGTAAGACCTGTAAGACCAGAGAGACCAGAGAGACCAGTAAGACCAGAGACCAGAAAGACCAGAGAGACCTGTAAGACCTGTAAGACCAGAGAGACAGTAAGACCAGAAAGACTAGTAAGACCAGAGAGACCAGTGTTGGGACAGGGCTGTAAAAACAGACACCTGACCTGGACTTGACCTGAGCCAGATCCTGACCTGCTGTGGGCCTTGGTGTCCTCCAGGAGCTTCTTCTGGTCCAGGATCAGCTGGTCCTTCTTGGTCAGCTGACCCTCCAGCTCTGCTATTCTGTGATTGGCTGCCTCCAGCATCTGTCGCTGCTGCACGTCGCTGTCCTTCAGTCGCTGGTACTCCCTTCCCACGCTGCACTGCAGCATGGACACCTCCTGATGACAGCGGGACAGAAGGAGGCGGAGTTTACAGAGCGGGACAGAAGGAGGCGGAGTTTACACAGTGGGACAGAAAGAGGCGGAGTTTACAGAGCGGGACAGAAGGTGGCAAAGTTTACACAGTGGGACAGAAAGAGGCGGAGTTTACACAGTGGGACAGAAGGAGGCGGAGTTTACAGAGCGGGACAGAAGGAGGCGGAGTTACAGAGCGGGACATAAGGAGGCGGAGTTTACACAGTGGGACAGAAAGAGGCGGAGTTTACAGAGCGGGACAGAAGGAGGCGGAGTTTACAGAGGGGGACAGAAGGAGGCGGAGCTTACACAGCGAGACAGAAAGAGGCGGAGTTTACAGAGCGGGACAGAAGGAGGCGGAGTTTACACAGCGGGACAGAAGGAGGCAGAGTTTACACAGCAGCTCAACGGTTGCGGTTCCACATACAGACCAACATGATCTACAGTCAAATAATAACAGTAGAATAACCGACAAAAAAGAATGACTGCAGATTTTCTTCTTGCTTTGATGTGAGGAAAATATTACATTATGTCTATAAATAATGACAACTTCAAATTTTTGTCTTTGTTTCAGAGCAAAAAATAACATTAAATTATGAAAATATTTACATTTACAAACTATCCTGTAACAATAAAATGTGAATAACCTGAACAACTAGAAGAACTCGGAGAGCGCAGACCTCCGCCAAGGCTGATCAGTGCCCCCCCCCCGTGGGCCCCCCCACCCCCGATCACCACCAAAAATTTAATCATTTCTTCCTTATCCCATTTCCAACAAACCCTGAAAATTTCATCCAAATCTGTCTATAACTTTTTGAGTTATGTTGCACACTAACGGACAGACAAACAAACAAACAAACAAACCCTGGCAAAAACATAACCTCCTTGGCGGAGGTAAATATGAACAACCTGAAATGTCTGAAGAAAACTGAACACAATTTGAACTCTTTTCTGTCTGTTCCTCAGTATTTAGTGCAGTGGTTCTTAACCTTGTTGGAGGTACTGAACCCCACTGGTTTCATATGCGCATTCACCGAACCCTTCTTTATTAAAAAATACAATATGATTTTTTTCAAATTCAAGACACAAGCATATGTTTTACTAGTGCACAAAATGAACCGTGCATTAACATCACTGTGCTCAAAGAACAAAACCAATACAGTGCATGAACTCACAACAAATTCCATACCTTTTCACAAAGACATGACCTTTTTTAATACTACCACACTGAAATGGTTTTAATTTGTAACCTTATGTGTTCCAATAATGAACTTATTGTATTTATGCTATTTATCATTTTTAACATTTTAACACACACCCGTCACCTAATTTCCATCAGGCTACAATAATAATGAATATTTACTGCAAATCAGTGGGACTTCTGCTGTTGTGTATAAGTATGTGTAGGCCGTCAGGTAAACCCGGGTTTCGTTTCATCTCGCTCCGAACTTTCTGAACCACGCAATTTTGACATAAAAAAAGATAATTGCATGTAGTGTATAAAAAAAAAAGTTCTCGTTATACTCCTTCAGTATTTTTGTGATCGTTGTTTCATTACGGCACTAGCTCGGCTTTAGCGTAATACGATTTCTCCATCCGCGACGGTGCGTCGGTTGTCACATGATTGTAACTGAACGGTGCAGTGACCGAAAAATGTAAACAAACGCTACACATGGCTGCCTCCGTGGTTAACAGGAAGTAGCAAAAGTCATAACAACGATGTGGAAAATACTCAAATAATTCATCGGCAGACGAGTGGAAGAGATTATAAACACTTCCGGATGTGTTGTAGTGCTATAAGCAACAACAATACACCGCGTATATTGGATGTCAATCAGAGAAAGAATCTCCGAAGCCATTTGTTTACATACACGGACCTAGCCCGACACACACACTCGACTAATGAGTCGAGTGTGTGTCTTGACCTCCGCCGAACCCCTGAGACTGACTCACCAAACCCCTAGGGTTCGATCGAACCCAGGTTAAGAACCACTGATTTAGTGTCTTTGTAGATCTGATCCAGAATGCATATGTAGAAATCAGAAGTGGAGGCAGAATATTGTTAAAATTACACTGATTTTTCTTAAGAAATGTCAGTTTTTTCATGTTACTCACATCTTTTTTGTTTGGATAGTTTATAAAAGTAAGTATTTTTATAATTTAATGGGTTTTTTTGTACTAAAACAAAGACAAAAATTTGCAGTTATTCTGTTATTATTTCACTGGTCCGACCCACTGCAGATCCGATCAGACTGAATGTGGAACCTGAAAGAACAGGAGTTTGAGGTTTATAGTGACACTGATGACTGATGATGATGGAACAGGTCTGAAGGGTTGGACTGACTCGTATGTTTTAACACCGTGAGTGTAGAAATGCGTGTGATGGAAACACTGAAGTCGGTTCAAACACCTCCATCTTGTGTTACTGTGTAGACATGTTCTCGCGTCGCCTGGTATTTTTGTGTTTTGGACACAACGTGTCCGTGGAAGTGGGCGTTACCGTGTCGATGCTGCCGTCTCCCGCCTCCAGAGTTTCTCTCAGAGCTCTGTTGGTTCTTCTCGGAGCAGAAGGAGCTGCTGTTCATCATGTAGATCTGCTGCTGGCAGCTGCTCACTGCTGCACAGCTGCCAAACAAACACAGACCAATAGGAGGGTTCGATTTCACGTGGGTGGGGCTTAAACAGGCGTACGAACCAGATAAATAAACCTTAACCTTTGCAACCTATGATCTGTTCGAACAGGATACAGTCATGAATAAGGGAAACTCTGAAAATAACACAAACACATGAACAAAAGCTGCAAACAGAGGCGCTCTTCAGACTCGACGGCTGCACCTGGACTTCTGTTGGTTTGGGCTTTGATTCCTAAAGGGGGTTGGATGAGTCCGGACCTCTGCGCTCACCTTGAGTGACAGCTGGGTCAGCTGGTGTTCAGCGTTGTAAGACTTGTTGTTGGCCTTCTGAAGCTCCGCCTCCAGGTCCCGCAGCCTGCTCTGACACTCCTGCAGTTCGCTCTGCAACAGCCAATCACAGCACAAGATAGACCTAAACCTGTACGCCGATGATGACGATGTTTATTACCGTCCGCCAGCAGGTAGGGGGGGGGTGGGGGGCAGATCTGTCTTGGTGGAGGTCTGCGCTCTCTGAGTGCTTTTCTTGTTTGACTGTGTTGTTTACAGACAGTTATAATAGAACTGTCATCAGATGGACCAGTCTAACACGGACGTGGTCAGGTGGGTTAATAGTAGGGTGTCCCCTGTCCATCTGGTGTCCCCTCGTTCGTCAAGAGTCCCCTTGTCAGTCGAGAATCCCCTTGTCCTTTGGTTGTCCCCCTTGTCCATCGGGAGTCCCCTTATCTGTTACTTGGTCCCCTCATCTGCCAAGTGTCCCCCTGTCCCGTCGGGTAAACCCCTTGTCCGTCAGGTGTCCCCTCACCTGCAGCCTCTGGTTGTCCCTCTGTACGTCCTGTTGCTGCAGCAGTAGTTGTTGGATGTGTGCGTTCAGCTGTTTGCTGTGCGTTTGCGTGTCCTCGTGCAGCTCCGTGTAGCGTCGCTGCTCCTCCTTCAGACTTTCCTTCAGAGCTCGTATCTCCGCCTCCTGGACACCCAGCTGAGCCCTCTGCAACACAACAGAGGTCAGAGGTCAGCGCCATGTCTGTCAGGCTTTGACCTCCAGTCTGTTCACAAACTGCACATCTGAGGAAAGGCACCGGGCGTTCATTTAAAAAAAGGACCACGGATGAAAGAGTGTGTGAGAAAAGACTTTTATCATCTGACTGAGACTGAAGTTACAGTTCACAAAAAATAAACTACATTCAGAACTGCACTGAACAATCCGACACAACAAAACAGAGACCCCTACATCAAATACCACACCCACCAGTTCGACGTAGCTCATGCTTAGCTGTGTTACCATAGCAACGCTCTGCTCCTCCAGCGCCGTGGCGTTGATGACCTCTACGGAGCAGCCGGGCGGTTTCTGATGGCGTGCTGCTGCCGTTTGAAACGCTCGTACTGAAGCTGACTGTGGACCAACAGCAGCTGACTCCTCAGGGCCTGAAGCTCCTCCCCCTGGGTGGGGCCTCCTGGGAGACAGACACATACAGTGGCAGTGCGGTGCATTCAAAGTCCCTGCTGGAGGATGTTCAGACTGTGGTGATGCTTCCATGGTGAGAAGCCTAGTGATCATGTGACTATCAAGGTTATATCATTAACGAAAACTAACGAAATGACAAAACTAGAACAGTAAAAATATTTCATTAACTGAAAGAAATAAAACCTATAATTAAAAGAAAAAAAACGATAACTAACTGAAACTGTATTGAGTGCTTACAAAACTAACTAGAACGTATAAAAATTCCTGATAAAATTCCCTTCGTTTTCATCTTTGTCAGTGTCGGATTGATATAAAATAGATTTATTTCCCTCAAGCAATTTATCTAGCAGCACCATAGGACGTTTGATGCTCCGTCACTTGTGTTCACTTGTGGTTTCCAGTCGTCTTCTGGTCCCCACTCTACCTGGAAACATGGAGACTAAAGTTGGGAGAAAGCAGCAGAGTCCCGTCTGGGATTTATTTGAATACGACGACAAAGAAGAAGAGAAAAGAGACGACTAAACTAAAATTAAAACTAAAACTAAGCATTTAGAAAATAACAAAACTACTAAAAACTTGCAACCTGCTCTAAAAACGAATTAAAACGAACTGAATTAGAGAAAAAAAAAAGTCCAAACTAAATAAACACTAAACTAAAATGAAAAATCCAAAACTATTAGAACCTTGGTGACTACGTAGTACACTGCAGGTACGTGGGCGTGGCTCAGGTCACAGCGGGTCGTCCAATGACCAAAGGGTTGGCGGTTCGAATCCCAGTAGGGCCTGAATTTAAAGTGCTTTGGGCGTAGAAAAAACACTCTGAGTTCAGTCCATTTACCGTGTAAAAGTACTGCATGTATGTACTCAGTATGGGATTCCAAATACTCAAACAGCTGTTCTTCAGTCCAGAGACTCCGCCCCCAGAACCACAGGTGAACCATGGCATGAAGGAGGACTAAGGTTAGTCTGGTTAGTTTAGTTAGTCAGGTTAACTGTTCTAACTCACACTCAAACACATTCTATTCTCATCACACAGGTCACATGACACTTTTACAAACACCTTCATTCATATTTGAACACAAGTCACAGAATTAAAGGTGTGAGTAGCGCCCTCTGCTGTCAGACAGCTGTTAACACATACACCTGCTGGATTCACCTCAGCTGTTAGATCAATGAGACCCATCAGGTCAGTGATCAGGTTATTGATTAGTGTCTGTGTGTGATCGTTGCGTTAGCTTCTGGTACCTTTGATTTTCATGCTCTGTTGTTTACCTCCAAAGTGGCTCCGATCCAACGACTTATTCACCACAGACAGCCTGTAAACAAACAAACAGCAAATACAAACAATAAACAGAGTAAACAAACACAATTACCAGAGTAAACAAACACAAACACGGAGTAACAAACAGCAAACACGAACAGTAAAAACAGAGTAAACAAATACAAACAGTAAACAACACAAACATTAAACAGAGTAACAAACAAACAACAGCGTAAACAAACACAGTTATCAGAGTAACAAACAGCAAACACGAACAGTAAAAACAGAATAAACAATACAACAGTAAACAAACACAAACAGTGAACAGAGTAAACAATGCAAACAGTAAACAGTGTAAACAAATATTAACAGTAAACAAAGTAATCAAATACAACAGTAAACAGAGTAAACAACAAAAACAGTAAACAAAAAACACAACAGTGACAAAGACAAACAGTAAACAAAATACGAACACTAACAAAACAAAAACGTAACAAAACTCAAACAGTAAACAAAATACAAACCGTAAACAAACACAAACAGTAACAAACCATAAACAAAAATCAACCATAAGCAAACAAAACCAGTAAACAAACACAAGCCTGTAAACCAAACACAGAGTGAATAAACAGTAACCAAGGATACAAACAATAAACAAACACAAACAGTAAACACAAACACAAACACCCACAGTTAACATTAAATGTAACTCCTAAGGACAGGCGAACCCTGTGGTGTAAGTGGTGTAACTAAGTCACGTTGCTATGGTAACAGCCTGACCTCCGGCTGAGGCGTTGGTGGGCGTCGTGTCCATGAACGATCAGTTGATCCAACACCTCCAGAGGAGAGACGGGGGCGTGGTCTTCCTCCTGGTCCGCCCCCTCTGATGCTCCTCCTCCCTCCTGCTGCTCCCCTGATCTCCTGTGCAGCGCCTCCTACAGGATCCCACAGGTTTAGCCTTTAACCTGGGTTAATTTAGTACATCAGTCTGGTTTATTTAATCTGGTTTAGTTAGTCTGGATCAGTTTGTCACTTGGCTATCCCAGTTTAGTTATCTGGTTTGATGAGCATATTTGATCTTTCCTGGTTGAATGAACCCAGTTGGTTAATCTGTTAAATTACTCTTGTTAAATTAGCCTGGTTTTTGCTGGATTAGTTTAGTCTGGATTAGTTAATCTGGTTTAATTAGTCTGTCTCAGATGCTGGTTTTGTTTACCTGGGTCTTCTTCCCGACAAACAGCGTGGCGGCTCGAGGCAAAGCCAGTTCAAACAGAGGTTCATATGGTGGGGCGGGGCTCTGGTCTGAAGGGGCGGGGCTGTGGTCCAAGTGGGCGAGGACACTCAGCTCTGGTCTGTGATTGGTGGAGGAGCTGTGAGGGGGGGTGAAGAAGAGTGTGATGGACCCTTCCTCATCTTGGCAGGGGGTGGAGGTCAGGAGGCGGGGCTTCTCATCCGATCTGACCTCTGCGAACAGACACAGGACGTCAGGCTGGGGTCAAAGGTCACCTGAAGCATCTGCTGACAGCTACTCAGTAAACCCAAACATATTTACACTGTAAGGCTCTGATCAGACAGTAAACAGCTGATCTGTGCTAATTAGCTTTAGCTTCCACCACATGATCACTCCCCTGGTTCTTCATGTGTATGGTTCTTCTTCATGTGTGGGTTCTTTGTGTGTTTGGTTCTGGTTCTGGTTTGGAATATTTGGTCCAAACACCTGTGGGCTCACCTTCGTTCCTGGTGATGACATCACTCTGGGTCCTGCCCTCTGATTCTCTGATTGGCTGAAAAGAAGCCTCCTCCAGCTCTGTGATTGGATGCTGCTTCACCTGTGAGGATTATAGAGGAACAGAGGGTTCTACCTGCTGCTCCTCCACAATAAAGCCTCCTGCGCACCTGTCCCAGCCCAGGTCCCACCTGTCCCCTTCTCACCTGTCCTCCGTCCCGTGGGCTGGTGGCTGTGTTCAGTCGGAGGTGGGATGGTGACGGTGGCTGATGAGGGACATTTCACACCTGGAACACAGCAGAGTGTCCATGTAGTTTAATTGAATACACACAGTGTGTTTGTTTGTGGTCTGCAGGTGTGTTTCTCACCTGAGATGGAGGCGGTCCGGCTCAATGAGTGGGCGGTGCCTGTGGCAGCAGGTTCAGGAGGGGGCGTGGACAAACCGCACTGTGAGGAGGTGCTCCATGTGACATCATCAACCTGAAACATGGCACTCACATGTTAAAAACAACAACCTTATAGTGTATGACGGGCACGGGGCGGGGCATCAGATCACCTGTACCTGTATGTCGGAGGTGATGGTGTCAGCGGGGGCGGAGACAGACTTCCAGACGCTTTAAAGCCTCCTGGACCCAAACAGGAACCACAATTAAGTCACATTAATTCAACTCAGATTCAAACCCACTCCACATGCATTTATCCACTTTACACTTACTACTCGAAGACGGACACATTTCAAAAACACTTAAAACCATCTTAAATGTTGGACGGTGCGTTACTGACTGCCGCCGCTGGGCGTCTCTGTGGGAGGAGCGAAGGAGGTGTCGTGGTGACGATGAGCGGAGGAGGAAGAGGAGGGGAGGTCGTCTTCACAGGACGACTCCAGAGGATCCAGAGACAACCGCGAACACTCGATGACGATGTCGTGGACTTCGTAACACCTCCACCTGTTCAGACAAACACGTCAACGCAGAGCCACACCCCCTGCCAGAGGACGGAGGAAGTGCAGCCCGCTGAGGCCGGCGCCACTAACCTGGACGGGTCCAGTTCGTAGTCCTGCGTCCCCGTGACCAGCTCTGGTGAACCCTCACATGTTCCAACATGGGCTAATGGACAGACGGACACCAGGTAAGAAGACAGTCACATGACCAAACTACAACCAGAGCCGGAACCAGAACCAGAACCAGAACCAGAGCCAGAACTTCAGACCGACAGGAAGAAAAGACAACCTGTAGTTTCAGTCCGTTCACAGCTCAGATGAGGCTCAGAGGAGATAAAGGTTCTACCAGCATTGACTCAACCCCAACGGAACCAGACCTGCAGGCCTGTTTCTGACTCATGTTCATAAATAAATGTAAATCTACAAGTTGTGACTCGGGTCCAATTCCTTCAGCACAGACAAAGACCCACTGTGGTACCGAGGGATGAGTGCACACAGAGTTCTGAGTTCCATTCAGCCCAGTCCAAGTTCTACTGGGTTCTACTGACCTTCACCACCTCCTGGAAGGTGTCCAGGTTCTACTGACCTTCACCACCTCCTGGAAGGTGCCAGGTTCTGCTGACCTTCACCACCTCCTGGAAGGTGTCCAGGTTCTACTGGCTTCTACTGACCTTCACCACCTCCTGGAAGGTGTCCAGGTTCTACTTGGGTTCTACTGACCTTCACCACCCTCCTGGAGGTGTCCAGGTTCTACTGGGTTCTACTGACCTTCACCACCTCCTGGAAGGTGTCCAGGTTCTCCTTCATGCTGTAGTGCAATCTCAGGTAGGAGATGAAGTTGCACGGGACATCCCATAGAGCCGGTGGAACAGGAGTACACAGAGGCCTGGAGGTGGACCAGGTGGACCACCTGTACATGACCTGGAGGAGACCAGTCGACCAATCAGAACACACTACAGGACCCAGCGGAAAACCACCGACCAATCAGAAGCCACAGAGGCTGTGTTACCGGGGTTTTTGAGGCTCCAGGAGGCGAGGCGTCCGAACACGTCAAAGAAGTCGTAGATGTGCTGCTTCCCCGCCTGAGGGATCATGGGTAAAAGCGTGATGAGGACCAGGACTCCAGTGATCAGGACCACCACGTCAGCGTCAGTCTGAAGAAACAAACGACGACACAATGAGAACACGGGTCACATGTTACCGTTTGAACAGGCTACGACGGAATCCACCAGGACGCCGCAGTTTACGGACTTTCTGCGCGTACCCTTAAGGCAGCGCAGGCAGTGACGGCAGCAGAGCTGAGCGGCTGACGTGATGAACCCATGGCGGCTGCTTCCTGATCAGGTGACCCAGCAGGGTGAGAGCGGCCAATCGGGTCCCAGGTCGACCCAGGATCTCGTTCAGCTTCTCCAACAGTAGCTGATGGAGAAGGAGAGGGCGGGGTCAAAGGTCAAAGAGGAAGAGTGAGGAGTGACTGTACAGAGACTGGGGCGGTGCTGACTTATGATGAGACTCCCTGATGGAGGACAGGAGGAGGACGGCCCTGAGATGAAGACGAGTCCAGGTAGTACTCCACCAGACTGGACAGGACGGGGGCCCCCTCTGTCTGGGAGGACAACTGCACGTTACAACCACGGACACACAGACCTGAGTCTAACCCTGAGCTCAGGCTTAAAACCTAACTCTGACCTTACCTGAACTCTACCCTTAAACCTGAACTCTACCCTTAAACCTGACCTCTAACCTTAAACCTGAACTCTAACCTTAAACCTGAACTCTACCTTAAACCTGAAGTCCTGGTTTATCATTGAGGCTCCAGATGTTACAATGAGAAGAAAAGCCAACATGTTGGTTAAAGCTCATTAACAGCCAATGTTGACCTTTGAACCTTGGTACCTGAACTCAGCTGCTGATTGACAGACGCTCTGACTTGCTCCGCCTCCTGCAGCTCCAGACTGTCCAATGAGAGGAGGAGCTCGCTAATGCTCACCTGTTCTTTCGACATCATGTATGTTCACCTGTAAACACACATTTACATATAAACTATTCCATTGGATTCGTTATAAAAACACATATTTAGATCAGTTACATGTCACGGGGTTAAAGTTCATTTGTCAGTTTTTCATAATAAACACAATATTATATCACAGGATCCAGTCCATCTCCGACCACCCAAAAAAAAAAAAAGGCATTTTTTAAAACCTCACCCCCCTCCAATTTTTAGATTTGGTATATAGGTAACTCATGTGATAACTCAAAAACCCGTTATTCCAATAAAATTAAATTTGAAAGTTCTGCTTTTCTGGCTATGAATTACCTATAACCAAATTTCATCAAAATTGGAGGAGGTGGGGTTTAACTCATGAGTGAACTGAGATGGACTGACCCTGTAGCATATTTAAGGTGAAGACACAGCTTTTAATCAAAACCCATTACATATTTTTTTTTATCACTTAACCTTATTTATTTTATTACAACCACAACTACTCAATGTTAACAGTTTAACAAGATGTAAAAGTAGATAAAAAGTCAAATCTGTGTAATGAAATAGCACAAATAACAGAGTGCTGATCATCTCCAGCAGTTCACTGGTGTATTATGTGACTTATAGTGGATCTGACACTTTTTCTTTAAAAGTGAGATAAGGTATGTCACCAAACTGCACTTTTTTAGCATAAAATAACCATGTTTTATCATGAAAAAATCAAACACAAGACATGTTCAAATTATACTGTAACTTCCCATTGTTACAGTTAATCAGATGTTCATTTTAATCCTAAATCTTCCTAAAACTCCCTCAAACAGAACAAACTTATATTTCCATTTGACTAAACGGCACCCCACTCCAAAATGGCGGCCGCACATGCGCATTACTACTCGAGCTACGTGTTTATATCAGTGAATAACTTATGTGACGTCACATATAGCCTACAAAGTGCTGGACAGCGAAGCTAACAGTTAGCCTAGCATTCGGTGACTGTGTTTAAAGCTGCTCTTCAACAGCGGTCGGAGCTAACTCTGACAGGCTAACAGGCTAACATGCTAACAGCTGAGCTGTCACTTTTGGAGTTGTGCACGTTTGCGAACAGGTCAGGTGACACGGTGAGTTAACGCCTGCTGGTGCGCGCTCACTTCCGGTGCTGAAAAAATCATCCAAGACTTTTTCTGAAAAAAAGTTTAAGAACGTTAAAAATAAATGAAAAAGTGAAAAGTTTTTACCTTCAGACCTGTTGATCCCAACAGGGCGCAGCCATATTGAGCACACAAAGCCCCGCCCCCCGCTGTAAACAGACACCGTCCACCTGCCAATCAAATCCCAGAGGCGTTCATGTCTTACGGAAAACGCAGATTCTCCCGAGAAACCGCGTCTGAGACGTTTGCGGTCCCAAAGATACAAAGAGGGACAGTGTTAAATGTGTCTAAAATATCAAATATCATTATTTTGGAGTATTTTTCATGGGTTGAAGTCAGTAATTTAGGACAAATAAGTCAGTCAGTAAACATACTGCTGTGCTGTAACAATAACACTGGTCTACACTTTATTATTATTATTATTATTATTATTATTATTATTATTATTATTATTATTATTATTATTATTAATAATAATAAATTTTATTTATAACACACTTTTCATTCAGCGAAACTCAGAGTGCTACAACAGAAAAGAACAGATCCCTCCAAGAAAACATAAACTTCAACAGTTAGAGCCTTTATAATAGATACGTTTTCAGTTTTTATAAATGTTCTTGCTCAGATTAAATTTGTTTAATTTTACATACTTTAAACCAAGACAACAGACTTTTTCGTTCTTCACACTCTATTTTCAGGTCATTTGGTTTTATAACAGCTCCCAGTAGGTTCAGTTTATAGGTCGTATATATATTATATTCATGGTTGTATATATTAGTAAATTTATAGGTCATATACATACATATATATATATATATATATATATATATATATATATACATATGTATATATGTATATATGTATATTCTATACATCTGTTTTTGTTTGTTTGTGTTCAGCTGTCCTGATAAAGTCCTTCCGTCAGTTCTTTGCGTTCAGACCTGTGGGTTTCAACTCGGGTCCAGGTTGATTTCATCATCAGTTTCCTTCTGTTTTTTGTGCGTTTGCAGCAGCTGTGGACATTCTCAGTCTGAGTCAAATAAAGAACCAACTGATGCTGAGTCTGAACCAGAGGGAAAAAGAAGAAGAGCAACAGAAGAACCGGTTCTGAATGTCCTGGTTCCACTCAGACCTGTGAACAGAATATGAAATAAAATAAACACTGACTCTGTCACTGATGGAATCCATACATTTAAACTGAAGAAAGGGTTAACGTAGGCTCCAGCTGTTGCATTTTGAGTCGCCTGGGAATTTGAACAATTAATAAGAACTGGAATAAACTAAATGTTTTTCTCAATGGTTTTGTTTCTTATAAAATTAAATCCTTATTAGTGTGATTTTGTGACTTTTCTACCATTTAACTTTAAACGTACAACATATGATATTTTTACTTTACCCCAAATACCACCGTTTATTCCTGTAATACGACCACGTTTTCTCCAAATATTTCCTTATTCTCAATTTGAACTTGAATTAGTTCTGTCAACATTAACATGTTAACACATTAAAACCATAGTTTTTTCTAACTTTTTTCTGATTTGATCTAAACCTTTGAATTTACTCTGCTTTTATGAACATCTACTGAAAAACCCAGACCCATAAAGATGGAAGAACAGAACCAGCAGAACTGACTCATAAAGACAGAAGAGCAGAACCAACACGTTGGCACTACTTCCTGTTACAACCACAAGGTTTTGTCCAAATAATTTTTGACATTTTTTGTGAAATGTCGTCGTTAAACCCAGAAGGATATAGAAAAAATTAAAAATACAAGAAACCAAGAAAAACCAGAGCAGCAGAAACAGATATTAAAGCACAGGTTTGAACATCTGTTTGAGTTCAAGGTTTCACTCATTTTCCTTTTGTATGAAAAGGCCGTAAGAAAAAAAAGGAAAAAAAAAGTGTGTATACATATATATATATATATATATATATATATATATATTTTTTTTTTTTTTTTAATTTATTTTTTTTTTTCCCCAGTAGTCTTCTTCCAGTCTTCAGTAGTCTTCTTCCAGTCTTCAGTAGTCTTCAGCAGTTGTCTTCCAGTCTCAATAGTCTTCAGTAGTCTTCAGTAGTCTTCTTCCAGTCTTCAGTAGTCTTCAGTAGTCGTCCTCCAGTCTTCAGTAGTCTTCAGTAGTCATCTTACAGTCTTCAAGAGTCTTCAGTAGTCTTCATTAGTCTTCTTCCAGTCTTCAATAGTCTTCGGTCGTCTTCAGTAGTCTTCTTCCAGTCTTCTTCCAGTTTTCAATAGTCTTCAGTAGTCATCTTCCAGTCTTCAGTAGTCTTCAGTAGTCGTCTTCCAGTCTTCAGTAGTCTTCAGTAGTCTTCCTCCAGTCTTCAGTAGTCTTCAGTAGTCTTCTTCCAGTCTTCAGTAGTCTTCAGTAGTCTTCTTCCAGTCTTCAGTAGTCTTCAGTAGTCTTCTTCCAGTCTTCAGTAGTCTTCAGTAGTCTTCTTCCAGTCTTCAGTAGTCTTCAGTAGTCTTCTTCCAGTCTTCAGTAGTCTTCAGTAGTCTTCAGTAGTCTTCTTCCAGTCTTCAGTAGTCTTCAGTAGTCTTCTTCCAGTCTTCAGTAGTCTTCAGTAGTCTTCAGTAGTCATCTTCCAGTCTTCAGTAGTCTTCAGTAGTCCTCTTCCAGTCTTCAGTAGTCTTCTTCCAGTCTTCAGTAGTCTTCAGTAGTCATCTTCCAGTCTTCAGTAGTCTTCAGTAGTCATCTTCCAGTCTTCAGTAGTCTTCAGTAGTCATCTTCCAGTCTTCAGTAGTCTTCAGTAGTCTTCTTCCAGTCTTCAGTAGTCCACTGGTGCTGTTTCATGGCCTAGACAAGCCTCTTGTTCTTATGCTGAAGTCTCACCAATGGCTTTCTGCTGCAACTCGACCCATCGACTCGACCCTTGGACCACCATCCAAAATGTACATTTATCTGGGAAAGTAACAACTTTAATTGCATCATTCATTTTTTTCAGATTCCAGACTGATCACATGAAATCGTGTTATATGTCCCGTCAGTTCTTATGCCATTTGTCGTGCATACGTACGCATTTTCATCCTTTCACATGTTATTCAACACCATTTGATGGCATGTCAATGTACGCCAAGATCTCCACTTCACATATCCGTAACTGCTAACTCTGATGGCTAATTGCACTAACTGTTAACCTAACCGCTAATTGCGCTAATCACTAATTACGCTAATCACGTAGTACTTTATGTGGCGTGAACATACACGTGGAAAGCTCATAATGCGTACAGATAAGACACCAATTAAAAAGTGGCGTCTTATCTGTAAAATAAGTTATGATATTATGTTGCATATTCTGTTACAATGGGGTTTTAGGGCCACATACGAATAAAATAAAAACACTTGTCACAACGAGAATAAAGTCATAAAATTTTGAGATAAAACCCATAATTTATGAGAATACAGTCGTACCCACTCATTACGTAATGTAAAACTGGAACATTCTCTGAGGTTCTCCTTTCATTTGGGGTTTACGCACAAAGGCCAGATACTGAGCCTATTAGCCCCACCCACCAAATACTGAGCCTATTAGCCCCACCCACCAAATACTGAGCCTATTCGCCCTACCCACCAAATACTGAGCCTATTAGCCCCACCCACAAAATACTGAGCCTATTAGCCCCGCCCACCATCAACACATTAGCATTAGTCGAACTTTGAAGACAGTTTGCACACGTTTGGGTTTGTTTCTTCGTAAGAACCGAACCGATTTGGAGTAAATTTCCTCTTTTGTGGAGGAGGAACTGACAGTTTCTAAATTATGACTTCTAATCACACTATTGCAAGTTTTATTTTCAAAATGTTTTGTCTGTAATCTTATAACAGTTATGTTAAATTATTTTGTTAAATTATGAGATTTTTTTTTTAAAACTACACGTTATTCTCAAAATATTACGACTTTATTCTCATAATGACAAGCGTTTTTTATTTTTTTGATGTGGCCTAATACGCCGTTGTATTTCCATCATTCATTTCCATCGTTGGTTTCCATCGTTGGTTTCCAGTGTCTGCCACGTGGTGGAGGTAAACAGTGTGGTTTAACTGAGGCCAAGCGGAGATAAGAGGTTTGAACAGCTTTAAATACCAGCTGGTGTTCAGATGGACACAGAACGACGGAACACGGAACGAAGGACAGAACGATAGAACGAACGGGCAAGAGGTCCATCTGCTTCTGCTGGGTCCTGGTTCTTTGGGTCCTGGTTCTGTTGGGTTCTGCTTTTGTTGGGTCCTGCTTCTGTTGGGTTCTGGTCCTGGTTCTGTTGGGTCCTGGTTCTTTTGGGTTCTGGTCCTGTCAGGTTCTAATTCTGTTGGGTTCTGTTTCTGTCAGGTTCTGGTTCTGTTGGGTTCTGCTGGTCCAGGTGAAGCCGTGGACACAGACCTTGTACCACACTGACTCTGGTGTTCATGTGTGTGTGTGTGTGTGTGTGTGTGTGTGTGTGTGTGTGTGTGTGTGTGTGTGTGTGTGTTTTCCCATGATGCACTGGGTCTGTGGTTGACTCTTCTGTGTTTGTCTTCTTCAGGTGTGTGTTTGTTTCTTCTCTCATCTCTGTGGATCCGTCCAGAACCGTCCAAACCTGAGGCTGAAGATGCTGCTGGTTCTGGTTCTGTTCGCCGTCGGCCTGAACTCAGGTTCAGCTGCAAAGGTCAAAGGTCAAACCACAACACCCAGAGCTCACCAGTTATGATCTGAATGGGTTTGAATCAGCGGGTGTGTGTCTGTTGTGTGTCTGTTGTGTGTCTGTTGTGTGTGTTTGTTGTGTAGTTGGGCGTGGTCCAGACGGAGGGGGGGCGGGTCGAAGGCAAAAGCCACCGCATGGGCCTGATGAGGAGCGTGGACGTCTTCAAAGGGATCCCCTTCGCTGACGTCCCTGGAAAATGGGAAAAACCCAAACCTCATCCTGGATGGAGCGGTAGGTGCACTGGCTCCGCCTCCTCCAACTCCCAGAGTGCACTGCTGTCAACACTGAATAGAAACAGTTCTGAATGAATCTTGAATCTGCTTTAATGAGACAGAAAATTCAGGACTGAAGTGGTTTCTGTGTTTTGTGTGTTTGATTCGATTTGATTCGATTCAGTTAGATCAGATTAAATCAGATGAGATCAGATCAGATTAGATCAGATCAGATCAGATTAGATTAGATTAGATTAGATTAGATCAGATTAGATCAGATTAGATTAGATTAGATTAGATTAGATTAGATCAAATCAGATAAAATCAGATCAGATTAGATCAGATCAGATCAGATTAGATTAGATCACATTATATTATATTAGATCAGATTAGATCAAATCAGATAAAATCAGATTAGATCAGATTAGATTAAATCAGATTAGATCAGATTAGATTAAATCAGATTAGATTAGATCAGATTAGATTAGATTAAATCAGATTAGATCAAATCAGATTAGATTAAATCAGATTAGATTAGATTAAAGTTGATAAATGCGGTTATTACCTCTGGTTAAATCTGTCTCTTATGTCTATTTATCAAATTTTTCTGGTGAATGTTTTCAATCATTTGTTAAAACCGGCAGCGCTGCTTTAACTTTGTGAGATCTAATGATGTAAAAGGGGCGTGGTAAAGGTCAGTGGTGTGGGTGGGGCTTGGCGTGAACGGCTCTCTGATGTTTTTGTCGTTGCCAGGCGTCCTGAAGGCCACCACGTACCGTGAACGCTGCCTGCAGGTGACGCTGCTGCAGACCAAAACCCAGGGCAGTGAGGACTGTCTGTACCTGAACATTTTCGTTCCACAGGGACGTAAACGTAGGTGACGGCGCCCCCTCAGGCAGAGCCACGTAAATGCACCTCACTGGTCTGTTTCCCATGGTCCATCTGAGCTAAACTGTCCCATATTTATATAAATGTGTTCCAAACACTAGTGTGGAAGGTTGGTTTGTTCATTCAGTCCAAATGTGCTGCTGACTGTCTTTCTTCTGGCAGATGTCAGTGTCAGTCCTTCCATAAACTGGAACATAAATCTGTGTTGGTTTGAATCTAGAAGGCTGGTTCCTCTGGAAAAAAAACTAAATCTGACCAAGTGTATTTTTCTCATTTCTGGTCCAAATATCTGATCACACTGAAAATCAGACAGAATCACCTACAGAGGAACTGTTCAGTCAGATAGAAGAACTGATTTATAGACAACAGATCTGGAAAATCGGGTTTACACCTATTTGAACAAGATAAATTTCACTGGTTCTATTGGCTTTTTTTTTTTTTTTGCTTGAATTAAGCAAACAAATCTTGAATTAAACACAAAAAAGCAAAAGAAAATCTTGAAATAAGAAAAAAAGTTGAATTAAGCAAAAAATCTTGAATTAAGCAAAAAAATTGATTTAAGCAAAAAAAATCTTGAATTGACCAAAAACACTGTGAATTAAGCAAAAAAAGTTGAATTAAGCATGAAAGGTTGAATTAAGCAAAACAATCTTGAATTAAGCAAAAATGTTGAATTAAGCAAAAAAAAATGATGTAAGCAAAAAAAAATCTTGAAATGACCAAAAACATTGTGAATTACGCAAAAAAAAAAAAAAAAAAATCTAGAATTAAGCAAAAAATGTTGAATTGAGCAAAGAAATCTTGAATTAAGCAAAAAAAAAAATCTTGAATCACACACACACACACACAAATTGAATTAAGCAAAAAAAAAAATCTTAAATTAAGAAAAATTGTAATTTTTCCATTTGACAAATTTTTATGCACTAGTTACATTCATGCAGTTTGAGGGTCAATGGAAAAGCGACTCCTTTCATCTGGTTAGCAGTGAATTCATAATCTTATCTAAAAGTAAAACTTTGAACTAAAGCATGAAATGGAGCTGGGTGTTCTACTTTATCTGTTACAATAATCAAACGTAAACTGGACAAATGTTTTTGATGTTTTATGTCCAACTGCTGGATTTATCATTTTAAAGCCAATGTCCTTAACTTCATATGTACAAATATAACAGTTTAAAGTATTTTCAAGTATTTAAAGTACTGTTTTTCCCGTAGGTCGTGAGTTAAAACATTTCATCTCATTGTAATTTTATATTTTTGTGACTTAATTTAACTTTCAACATCAAAACTTGTGAAAATATTACAGCTTGGTTCCTCTAATACTATGACATTTTCTTAAAGCATCATTACTTTAAGATCTGAACTTAAAGTACTAACATTTTTTTCTTAAAACTATTTAAACATTTCAATTAAATTTCATTGCATTAAAGCCGTAGAATAAGGATAAATTCAAACATGTTGTATTTTTCATCATCATAAACAGGCTTTTAAAATAGAATAAAGTATCATCTGCATACAAGTTGATTTGTGTAAATATCAGTGACTGCGAAGAACAAACACTGTTGGAAACTTTTAGTTTTTTCTTTGACAGACACCTAGGGGGCGGGGCTTATGAGCTGTACTGCAGCTGGCCACCAGGGGGCGGTGGACATGTTTTACCTCCATCCCTCTTTGTGTCTAGTGTCGACCAACCTCCCGGTGATGGTGTACCTTTTCGGGGGGGCCTTCCTGCTGGGGGCGTCCAACGATGTGGCGATCCTCGGAGACTCGCTGTACGACGGGAAGGAGATGGCCGACAGGGGCGGAGTCATCATCGTCACGGTGAACTACCGGGTGGGGACCCTGGGCTTCCTGAGCACCGGAGACACCCGAATGCCAGGTCTGAGGTCTGGGTCAGATTTAGGACCACATATGAAAGTGGTCTGGGTCAGATTAGTGCTGTTCAGACTGTCTGGAACAGATCAGATCAGATCCAGGTCACATATGGACACATTTACCTTAAAGTCCGATTTTTTTTATTTTTTATTTGGATCCAAACTGTTCCATCTGTGGAACGTTACTTTCGTAAAACAGTAATTAGACCAAAATATGACTTTGTAGATTCTGCTACGATGGGTTTGTTTGGGTTCCGATGGTTCAGAGTTCAGATCAGGATTCAGAGCTGACCCGTAGAAAACCCTCCATGCTCCACTTTATCGTATCCAACTGGTGCCTGATGGTCTTTTCCCAGCATGCCATCTGTCTTCAGAGCGCTGCTGTTTGCATCTTATCTGTGCAGATAAAACGTGGCTGTAAACACAGCTGTGGAACACCGCCATCTTTGTTATTATTTTTAACTGTACTTTTAGCACAATGGAGGAAAAACCAGAACCGGCTGATTGGACCTGCTGTGGTGTTTGTCAATGGATGGTCTTTGTCCAAATCTGTCCTGGTTGAACCCTAACCCTGGTCTAACCCTAACCCTAACCTGCTGTTCTATGTGTTCGTTGTCAGTCCCAGGTTAGGTCTTTGTCCAATTCTGTCCTGGTCTTTGTCCTGGTCTTGGTCTAACTCTGTCCTGGTCTTTGTCCTGGTCTTGGTCTAACTCTGTCCTGGTCTTTGTCCTGGTCTTGGTCTAACTCTGTCCTGGTCTTTGGTGTGTTTGTGTCTCAGGGAACTACGGCCTCTGGGATCAACACTTCGCCATCTCCTGGGTCCGCAGGAACATCCACAGCTTTGGAGGAAACCCCGACAACATCACCATCTTCGGCCAATCAGCAGGAGCCGCCAGCGTCAGCTACCAGGTCAGAGGTTGACACCCACAGATCAGGAACCAACCAATGACAGAGCAGGAAAATCTGAACCATGGTGTATCTGGATCAGGATTCCATCTAACGCTGATCTGTCCATGTGTCTGTCCATCTGTCCACATCTCCATTTGTCCTGTCTCTGTCCACCCTCTGTCCATCCTCTGTCCACCCTCTGTCCACCCTCTGTCCACCCTCTGTCCACCCCTCAGATGGTGTCTCCGTACAGTTCCCGTCTCTTCCGCAGGGCCATCACTCAGTGTGGCGTCTCCCTCAGTCCCTGGGCTCTTCAGAAAAACCCCATGGCTCTGACCAAGAAGGTCCACAAACCCAGTCCACTTCAGACCTCCACCAGTTCCCACCGGGGTCACCGGGGGTCGTATCCACGGCAACCATTGTCATTGAGTTATTTACAGCTGAGAACGTGAAGAATGAGGATCTGACCAATGACGGTTTATGTTTTTATTTTCCTCTTCAGATCGCTCGTAAAGTGGGCTGTTCCAGAACCAATGAAGACGACATGTTGGCGTGTCTGAAGATATCGGACCCAGTCGGACTCACCATGGCCGGAAAAATTGACGTGATGCAATTGTTGGGAAAAGGTCAGAACAGCTGGAAGAAAAACCGGCATCAGGATCCAGGATTCTGGATCTGAGGAGACGGAATTTAGGCTCCGTTCACATGCAGACAAATGTGGCTCAAATCCGATTTTTTCACCCATATGTGACCTGGATCTGACCTGTTAAAGACAGTGTGAACAGCACTAACCTGATCCAGACCACTGTCATATGCGGTCCTAAATCTGACCCAGACCGCTTTCATATGCGGTCCTGAATCTGACCCGGACCACTTTCATATGAGGTCCTAAATTTGACCTGGATCAGATATTTTCCGATGTGACTTCAGTCTGAACATCCTGGTTGCATTTAGCCGACCTTTACGTCGTTGAAATGCAACAAACGTCTGGACCTCTTTAGTGCATGTGGGTCACTTCAGGGTCACATTCAGTTCAGACTCAAAACTGATAGAAGTCGCATTTAATGTGGAATATGAACCAACACACAAAAAAATCAGATTTTACCCAAAAATCCAAATTGTGCGTTCAGACCTGCTGTGGGTGGAGCCTTAGGCACAACGACAACAACAGACACAAGTCCAAACCAGACTGAGTCCATCGATGTTGTATCCAGTCGATGTCTTCATATAAAACATCGAGTCTCTCAACATATAAAATCTTAAATCAGTTAATCGGACGTTTGAATAAAAGTCTCACCTGCGTGGGCGTCTCTTCTGTCCAGGCGTCGTCATGGATCTCCTGGAACTCTCTCCGGTGGTCGACGGTGACTTCATCCCGGATCATCCCAGTAAACTGTTCCAAAACGCCGCTCAGTTCGACTACATGGCGGGGGTCAACAGTATGGACGGACACATCTTCGCTGGCGTCGACGTTCCCTCCATCAACAGGTTAAAGGCCAACACCACCACGTGAGTACTGAAGCAACAACAGCACCTGAAACGAACAAACACCTGTGGGCGGAGCTCCACCAGGGCTCTGTGGACGTTCACCTAAACGTGGCTCTGTAGGGGTTCCTCAGGGCTCTGCTCTCAGCCCACTGCTCCTACTGTCTGTTACCATGTCCCAACTAAGGTTATTATTGTCAACGAAAACTAACGAAATGACGAAAACTAGAACAGTAAAAACATTTTCGTTAACTGAAATAAATAAAAACTATAATTAAAAGAAAAAAACAATAACTAACTGAAACTGTATTGTGTGTTTACAAAACTAACTAAAACGGACAAAAATTAGGGATAAAATTCCCTTTGTTTTCGTCTTTGTCAATGTCGAATTGATATAAAATCCTTTTATTTCCCTCAAGCAATTTTAGCTAGCAGCACCATACGACACTTTTTGCTCCGTCACTTGTGTTCACTTGTGGTTTCCAGTCGTCTTCTGGTCCCCACTCTACCTGGAAACATGGAGACTAAAGCAGCAGAGTCCTGTCTGGGATTGATTTGAATAGGAGCACAGAGAAGAAGAGAAAAGAGACGACTAAACTAAAATTAATACTAAAACTAAACTAAAACTAAGCATTTAGAAAATAACAAAAACTAATTGTTACGCCCCGGCTAGGGGACCCTATCCCAAATGGCAGCTACGACAAAATCATCTAAATTAAACTCGGCTGCCATAGTCACAACCACAAACTGCCAACCAGAAAGAAAGAGAGAAAAAACAACTTACCAACTTACCCCTATCGGTCGCTCAAAAGGACAACGCGCAACAAAGACGAGCCCCCAATTCATGCTACGCCCCGGCTAGGGGACCCTAGGGTGCAACATGAAGAGTGTGCTCACTTTTCCTCACTCCCAAGCCACAGAGAAAAAAAACCTGGACACGGGTTGTGCAAGTTTAACAAAATGGTGATTTATTTTACAAGGTGCAACATAAGGATATTGAAAACTAGACAAAAGGCAACTGAAACTTCGGGGTGGGCTCTGGCCAAAACAACAAACAAAACTGCACTAATGAGAAATTAGGCTGACCTGCAAAATAAAAGAAACCAAAATACAAGGCCTAACCTTCTACCAAAAACAGGAGAAAACGAGATAAAACAAACAGGGCAGCCCACCTCCCCTACTTCTGAACAGGAACGCTGGCGGAATGGAGGCGGGGTTGGGAGTAGAGGAAGTGCAACGGGGGTCCGGCCCAGCTCCGCAGTCTTTAAAGGTCCGCCTCCAGCCACTGCTCCAATCACAGGGGGGGAAACTGGCTCGGCACCTGCAACATATTTGTCCATTCACACACACACACACACACACACACACACACACACACACACAAAAAAGGACACACCCACGGAATGACACTACAGACCCACCTATGGGTCGTAACATAATAAAAACTAGCAAACCTGCTCTAAAAACAAATTAAAATGAACTGAATTAGAGAAAAAAAAGTCCAAACTAAATAAAACTAGAATGAAAAATCCTAAACTATTCGAACCCTGTCCTTAAACGTTCTGCATATTCAGCAGCTGCTCTAACGTTAGGACACGGATCCAAACAGACTAATAATGGAACAGAAAAAGTAGAACAGCTTCTGCTTTATGCACTTCCTGTTTCCCTCAAATAAACAAAAAGAACACACCTCTGGGATAGAAATGACTATAAATGAGCATCAGCCCGTTGTGGTCCGCCAGGCTGCTTTGGTTACATCGAGCTCCCATAATTCCTTGCGCTCAGGCAGTTTGGTGTGACTTACCTGGAATGCTACAAAGTCGTGAGTCATAGCTTGAAGTCGTGACTTACGAGCTCAGAAACCTGCCTTTGAACACAGCAGATGGAGTTAGTCCAGTTAGACCTGGTTTAACTCCTCCCACCGGCTTCATGGGGACATCACATGGCCTTCGTCCCCACTTGGTCCACAAACAAAACACAAAAAAAAACTAAACTATACTGAAAAATCCAAAACTATTAGAACCTTGGTCCCAACAAAACAGATGTCGGACAAAGGACAAAATGAACAAAATAATCCCCAAAATAAATGAAAATTGACATCATGTTCTTTTAGTGTGCTATCTTCTATTATTTTTCTTTATTCTGACACAAATTCACCTGTTGCAGCTGTTTCTGTAAATTTGCTTTGTATGTATGGTACATGTGGACGTGCACCTTTAGCCTGATGAACTCATGCTTTTTGTGGGACATTGTCTCCGCATGTGGACGAAGTGGGATGAAGGTAAAAATGCTAATGTCCTGAATAGAGCGGGTCAAAGCTGGTCTACACCTGCTCACCCTAGACCACAGGGGTCTCAAACATGCGTCCCGAGGCCCAAGTGGGTCCCCCCAAAGGTTCCTGTCCGACCCCTAGGATGAATTTCCAAAGTGTATAAACTCCACAGTCCAGGCTGTGGAACTCATTTTAGTGTGGGTTCCACATCCAGACCAATCTGATCTACAGTCCAATAATAACAGCAGAAGAACCCACACAGAAGAAGGACTGCAGATTTACTACTGGGTTTGACGGAAAAAAATATTACATTATGCCGATAAATAATGATAACTACAAATATTTGTCTTTGTTTCAGTGCAAAAAAATAATGTTAAATTATGAAAATATTTCCATTTCCAAACTCTCCTGTACCAATAAAATGTGACTAACCTGAACAAATGTGTCCAACCTGAAATGTCTGTATTAAATTCAGTCCAGTTTGAACTCTTTTCTTCCTGTTCCTCAGTGTTTAGTGTCTTTGGAGATCTGATCCAGAATGCACATGGACTAATGAGAAGTGGAGGAAGAAGACTGAGAAAATTGCACTGATTTTTGAAGGAAATTTCAGTTTTTTCAGGTTATTCACATCTTTTTTGTTTGGATAGTTTATAAAAGTAAGTATTTTCATAGTTTAATGGGTTTTTTGCACTAAAACAAAGACAAAAATTGTCAGTTGTCATTATTTCTAGGTTCTTCTGTTCTTATTTGACTGGTCCGGTCCACTGCAGATCAGATCAGACTGAATGTGGAACCTGAAAGAACAGGAGTCCGACCCCCGTGCCCTAGACCTCCTCCTCTTCTGGACCTCATGTCTGTCCTCCTCCTGCTCCTCAGGGAGGACGTTCGAGGTCTTCTGGCCGGTCTGACCAAAGAGAAGGGGACGGCCGCCATCTCCTCGGCGTACGGTGTTTACTCCGCCCACTGGGGTTCGGCTCCGGATCCATCTGTGGTGAAGAAGACGGTGGCGGACATGGAGACCGACTTCCTGTTCCTGGTCCCGACCCAGATCGCCCTGCAGCTCCATGCCAACAACACCAGGTCTGCTGTGGGTCCGGTCTGGGTGGTCCACATTTTCAAATGCTAGGGGTGTGGTTTGACTGTGGTCTCTGCTGTCCTGTCCGCTGTCCACTCCTGTCCACTGTCCACTGTCCTGTCTTCTGTCCACTGCCCTGTCCACTGTCCTGTCCGCTGTCCACTGTCCTGTCCACTGTCCTGTCCACTCCTGTCCACTGTCCTGTCCACTGTCCCTCAGTGGAGCCCGTACCTACTCCTACCTGTTCAACATGAAGACTCGTATCCCAGGATTCCCCAGTTGGGTGGGGGCGGAGCATGCAGAGGACCTCCAGTACCTGTTCGGTAAACCCTTCGCCACACCGCTGGTCTACTTCCCCCGACACCGAGACCTGTCCGGGTACATGATCGCATACTGGACCAACTTCGCCAGGACCGGGTAAACTCCCACCATGCACTGGAGAAAGAAAATGAGACCATGACCTTATTTTTCAGACAGGTTGGACTGGTCTGAACTGGTCTAAACTGGTCTGAACTGGTCTAAACTGGTCTGTCTTGTCTTGTCTAGTGATCCCAACACAGGTGACAGTCGAGTCCCAGCCCCGTGGCCGGCTTTCACCAAATACCATCGACCGTATCTGACCATCAACCACAAGATCTCCAAGTCCTCTGTCAGGTGAGTCCATGGACTCCCAGACTCAGCAGATCCAGAAGATCTGGTAGATCCTGTAGACCCAGTAGATCTGGTAGACCTGGTAGATCCTGTAGACCCAGTAGATCTGGTAGACCTGGTAGATCCTGTAGACCCAGTAGATCTGGTAGACCTGGTAGATCCTGTAGATCCAGTAGACCTGGTAGATCTGGTAGATCCGGTAGATCCTGTAGACCCAGTAGATCTGGTAGACCTGGTAGATCCTGTAGATCCAGTAGACCTGGTAGATCTGGTAGATCCGGTAGATCCTGTAGACCCAGTAGATCTGGTAGACCTGGTAGATCCTGTAGATCCAGTAGACCTGGTAGATCTGGTAGATCCGGTAGATCCTGTAGACCCAGTAGATCCAGCTGACATGGTCTCCTGTCCTGTGGTCTCTCTAGCTATGACCTGAGGTCCACCTACGTGGACTACTGGACGACCACATACAGCGCCCTGCCATCAGTGAAGACCCAGGACTTGGACTGACCCACATGGAACCAGGACTTGGACTGACCCACATGGAACCAGCAGAGTCTGAGGGCTGGTCTTCACTCAGTCAAATAAAGTCTTGATCTGCTGCATCAGATGGTTTTCTCATGTGTCAAATAAATTCCATCTTAAATCGTCTGAAAAGCTTCATTTGTGTCATTTAAGGTGGTCCAGTTGGTTTGAATGTTTGGGTTAAAGCCAGATTCAGAATAAACCTGCGAGTCAGTGTTGGACCAAAGTGTGTGTGTTGGAAAAGTGTGGAACACCTTCCACCTCCTCAGATCGACTTTAAAAAAGAATGAAGATGGAACAGAGTCTGCATTCAATCAACAACATGAGCAGAAGAAAAATAAAATCAACAATAATGAATTCAATCAAACTCTGTTATTTCTTTTTTTTTTTTTTTTTTCTTATTTCTATTTTTCTTTGAAACAATTATTCACATTTTGCAGATTTTCAAACATTCTGGTTCAATTTTCATGTGTGAACATAAACCTGACTTTAACATGACTTTAAACTTGAGTTCAATCTTACTTTAAACCTGATTAAATTCTGAATTTATCTTGACTTTAACTTGACTTAATCCTGAATTTAATCTGACTTTAACCCTGAATTTAACCTCATTTTAAACCTGACCTTAACCTCATTTTAAACCTGACTTTAACCTCATTTTAAACCTGACTTTAACCTCATTTTAAACCTGACTTTAACTCATTTTAAAAGTGACTTTATTCTGACTTCACTGGTTGAAGGTTGGAAACACACAGGTTACAGGTGGACGGGAACAGAACATGAAACCAGAGGTAAAATCTGAACCCACCCACAAACCATGAGTCACATCCTACTGGTTAGTTGTCACCGACAGAAGGGGCGGAGCTACAGGAACAATTTATGAGTCATTAAAACTCAGGAGACGGTGGTGATTCAGCTTTTAGAGGAAACCGTTCCAAACATGACCAGCAGGGGGAGTAACACAACAAAATAATGTACAACAAACATCTGATATGAACATCTACACACACACACACACACACACACACACACACACACACACACACAGGGTTGGTGTGTTGCCACATACTGTGACAGCAGGAAGCAGCGTTGACACATTCAACGTTTCTCTGCATCACATCAACGCCACGGAGACAAGAGGAAGAACCACAGAAGAAGAAGAAGAAGAAGAAGAAGAAGGAGAAGAAGAAGAAGCCAGAGAGGACGGAGGTGAAGACGTTGACAAAGAGGTGAAGATTGTCCAATTCAACAAAAGAGCAGAAGAAAGAGAAGGAGAGTTAAGAAGGAGGTCAGAGGAGCAGAAGAGGAAGAAGAACGTCCGAAGGGGAGGAGGAGGGGGACGAGGGGGACGACGAAGAGGAGGTGCAGCGTCGTCATGGAGGAGGACATCAGGAAGAAAGGCGTGTTGTACCTGCAGCAGCAGAGGTTTGGGAAGGTAACATCTGCACACATGACTCCGCCCACCTCCACCAGGGCCCCTCCCACTCAGTCAGGCACACATCCCAGAATTCAACAGAGAGACAAAGAGAAAAGGTCTGGACTCCTTATAGTGGTCCACAGACTGCTGACATGGTCCATGGCAGGTCAGGTTCAAAACCTGAACATTCACTGTTCAAACACATGAATGAAGACACTGATCCAACACACTGTGTGTTTGTACGCACTGTGGTGGTATTGATGATGTTGTTGTTTTTGTTGTTGTTGTTGTGTGTGTGTAGAAGTGGAAGCGGGTCTGCTGCGTCCTCTACAGGGAAAGCTCCTGCTCCATCTCCAGACTGGAGTTCTACGAGAGTAAAGATGGAGGATCTGAGAAGAACGACAAGAACCTACGGAAACAGCAGGAGAACAAGAAGGTACGGACTGGACTGGACTGAACTGGACTGAACTGGACTGGACTGTACTGGACTGGACTGGACTGGACTGGACTGAACTGGACAAGACTGGACTGTACTGGACTCTATTGGACTGGACTGTACTGTACTGGACTCTATTGGACTGTACTGTACTGGACTGTACTGGACTGTACTGGACAGCAGTGGCAGCTGTTTGTCTTTCAGACAGGGGAAGCTCATTGTTGGCTTACATCAAAAAAAAAAAAGTCAAGTTATTTAAACATAAATTCGTCCCTCCGTTCCTTTTTAAGAAAATGCTCAGTGACCTTATCGTACCAACTAAACAAGAAAACGCTGAAATTATGCTAAATTGAAACAAGGAAGTCCAATGAGTGTGTTTTATTTACAGTGCAAGAAATGAACAAGTCATTTGGTTTCTGTGATTCCACAGCAGAATGTGTGACGGTATTAAACTGAACTGTGTCAGTGAAGGAGCAGATCTGAAAACAGCTGTCAATCAAACGGGATTCAGCCTTTGGACTGATCCTCCAATCAGCACGTGGAATCCCGGCTTCCGGCCCGGCTGAGCTCCATTCACCCCCAGAGATGCCAAGTGTCCGGGGGCGGGACAACATGGTGGCGTTTATCCAATTAGCGTCCAGTTTAGAGTCGTTGAAAAAACCAGTTCCACTCAGTCCCACTGAAGTGCATGAACGCTGAGCATCTACGGACAAATGCACTGAGCAGAGATGGAGGAGAAAACACAGACACGGGAATGGAGGAGAAGTGAACAACATCCAGTACGTTTATTTGGGATCAAACTGATTCTGAACCAACTGGTCTGAGAGATGAACGTGTTCCAACACATTTGGAGTCAATGAAATGAAAACAACTGAACAGATTTGAGCATTTAATTTTCATAATTTTAGGGGAAGCTGAGCTTCCACTGCAGTCTGAGAGAAATCACCTCTGCTGTACTGGACTGTACTGGACTACACTGGACTGGACTGGACTGTACAGGACTGTACTGGACTGTACTGGACTGTACTGGACTACACTGGACTACACTGGACTGTACTGGACTGTACTGGACTGTACTGGACTACACTGGACTGTACTGGACTGTACTGGACTACACTGGACTGTACTGGACTGTACTGGACTGTACTGGACTACACTGGACTGTACTGGACTGTACAGGACTGTACTGGACTGTCCTGGACTGCACTGGACTGTACAGGACTGTACTGGACTGCACTGGACTGTACTGGACTGTCCTGGACTGCACTGGACTGCACTGGACTGTACTGGACTGTCCTGGACTACACTGGACTGGACTGGACTGTCCTGGACTGTACTGGACTGTACTGGACTGTACTGGACTGCACTGGACTGTCCTGGACTGTACTGGACTGCACTGGACTGTACAGGACTGTACTGGACTGTACTGGACTGTACTGGACTGTACTGAGAGATCAAATTCACTTGTAAACTCCACAGGTTACCATGTTACCAAGGGACACGAGTGTCTGCCTGCCTGGTCTCCATGGTAACCGTCTGCCTGCCTGGTCTCCATGGTAACCGTCTGTCTGTTTGTCTGGTCTTCCAGGTGATCCGTCTGTCTGACTGTATCCGGGTGTCTGAGGTGGACATGGACGGTTGTCCCAAAGACACCAGTCCGTTCCTGATCGAAACCACCGATAAAATCTACGTGTTCGCAGGCGAACGGCAGCAGGTGGACGAGTGGACGCACAAACTGTGTGAGATCGCATTCCCTGTAGGTACACACACAACTACACAGACACACAACTACACAGACACACAACTACACAAACGTTACTGGACTGAAGCGGACTGTACTGGACTGTACTGGACTCTGCTGGACTCTGCTGGACTGTACTGGACTCTGCTGGACTCTGCTGGACTCTACTGGACTCTACTGGACTGTACTGGACTCTGCTGGACTGTACTAGACTCTACTAGACTCTGCTGGACTGTACTGGACTCTGCTGGACTCTAATGGACTCTAATGGACTCTATTGGACTGTACATGACTCTGCTGGACTCTACTGGACCATACTGGATTCTGCTGGACTGTACTGGACTCTAACAGACTCTGCTGGACTCTACTGGACTGTACTGGACTGTACTGGACTCTGCTGGGCTCTGCTGGACTCTAGTGGACTCTGCTGGACTGTAATGGACTCTGCTGGACTGTACTGGACTCTGCTAGACTGTACTGGACTCTGCTAGACTCTACTGGACTCTGCTGGACTCTACTGGACTTTACTGGACTCTACTTGACTCTAGTGGACTCTAGCGGACTCTACTGGACTGTACTTGACTCTACTTGACTCTAGTGGACTCTACTGGACTCTGCTGGACTCGGCAGGACGGTACTGGACTCTGCTGGACTGTACCGGACTCTGCTGGGCTCTACTGGACTGTACTGGGCTCTGCTGGACTCTACTGGACTGTACTGGACTCTACTTGATACTAGTGGACTCTGCTGGACTCTCCTGGACTCTGCTGGACTCTAGTGGACTCTGCTGGACTCTAGTGGACTCTAATGGACTCTACTGGACTCTAGTGGACTCTACTGGACTTTACTGGACTCTGCTTGACTCTAGTGGACTGTACTGGACTCTAGTGGACTGTACTGGACTCTAGTGGACTGTCCTGGACTCTGCTGGACTCTGTTGGACTCTAGTGGACTGTACTGGACTGTAGTGGACTGTAGTGGACTCTAGTGGACTGTACTGGACTGTAGTGGACTGTAGTGGACTGTACTGGACTGTAGTGGACTGTAGTGGACTGTACTGGACTCTAGTGGACTGTCCTGGACTCTGCTGGACTCTGTTGGACTCTAGTGGACTGTACTGGACTGTAGTGGACTGTAGTGGACTGTAGTGGACTGTACTGGACTGTAGTGGACTGTACTGGACTCTAGTGGACTGTAGTGGACTGTAGTGGACTCTAGTGGACTGTACTGGACTGTAGTGGACTGTACTGGACTCTAGTGGACTGTAGTGGACTGTACTGGACTGTAGTGGACTGAGCTGGACTGTAGTGGACTGTACTGGACTGTGGTGGACTGAGCTGGACTGTAGTGGACTGTACTGGACTGTGGTGGACTGAGCTGGACTGTAGTGGACTGTACTGGACTGTGGTGGACTGAGCTGGACTGTAGTGGACTGTACTGGACTGTGGTGGACTGAGCTGGACTGTAGTGGACTGTACTGGACTGTGGTGGACTGAGCTGGACTGTAGTGGACTGGTTTTGACAGGTTTTGTTTGTTTGTTTTTCTTTTTTCTTCTTTTTTTCCCCCTTGTTTCTCGTCTCGTTGTCACGGCGCCGTGTTGATTGACAGCTCATCTTCCTGAGTCACTGCTCCACTTCCTCTTTGCCTCCATGTGACAGGAAGTGCACACGCGGCAGTGGCCAATCACGCTGCGGCTTCTGTCACAGCCACATCAGAGTCCCATCAGAGAACTGCAGAACCCAGAAGCGTTTGACTGAACCTGGTCCACGTTGACCTGGTTTCAGTGACAGAACCTGGTCCACGTTGACCTGGTTTCAGTGACAGAACCAGGACCAGTTCCTCAGAATGTTCTGGGTTTTCTGATAGAACATGGAACGTTCTGTCGATGTTCTGAAATGAAACGTGTCCGGTCCAAGTCCTTTGTTGTGAACTGACCTTTGACCTCAGTAGGTTGTGGGTCCGTCCCAGTGCTGGTTCTGGGCTCAGGTTCTGGGCTCAGGTTCTACTTCCTGTTGTGTTTGTGCAGATGAACTGGGTGGAACCTGCTGTGAAACGAGGCAGTTTACACCGAGGAACCCGAGTGGACGAAGACCAAGGCATGGAGGACAACAGCCTGTACAGCGGCAGAGACACAGGTACACAGTCCACCTGTCTGTCCATCTGTCTGTCCACCTGTCTGTCTGTCCATCTGTCTGTCCACCTGTCCATCTTTGTGATGTCATCAGGACATGGGTGGGTTCAGTGTCTCCTCAGAACCCAAATACACAAACGTCTGTCTTTTCTTGAATGTCCAACCGTCCAAACACTGCGTCTGTGGTTTGGTCTTTTTCTTTTTTGATCTTTTAAAGCGACAACATTTAGAAATGAAGAACTGAGAAGAGACAGAGACGAAGAAAAGAATAAAGGGGGAAAGTAAGGAAGTGAAATGTACAGAAACCCATCAGCCTGCGAGGAAACGAAAACTAAAACTAAAACTAAAATTGAAACTAAAACTTAAACTAAAACTAAAATTAAAATTAAAATTAAAATTAAAATTAAAATTAAAATTAAAATTAAAATTGAAACTAAAACTTAAACTAAAATTAAAATTAAAATTAAAATTAAAATTAAAATTAAAATTAAAATTAAAATTAAAACTTAAACTAACCCTAAACCTAAATGTCAGAACTAACCCTTAAACCTAGACCTGAACTAAAACCATTCATCCGTTAAATGAGACAAATACAGCTGAAACTTATGATAAACTGAAGTCTGTGAAGGCAACGTGATGCGTTTAAAGGCCTTAAAGGAACCATGGTCTGATCTAAACTCTAACATATGAAACAGGTCTGTTTGTGTCACTTAGTGCGTGTGTTCTACATCTGCTGGTGGTTTTTGTGTTAGTGTGTGAACACACGTTATCAGAAACCGATGTGATACGATGAACGACAAAAAACACACGACAAAAAAACAAAACAAAACAAAAACAAACAAACAAAAATACAAAAACCAGGACAGAAACATCAGGACCTGGAAAAACCAGGAGCAGATACCTGGTCCATCCTGATCCGGATCAGACTGGATGTGGGCGGAGTCAGGCTTTAACCTTTGGTTTCCATGGTGACTCAAGTGCAGGTTCAGACCAAAGCGTCGACTTCCTCCGTCTCGTCTTGAACCAAACCTCAGGTTCCTCTTTTATCTGTTTTCCCACAAACGCACTAAATATAGAAGCACACACAGACGCACAAAAAGACACACAAAAAGACACACAGACATACAAAAGACACACACAGACACACAAAATGCACACAGATGCACAAAAAGACACAGAGATGCACAAAAAGACACACAAAAAGGCACACAGACGCACAAAAAGAAACACTCAAAGACACAGACGCACAAAAAGACACACAAAAAGGCACAGAGATGCACAAAAAGACACACAGAGACACACAAAAAGAAACACAGATGCACAAAAGGACACACAAAAAGGCACACAGACGCACAAAAAGAAACACTCAAAGACACACAAATACATGCAAAAGACACAGACGCACAAAAAGATGCACAAATACACACAAAATACACACAGTGGCACAAAAATACATGCAAATACACACAGACACACTAAAATATACACAGACGCACAAAAATACACAAAAAACACACTAAAATACACAGTTACACAAAAACACACTAAAATACACACAAATGCACAAAAATACATGTAAATACACACAAAATACACACAGACACAGTAAAATACATACAAACACACAAAAATACACTAAAATACACACAGATGCAGGAAAAGACACATAAGTACACACACACACACTCTCATGTGTACTGCTGACTCATCACAGGTGTGTCTGCTGTGGCTGAAACTATGAACATGTTGGTTTGTCATAGAACTGCTCTGATTCAGCCTCTGTGCACTTCTATTTATTCTAGATCTACTTCTACTGGATCTGCTGGTGGTACTTAAAGCACAAACAACGTTTACAACACACATATACACATATACACAATATATGTACATATACACACTACATATACTGTGTACACACTACATATACACATACACAAGTACACATGTACACACTACATGTACACATATATACACATGTGCATGTGTGACCCAACAGGAGATAATATGAACATGAACAGAAACAGAACATATGATACAAACGTAAATAAAATACAACATCTATTCGACTCCATGTGGTTGAGATCAACGCTGTCGTCATAGCGACAGGATGTGACAGCGCTGAAACAGACGTATTTACTGAAGCTTAGTTCAGTTACATGGAGGTGACAATACAACTGTTTCCTGAAACACCTGTGGATGTGGTTTGACACCAATGTCAACCGTCACACAACCACAACTACACAACAACTACACAATTACACAACAACTACACAACAACTGTCACACACACACACACACACTCACACACACACACACACACACACACACACACACACACACACACACACACACAGGTCTGGTTGGTTCAGATCAGTGACATAAACTAACTCCAGTTCATCTGAATTCAACTGAATTCACTCTGAGGGATTCTGGGTAAATTTCCATGTCCTTATATGGACATCCTGGGGGTATGTTTACAAACATGTATGTTTTCATTTTACTGAAGAACAGTGTGTCAGTGCATTGACTTCCTGTGTGTGTGTGTGTGTGTGTGATTGCGTGTCAGTGCGTGTCTTCCGGGTGTGCATCCGTCGGACTGAGGCGTCCGACCGCTGTCATCTGAAGGGCGATGTCATCCTTCGTGCTGACGTGGACGCCCTCCACCTGTTGGACAGAGGGGGCGACGTGGTCTACACCTGGCCCTACAGGTACCTGAGACGCTTCGGACGAGACAAGGTACGGCAACAGGACACCACAGGGTACTACAGGGTACTACAGGGTACTACATGTACTGCATGTACTGCATGGACTACATGTACTGCATGTACTGCATGGACTATATGTACTACATGTACTGCATGTAGTACATGCAGTGCATGCAGTACATGTACATGCATGTAGTACATGTACTGCATGTACTACATGTACTACATGTACTGCATGTACATGTACTGCATGCACTGCATGTACTACATGTACTGTATGCGCTGCATGTATTGCATACACTACATGTACTGCATGTATTAGTGCTTTCTCAGTGTGTTTTTACTGTTAATGTTCTGTTTAGTTGGATTTCATTCACTTTTATTCTGTTTCTGTTTCTCTGAAGGAGCCATAAGAATAAATATGAATACTACTAATAACATTAGTCGAAGTAGAAAACACATTTAGAAAAGCACTGAGGGCTTCCAGACTAAAGAGAAAAGAAAATGATGCAGACTTTTAATGTATTTCAAGATTTTTTGTGGATAGAGTCTGGAACAGAGTTGATTTTCAGACTGAACCTGATTCTTTAAATAAATCAAATAGGACTGTTTTTAACGTCAGTTTTCCCTTTTGGTCTGAAACTAAAATAAAACAAAAAAACAGATTTTAACAACAAATGTGGACAAAATGTGCAAATAAAAGTAGGATTTCAAAAATTCATTTGAAGGAATACTTCTAGGACCGAAAAAGTGTTTGCTCGAGGTGCTCTTTGGAAAAAGGGATTCATAAAGTCGATCCCAAACTGGAAGGAACACTCCAGGCCTGTCTGTAAACGTTCCCATGCCTTTAGTACCATGACATGGTCCTATCTGGACCCAGACCCCTTCCAGTTTGGAATCGAAAAGTGGGATTTGTCTGGATTTTCAAAGTCAGGTTGATCAGGTGTGTTTGCTGATCCGGTCAAGTCCAGTCCGTCTGATCTGGTTTGGTCCAGTCCAGTCCAGTCCGTCTGATCTGGTCCAGTCCAGTGTGTCTGATCCGGTCTCCGGTCTCCACAGTCCACCTTCTC